>NW_025335780.1:298031-583509 GCF_004798865.1 Varanus komodoensis
CGGCGGCGTCGCGCGATTGGCTCGCTCGGGCCCGGCCGGCCGGGGGCGGGGCGCGGGCCGGCCCGCGCGCGGTGGGCAGTCACGTCGCGCACGGAGCCGCGCCTGCGCAGAAGGGCGGCCGGCGGCCCCAACAGCCCTGCGAGGGAGGCCGCCTGGCGGAGGGACAGCTCCTGCCACCAAGTGAAACAGAATTATGCAGCCGCCTGTGAGCCGATGATGGTGTGCGACTGAACCGGCAGACGGGCAAAGCGCCTCCGGCCGGGCCGGGCCGGCCCTATCCCCCCGGGACTGGGGGCGAGGAGCGCCCCCTCTGGCCGGCCGGCCCCGCTTCCCCGCGACCCGCTTCGTTGTTCATTCGCTTAAAACCGTTACGTGGCGTCCTTCGCTAAGTTCCTGGACAGAGGAACAATAAAACCCACTGCATCAACATCAGTTATTTTCATTTATTTTATTTTTATTTTTCAATTTATGTCCTGCCTTTTTCCTACGAAGGGCTCAAGGCAGCTTACATCATTCTCCTCCTCCATCTCATCCCCACAACAACAACCCTGTGAGGGAGGTTGGGCTGAGAGTCTGTGACTGGCCCAGAGTCACCCAGCTGGCTCCATGGCTGAGCGGGGACTCGAACCCGGATCGCCTGAGTCCCAGTCCCACGCTCTTACCCACGACGCCACACTGAAGAACAATATAGTTAGAACCACACTGTTAGAACAATATAAAGTTGGATGGGCAAGGCTACCCCCGGTCAGATAAGATGGCTGGTGGCATCTCGCCGAAGCCGATCAAAGGTGCTCCGTGCGGCCGAGCCTGGTTCTGCCCCTGGCGGCAGTGCTGGATCCCGGCGCCCCCCCAAGCCACAAATGCGATGCCTCAGGGCGAGTGCAACCCGCTCGAGAACCGGTTGCACATCGCTCATCCAGGTGAGCATCCACTAAACAATACCCCCATCTAGTCCGGGTTGAGTAACGGTTTAGTGGCCCTCATCTAGCCCAGGCACTGATTCAGAGCAGCACCTGGATTCGATGAAAAGGGGAGCGAGGACTAGATGTCTCCTGCTGATTGATGGCGCTTCAGCCCACATGCCTGGGTGAGCTCCTCCAGTGATTTCACGGAGACGATAAACCACATGGGAGATAAAAGCCCCATGGAGCTGCACAGCATTGCTGCAGAGGCACAGAGATAATCCCCCGAAACCACCTTCTGGAATTTGCCGTCCAAGGAGGAGCGGTGCCTCTGGTCACAGACGACGTCTCCAGAAGGACACCATGGTCGAAGGCACGGAAAGCCTCGGGAAGTCCGAGAGCCAGCGGGGTCGTATTCCTCCTGTCCCGCACTTGGCAAAGGCCATCCGAGGCAGCTTCCATGCCAAACCAGACCTGAAGCCAGACTGATGGGTCTACTCTAGACCATCTGTGTCATTTCAGAGCACTTGGAGTTGACCAGCAGCCACCCTTTCAAGCCCCTTGACCAGGAAGGGGGTATTGGCCATTGGCCTATGCTCAGCGTGGGAGGTCCAGCGTGCAGTCTGGCTTTTTTTAGAAGATGTCTAATTACCATCAAGGAGAAGTTTGTGACTTCCTGCACCCAGCCTAATTTCCCGTCCTAATTAGACATAATAAGCCAGGGTGGGCAAGGGTCAAGCGCACAGGTGGTCAGCTGGACTTGGCCAAGCACTTGGACCGTATCCTCAGGCCTCAGCAACTGAGACCAGACCAGGTTGTGCTGTAAACACCCACTGACGGAACCGCATTAACTGTGGCGTTCCGTTCGTGATGGATCAGAGCAACTTTATCTTCGACGTGCCATGCAAACTCGACAGACACAGCGCGCCGCTGACGGTTTCACCGTTCCTCCCTGGCCCGGGTTGCAGCAAGCCACAAGCCACCCAGAAAAGCTCTGCTGGATGACACTGGGCAGGTGGCTGGAAGGAAAAGAGCTCCTCCTTTGCCACAGAAAAGGCCCAGTAAAGAACGCCAGCCGCTGCTTGGCCTGGTTGGCATGAGCGTTCAGGTCATCCTCCTTCTTGTTTCATTGCCCTTGACTCAACCACATACCAAGGAGTTGGCCGGACTCTGTTTGAAGGTAAGGAGGCTTGGCTGTGATCGTGCCTACTGCTCAGGTCCTCTCTGTATTCCACACAGTGACCAGGTCTCCCCTCTGCCCTGATCCACAAAAAATCAAATGGAAGTAAAACAAATCCAGTGGCCGGAGGGCACCAGGCTAGTCCAGCCTCATTCTTACCCACAGCCCAAGGCCTAGCCTGCCTGTCCTGTTTCTCACAATGCCCAGCCAGATGCCTCTGGGAGACCCGCGAGCAAGACTTGATGGCAAGAGCCCGTATTTAAACTATGCTATTCACTTCCATGAGATGCAGCAATGGCCCCTGTTGGGGGGCTGTAAAAGGCGACTGGAAAAGGTCACAGAGGAGGAGAAGGCTCTCAAGGAAAGACCAAGCCCAAAAGGGTATTTGGGGGACACCCCCTCATTTCTCTCTCCCTTTTGAGCAGGATCAGAGGGCATTGGTGGGTCAAGATTATGGGGAGGCAAAACATAGGGGGAATCCGAGTTGGGAGGGTATAGCATCTGACACATACAAAGTTCCCCCTCCTGCACTGGGGCTCTCCTCCAGTTTTACAGGTTCTCCCCATGCTTGCGATGAGAGGGGCATTGGCAAAATTGAAGGCAACCAGAAGCAGGGCATGCCATTTCTTTTACTGCAAGTATAAATGGGAGAATCGGGCTGTTCCTCCAAGTACCACTGAGGTCTTGGGAGAGGCCCCTGCGGGGGCAGAATCCCACTGAGATTGTGTAGGAGGATCTGACAGGCTGCTCTCCCAGTCCCAAAACCCTCCTTGTTAAATGAACGCTCAAGCCACGCCAAGCGAGTGACAGCTCACATCCCGGTGTGGGGGAAGACTTTGCTGGATCCCACAAGAAGCCACTTAGGGTCAAGCAAGCCATATAGCAAGCCACAGCATGTCGGGGTGGCTTAACTGCACAGCTTATAAGCCACATGGACATTCAGGTGTGGCAACATGCAAACCTCTGCAGCTTAGCATGTCATGGAAACCCAGTCTGTACGTAAGCGGTTACTGGTTTTATTTTATCGCTATAGATGCTGCTCTTTTATAAAATGTTGCTGAGCCTTCTGTTAGAAAAGAAAGACTGGTGCAGGGGAGCAAGAACCTTCGTCCCTTCTCCTAAAGTCCTTTTCCTACCTAAAGCAGAACTTGTTTAAATTGCTGCCAGAAAGGGAAAGTAGAGCGAGCAATTGCACCGCATGGTGAAGCCAAACGAAAGGGGGACCTTGAGATGCAAAGGCGGAAGCGCCCCTTGTGGCCAGATGGGTAAGCGCTTGCTTCGCACGGAGGAAGACTCCGGCGGATCCAAACAAAGGCCCGTGTTCTGCTCCCACCGAGGACAACCAGATGGCCCCCCGAAGGAGCACAAGCCGGACAGACACGCTGGAATACAGAAGTGGAAGTAGGCCAGTGCAACATGACTGGCCTTTTGCCTGCGTTACTGGAGGTGCTCTGCAGGCACATGATTATTAGCCATCCTTTGACTTCTCCATGGATCTGTTTCATCCCCCTTTAAGGCCATCCCGGTTGGAGGCTGTCATGAGATCGCATGGGAATTAATTTGCAGCTTAACTGTGCACTCCCGAATCTCCCACCTCCGAGCCTCCTGGGAAGGCTGTTTTGAGTCCTAACACTGTGAGAGAAAGCGGGAGACAAACGTGTTTCCCTCTGTGCTCTTCGCCGCAGGCATAACGGTGGGATGGATTCCTGGAAAGGACAGGGCAAGGGCGCCAGGTCTCTTCGCTGTCTGTGCATTCCTGGAAAGCACACTGCACACCCACTTCCTCCCAAACAGCCAGCCATGTCACCATCCACAGAAATACCTGTTGCTGCTCCTTTGGCATCTTAGTTCTTCTGATGCCTACCTGTCCAACCTTAGGAATACCTCCTGGCTTTCCCAATGCTGCTTCCCATCACTGACCCTCTGCCTGGATTTCCTGGTGGCTTTTCAAGTTGTCAAACAAACAAAAACCCCGTTATCGCAGGAACGGCAGAATAAATACCCAGGACCCCAGACATTCTGGAGTTACAAGCCGCCAGAGAGAAGCACAGTGTTGCTCCTCACCAACTCCACATCTGCATCCCTTCTTCGCTTTCACATGCACAGGAATCTCCACATTTCAGTATAATATCATGCATAAAACAAGTGGAAGTCATGGCAGAGCGCAAAGAATACTGAGATGGACCAGGCAATGGAATAGTCCTGCTTCTTCTGCTGCTGCCCGGCAAAGTCTGCCCAGGGAGAGAAGCGGCGCTGAGGTTTTTGTCTTGGCTGTTGCAGAAGACAACAGACCGGGATAAAAAAGATGCCACGGACCCTTCTAGCCCCCACCTCTGCTGAGACTGTTGCTAGTTCAGCTTCTTAACCGAAACCTCGTTAACGTTGTCACAGTGTGGCCAGACCATTTCCCCGTTTGGCGGCTTGTTAAAGAGGCAACGGGGTTGCAAGTCGGGCTCCCTCATTCTTGGCACATTTTCATATGCAGGTACCTCTCCATTCTGAGTATTTTTCACGCCATGTCTTTTCTTTGTCTTTTCTATTAATCAGGGTTCCAAGTGTTACATGACGCCCACAACTTTCTGTATGACTGAACCCGTAAAAAAGCATCTCATGCAGTTAACATCTTCATAATTCCTTGTGAACTGCCTACCTGCCTGCACTCGACATGCCTGAATAAACGTCTAATTTCTTTTGATTGTACACCCCCAGTGGGCCCCACCCTAGAGGAAAACGGCATTCATGCCTCACATCGTAATGGCCCTAGACTGATGCCGAACTCTTGAAAATGAAATGGACTCTTCAAGCGAGCCCATTTTGTGTTCAGGAGTCCTACGAATCTTACTTGTACACATGGAAATTACTTCAGCAATCTTAGCTTGCAATCTGAAGACAAATTGTATCTTGCAATGGAGGTAATAGGGATCATTTGAGCCATTTCCCATTGCTTTTCCCGCTGCTGCTGGGCGGGGAATCTAGTGCTGCAAGTTGAGGAAGCCCATTGTGCTCCATGCAAGTTACTTCTGAGTAAACACACCCAAAATCGCCCTGCGAGGGTGCCTCCAGGGGACACATTGAAATCATTCCAGCGTTCCATTGGATTCACAGAGCTGGTGGCAGCGATGGGAAAAGAACGGCCGGGATCGCAGGAGTGGCACATCTGGGGGGAATTCAGCCAGCGGCAGGGATCTGGGACCCCTTTCAGATGGGGGGCTGGGGCAACCACGTGGTGCGTGCCCTGACAGAGCTTCCTCCCGTGGAGGAACGCGGAAGGGCAGACTGCAGGAATGTGTTTCTTCTTGCCCATGGCGGGCTGCAGAGGCCATGGACGCTGCGAGGCTTTCTGCAGAATTGGGTGGGCCTTCAAAGCCGTAATAGACGCCGCGTAACCGGGAGCAGCCCCAGCAGAACGTCCCCCAGAATCCAGTGGAAATGTTTTAAAAACGAGCCTTCTTGCTGGAAGATGCTTAGAGCACCAAGTGGGCGGTCTGACTTCAGGACAGGAGGCTGCCCAGAAGTTGCATCAGCTGAAAACTGATTTGCCCGCCTGCCCCTTGAGATCGGCGGCTGAGGCCCTCCTCCGGGAGCCCTCCGTGAAGGATATTAGGAGGGTGAGTACTCGGAGGAGGGCCTTCTCTGCGGTGGCGCCCAACTCATGGAACATGCTCCCCAGAGAGGTCCTCCTGGCGCCGTCGTTATTTGTTTTTCTGCGCCAGTCCAAGACCTTTTTATTCAAACGATATTTTAATAATTATTGATTTTATTTATTGGCTTTATAATAGTGTGCCAGGATGTTTCCAGATTTTATATGTATGTATGTATTTTATATGTATTTATTTATGATGTCGGAAGCCGTCCCGAGGCTTATGCGCATGGGACAGCATACAAAACTTCCAAATAAATAATAAAGAAATAAAACTGCTCCGGGTGAGGCACTGTTTCCCCTGCGAGGCACCAGAGGGCAGCAGAGACCGGAGAATCACGTTTGGCTCGAGGGGCGGTGCAGGACTGCCTGGTGGTCCAGCCCCTGCTGAGCCTCCGCACATGGTCGCCTGTCTGGCCCAGTCTGCACCTTCCCAGCCCGGCAGGGCTGACTCAACATGCCAGCTCAGTGCAGAGCTATGCAGGCAGCATCTGACTCACGTCTTCTTGCTGCTCGGGCTGCTGCTGCTGCTGCTGCTTTGGTGACTCAACTTGGAACCATGCATCTTTTCCGGCTGCTGGCATATCAGCGCGGAGTCTCCCCCATCCTTCAGCTGAGAAGGATGTTTCTGTTGCCCGTGGCGGTGCTGACCCTTTCGAAAGTCTTCTAAGCGAAGACCAAGGCACAGCCTTCCCCCAGGAGGGGTGAACGTCAGTAGAGGGCGGAGGCGGTTGGAAGGAGAGGCGGAGAGCACTCCCAGATAGAAAATAAATAAATAGGAACGCTATTAACTAAAGTCTCTCCTGTTGCTACAAGTGCTGGATGAGAAATAGCAAAATGCCCCAATATTACATAATATTATAGCCTTCAATGGCACTTACTCCTGCGAAAGTTGGCATGGGGGAGCCTGACATAATTTGGGAGGCGCTGTGAAAAAATTGAGACACCCCGGTCTTCCATACTAGTGAGCCTCTTCAGAATTTAATGACTCCAAAAGAAACCAGAAGCAAATGAAACGAAGGGCCATTTCCCTGCTTGTATCCCCATTCCAGCTTTCCCTATTTCACCTGCAGTTGTATTTGTCTGTGACATAAGAGCACACTTTCAACACAATGGACGCTGTGTTGTATTTATCAGTATGCTCCCCCAAAGCAGAAAAAGTGTTTAGCCCTGTGGCTCCAAGGGAGTTTTTAAAGGTGTAAAAACCCCCCTTGGTGAGACGCCTGAGCAGCTGGTGGCTGAAGAAAGGATGGATTAGATAAGACCTTCTCAACATGTGCTTAAAAAAAGGCCTTGTTTGGTGACTTAGCAACAGGTGAAGTCGTAACAATGAGCTGCCAGCAGTGTGCAAGGTTAAGACGATGCTGAAACGAGAAATGTCTGCAGCACAAGTGGGAAATGGCTAACGTTTTCTGGAATGCCAATTTTTGGGCAGGCAAAATGACTAGAAGATAAATTCTTTGGTTTTCTTTTTAATGTTTCATCCCAGTTCTGATGAGCATAAAAAGCACAGTAAGGAAATGTATTAATTTCTGCACTACCCAACAGCTGAAACAGCAGTCATCTTTCCCTATCTTTTTGGTCCACCAGAGAACAGTTTTTCTTTATTCTTTCTCCTGAGAAACACACACAACTTGAATTTTCTCTGAACTAAAACACTAGTCTATTTATACCCTGCTCTCCAATTCAGAATTTCAAGGGACACGGCAATACAGCTGTTTTGCATTTGAAAATGAAATGAGGAGACGTTTCCACCTGGGAGTCTCTCCCTCTGAATGTGCTTTGTCACCACGGCGTGGCCAAAACCACCACCACGTGCTGAACTTAACGAGTCGACAGCCACATCAGTTTAGCACACAGCTGTTTGATGTGATGGGCCTCCCGATACACATTTGTGCAAAGATGCAGACAATGGAAACGTCTCTGCTTCTAAATCCAATCAAGGATTGGTAAAAATCAGCAAAATCCTGTTTTGGAGGATGTGGCTTTGCAGTGATCACATAGGCGTTCTCCCATAATTTTATCTGTCACTGTTACTCTTTTGCAAAAGAGAAACTGTGAAGTATTGATTAAGGGAAGAATCAGGATATTGGCCTGGGGATGCCATGCACTGGTGCTCAGCATCAGGCTGGTGTGCGCTCAGCACAGGTGCAGGTGACACGGGTGGCTTTTAATGTTCGGGCAGAAAACCCTGGAGATCCTGCAGTAATATGTCTGAGACCTTGGGACACTGTAACACTTGACTGGTGTCTTAGAACAGAGGATAATTTCATTCATTCATCATTCATTCGATTTATATCCTCCTTTTTTTAAGAACTCAAAGCAGCTTGCATCATTCTCCTCTTCCTGCTATCAATCTTATCCCCACAACAACAACCCTGTGAGGTAGGCTGGGCTGAGCATCTGTGAGTGGCTCAAAGTCACCCACTTGGCTTGGTGGCTGAGCGGGGACGAGAACCCAGGCCGCCTGAGTCCCAGGCCCACGTTCTTGACTGCTACCCCACACTGCCTCTCCTCAAGCACCGCATCTGGGAAGATGACCAGGAACTTACCTTGTTGCTTGCCTGGGTTGTTGCAAACCAGACATATTACCCAGAATTATGCTCAGAAGAATAGAAGGAAGTGCACAGTGAATGGGCTTGCTCTGACGGTGCTTGTAGAGCTGTTCCTGTGGGTTTCCCTAGAGAGAGTGCGAGCCAAGACGCCTGTGCAGGTAATAGATGGACAGTTTTCACTGCACTTCTGAAGTGTCCGCCACCATCCCTGCACTGCAGGCGTAATAAGGAATCGCTTATCAAAATACCTGCAGGGTCTAGCAGCTTTCCTGCTTGCTGGCACCCCATGACTGAGCTATGGGGCTACACAGTTTGCATGACTCCGGGGTTGTTGCTACATCATTCCGAGGGGCTGTCAAAATACCTGCTTCTGCATCAGCATCCTTTTCCGCAATTGTTGTGACAGGTTGTGGCTCGCTCCCAGATCTGCAACAGAAGAAATACGTCTGGCTGAACCACTAAACCACAGCTAGTGGGTGACAGCTTTGCCTTAAGCTTCAGCCAAAACAGCTCATTTTAATGAGTTTCCTTGAAATCCCTTCTGGGTTCTATTTTCCTCCATGGAGGGCACAAAATGGGCTTCCTGAGTCGAAACGTGGGTCAGTTCAGCCTGCTGCACACACACGCTTCCGAAGTGCGAGGACTCACATGTCAGCATCCGGATGTACAAACGCTGCACTGTGAGTCAACAGTGTTGATGAGACTGAGCAGCACTCGCAATGTGATTTCCTCTGTGGGCTGAGAACGAGACCGCGTCAGTGGCAACTGTGCCAAGGTGCAGCGGGGTAAAGCTGCGACTGTGCCTTGTGTCCAGAAAGACACATTCTTGCTCACTTTTCCCATCGAGTTGCTCTCGGCTTGACCTTCACAAATGGGTCTGCTGCCTTCATCACCTCCTCACTGTCACTTTTGAAAAGGAAGCCGTGGATAGAAGTCTCATGGCGAGCAGCAGCACCCGTGGGATGGAGTGGGGAGTGATTCCCCCCTTTATTCACTGGGGCAGATCAGAAATAAGGGAGAAAGACTGCGCAGTGGTGAGCATCCTTTCTTTGGACAATGAAGGAGAAGAAGAGTAAGAGATGGGAGGGAGAATGTGGCTGGACAGAGAGGTTTACATGCTCACTGGATTATACGGTTGGTCACATCTATGCACAGTCGTCAAGCTATTGTCTTCCTCACTGGTGGTGAGCAAGGTGGCACTAGGCTGGTGTGTGGCCCCACACAGATGGAATGTGTCCTCTCCACCTTGGCCAAGCCCAATCTCTGTTTGTGATCCCTTGCACACTTCTGCTGATCCCTTGCACACCTGGCTGCTGTAGCCAAAATTGCCTACAATGAGTCTGTTGCCAGTAGAGCCCATGTCGCCCCTTGCATGGGCCACCCTTTTCCAAAGGATGTTTGGATGCAGAAGTTTGGAGGTTAAAGCACACACAACTTAGGTAATCAAATCAATCAAAATGGATTGAAAGGTCACGAGTGGTGGTGTTTTCTTAGACCATTTCATTTAGGCAGATTCATTAGCAAAAGCAATGAAATCTACATGGACTAATTAAAATTTGTTTACTCTCTGGAATGTGCAGGTCTCTAATTTAAAAAAAGAGAGAGACTATTGAAGAATACTGATTCAGAGATTACTAGAGAGATGCCCCCGGATTGTGGCAGGAAATCCAGAGCTGGGAGAGTGAACACATCTTCCACAGGGGACTGTCCAACCTTTGCTTGAAGATTTCTAGTGAGGAAGAGACAACCAGTAATGAATACCATCATCAAATTGCTCTTACTGTTAAAAAATTCACCCAAACCTTGCCTTCCAGTTGCTGAAGCAGGTTACAGCAAGACCTGCCTTGGGTGGCGGCAGAAAACAACTCCTTTGCCTTCTGTCGTTTCGACAGTCTTGCAGGAATCTGAAGAATGCTGGCACATGTCCCATTCTCCCCAGTTCCTGCTAAAAGTGGGTTTTGACAGGACAATGGGCGTTTCTTGACAGGGCCGTGTGCAGCCATGCACAACTCTCAGCGACTTGCAGACGTGCCCACTTGTTCGCCTCCACTGTGGGGCTCTGCCGGGAGCCATGCAAAGGCACCGCATCACCACACCCGGCCTATCGGGCCAAGCGGGGGACCCGAGACCCCCAGGTCCACAAAGCTTCAGTGGTTGCTCCTTGCAGGGCCCCAGACACCTCTGGGGAGAGGGCATCGCATCCCCCTCTTCTGGATCATTGGCTGGTACCAGGGATGGCAAAGAACAAGCAGCACCTTCTCACGGAAGCTCGGATTCTCATGCCACCGAGTTCTCATCCCATAAGGACTGCTTTATTCGCCACTGCAGTATTTTGGTACATGAAGAGCTCCAGTGAGCATTCCTGATAGCTATCCAATTGACTCACATCATCTGCCATAAAAGAAATGCCCAGAAGGAGCCATCTGTTGCTATTAAGACTGAAAGACGAGCTCCTTTGTGGCACATGGAGCATTCTGACCCAGGATCTAAGAGTATTGTGTTGTGCTCAGATCAAACCATAAGACATGAGTGGGTGTATTTTTCCCATCAATGGACCAAGCCTCAGAAGCACCGTGTCTGAAGAACCTGCAATTCGCCGTGCCCAATGGGGAGACGAAGTTCTTAGTGGCACGTGGATTTTCTAGTCAGAGAAACTGGAGGTACCTTTGTTGTGGAAAGGTCAGTTGCAAACAAGGCCCCATCAAAACATGCATGTAAACATCTGGAAAATGTCATTCTGGTCTCCCTCCAATAAGCCTGTCGTGATACTGACTTGATTCACTGTAAATGAGTGGCTAGTGAGCTTGCACAAGAACTTTGAATTTCCTTTCACGTCTGGGGATGGCTTCTTGAATGAAAAACTTATCTGCAGCAAGAACGAGGTTTGAGGCACTTTGGGGTGAAGTAAGAAGAGAACATTGGCAGTTTGAATGGACAGAGACTCAGGGAAGGCAAAGTGCTCCCCACTAGGCAGGTGAATTCCTTTGCAGAAAAATATTCTGCAGAGTGAGCTTTCTGTCCACGCTTTCTCTTAGCAAGAAATCGGTGCCATGGTTTTCTCAGATTAAACAGGCATCAGTCAACATGCCCATCTATATTTTCCAACCCAGCACACAAATCAAGTGCTGGTTTTGTCGGCAATCCTTCCTTGTTCACAGTGGATTGTTTCAGCTTGGAAATGTATTTTTTAAGCAATAGCAACCATCCAGAATTAAAGATAATCGACAGGGACATGTGTACCTATCCACGCAATGGGAAAATGCCTTGGCAATGCAAGTCAATTATTCCTTCAGATAAATGATAAATACTAGATAATTATAGAGCGCAAATCCATGGAGATGACAAGACCGCGAAAACGTCTGGGTGGCTTGCTCATTGCTCTTCCAACTGCACATCTCCGTCCCCTGGCCTGAACGCTGAACGTGTGACGCTTAGCAATGCTGGCTGCAGAGAAGAGCCACCGCCGGATGCAGCGTTGCTGCCCGCAACCACCAGCTCGCGATGGAGGGAGGAAGAGGTTCCACAGTTCAAGCACCACCACCGATCAGCGGCTTCTAAACCCAAGAATGACTTATTTATTTTACTCATTTCTCCCCCGATGAGTGCCCTACAGCTGGCAGTCTCAGGGCGAGGTGCAGAATAAAATCAAATGCAATCGAACCAGCAGTGAAATACGGTCCAAGATTTTCCTCCCCACCGTTCATGAAATTCTGTCCAAATCCGGGGGCTGTTTTCAGGCAAAACGTCGGCGGGGTCCAAGCTCCAAAGGGCTTTGGCAGAACGAATCAGGGTCAGGGTCAGGCCTTCTGGCCCCCTCCCATGTGCTCTGGGCTTCCAATTCTCACTTCAGGGCTGGAAGAAGCCGCACCGCACTGGCCTCTCTGCTGCGCCTGCAGCGTAAGGAGCACAGCATAAACCTTTGGGCATTCAGATGGGTTCTCTTCACAGGGGGCGACCAAGGCAGCCTCCAGGTCTAGAAACGAACCCACAGCCGGGCCAGTTATTTCTGTGGCTGTGATGGAAAATATTAAAACAAAATACGCAGAAAGCCGGCGGGCAACAACAGAGACCCACAGGCTCCCTTAGCGGAGAAGCAACAGGTCAAAATGAAGAAATGAATGTGCTGCAGCTGCCGAAGGTCAGAATCGGTGCACAGCCTGCTGTTGTGCTACATGGAGGGTGCAGGGCGGGCAGGGCGGCTCACCCTTCCCACGCAAGCCCTGCTTCTTGTACCAGGAATTATTCCAGACGAACACCAAGCGACGGTCTGGAGGCTGGGCAGCACTGGCCAAGGTGTTAGGACTGGATGCTGCACGGAAGGGCTGTTCTCAGCATCCGAGCACTCACAGACTGGCAAATGCCAGGAAATTAATTCTTGGTAATCGGTAGCCAACGTGGCAGACAGTGGGAGACTCGCCTCGGCCGTCTAATGCTCTCATTCAAATCCAGCCAGAGCTACTGGATGCACTAATTGGCCTACGTAAACAATGCAAAAGGTTTTAAAGTTCATTTTATTTCTTGAAAAATGGATCTGTAAGCTGCTCCAGGAGCCTTTCTGGCTGAAAGGAGGAGTATAAATGCTGCACAAAAATGCATAAAACCAGAATGGCAAAGCACTGTGTTTTTGATGGAAAGCGGGATCATGTAGGAGAGCAGAGAATGCACTTTGAATCCGCATGTCTGTGCTGCAAATGTCTCCAAATACATCCAGCGTACGCTGTGCGGGATCTTGGGAACAACGCTGCAGATTTGGAGGGGTGGATCTGGACAGCGCTGGAGGCAGGCAAAGGCGTGTCAAGAATGCTTTCCGGGCTTTTGCTGGAGGGGGGAGGGCAGGCCTCCAGGGGGAAAGTATCTTCCAAATTAGGAAGGGGCAAAGAGATCCCCAGTTAAGAGCCAAGTCCCAACATACAGAGCCATTGCCATGGCTGGACCGCCCAGCCTGGCCGACCCTTTCCATTCTAGGTACACATGGATCGTGCCCTTCATTAAAACCTTCCCATTGCGGGAGAGCCTTGAAACCAGATGGGCCAACCCGCACTGATCTCGGGGGCAGTCGGGAAACAGGCGATGTGCAGCCTCTCTGCCATTCAGCCCTCATTCAAGGACAGTTAGGTATGGCTCAGACGGAAGCGATCAGCTGATGTTTCCCACTGCATCTGCTACACAAGATGCGGGTGAGCTTTCCCCTCCCCTATAATTCTGGGCGTGTGTGTGTGTGTGTCTGATTGAATCTGTTTTGTGTAGCATTTTGTGCTCTCTCTTTCTCTCCCTCCCCGGCTCTCTCTCTCTGTGCCCCCCCCTCCTACCCCTCCCCGTGTATGTGTTTTAATTATTTTTTTAGCACGACCATTTTTAAAGCAAGAGAAACTTCCTGCAGCATCAGGTCCAGGCTGTTGTCATTCTGGGCACCTTTCCCTCCACACCTGCACAAGCCCAACTATAAAAATAATTGCAAAACATACATTTACCCTCCCTCCAAAAAGCACAAATTTGGGACGCTTTTTTAAAGTGGGGTGAGCAGCCATGGACTGCCACTTCAAATGTGCCCTGGGATTGTGAAAGATGGTCCCCGAAAATGGAAAAGCATGAAAGGGAGAAAAGCTGTCCCTCTCGAAGGCTGTGCGGAGGGGAAGACCAGTTGGTCCCACCGCGGTGTCCCCTGAAACCCCAGGTGGAGCGGGGGGCCGCCTGCGGCGCGCCGGACCGACTGCCGGGCTCTGCGGGTCGTTCTCGAGCAGCCAGCCCATCACGGCCTCTGGGCGAGTGGACTGGGGGACGGCGCCTGGCCAGGCCTCCACGCGCGCCCCCAAGGCCATCCGTTCCGGTGGCTTCGGTGCCTGGCAGGCTGGCGGGGGGGCAAGCTCCAGGACTCGCGTGGGCCCCTCGCCTCCGCAGGCAGGAAGGAGGGTGGCTGTGAGCTCAGCCTGGCGCAGGAAGCGGCCTGAGCGCGCCAGCGGGTCACTTGGACACCCGTCGACCGAAGGCCAGACCGAGGGCGCGCTGGAGCGCCAGGGGCAGCCGCAGCGGGGGCACCGGAGCCCCTGGAGCCGACGCGCACGCCCCCGCAGCGCCCCCGTGCGCCAGCCCCGCCTGCTCGGCACGTGGGCGCCACTCGGAAGCCCCTCATCCGCCGCTGGTCTCCACGTGCGTCGGCAGGGGGGCGAGCCGTCCGCCGCGCGGGCTAGTGCGCGGAGGGGCGCGCCAGGGCCGGCCTCGCCAGCCGCCCTCCGTCCCGGCACGGCGCGGCCCCCTCCAGCGGCTGCCCAACTTTCCGGCCGGGGCTCGGGCCGCCCTGCTCCTCTCCTGCTCCGGCACCTCGGAGGGTCCGGGGCGGCCCCGATCGCAAGCGGCGAGCTGGCGCCCGAGGCAAGACCCTGCCCGTGCGTGGACGCCGGTAGGCGGCAAGCGGACAACGACTGGAAGGGACGCCCCTGGCGCCTGGCTGCCGCATGAGCGGAGCCGGCTGCACCCCTCTCCTTTCCGTGCGCCGCGCTTCCTTGCGGCCGCGGCAGGCGCGGAGAAGACGCCGCCAAGCGCTCCCCGGCAGGCTGGCGGTGCGGCGCGGAGCTTGATGCCTCCGGCCGGCGCCGGCTTGCACCCTGCCGTTTGCTCCGGGACGGCTGGCCAGCCCCGCTGGGAGGCACCGAAGCGCGATCCTTGGCGGGGAAGGGGCTCGCGTGCTTCCAGGGACACCTGTGGCGGAGGAACTGAAGAAGCGGCCGCGGCAGCTGGGGAAGCGGGCAGGTGCCGGGGCAGGCGCGTTTCGCTGGAAACTTTCCGCGAGGGGAGCGGTTGGCGTCTCCAGCATCCCTGGAAGATCGTCACGGATCCTCAAGGAGCAGCGCAGACGGGACGAGCGCCGAGCAGAGGGGCGCCGCTGTCCTTCGGGAGCGGAGAGCGCAGAAGAGGCGTCGCTCCGGAGCCGCTCGAGAGCAGCGCCGTGCGCCCGGGGCGCATTTGCTCGCCGGCGAGGGTCGAGTGCACGCAGCCATGAGCAGGCGCCTGTGGCTCCCCTCCCAGTACGCCTCCAAGCCGCTCGGCCAGGCGGTGGGGCCCAACGGCACCTACTTCTTGCCGCGCCTCTATGCCTTCCACAACCTCTCCTCCTTCTACCAGGACCTGGACGTGGACAACATGGGCGACTTCGACAGCGGCACGCGCTACGAAGGGGAGTCCCAGAGCCGGACGGTGCAGGCGCTGCTCATCGTGGCTTACTCCGTCATCATCTGCATCTCGCTCTTCGGGAACGTGGTGGTGTGCCACGTGGTGGTCAAGAACAAGAGGATGCACTCGGCCACCAGCCTCTTCATCGTCAACCTGGCCGTGGCGGACATCATGATCACCGTCCTGAACACGCCGTTCACACTGGTAAGCCGCTGCGGGAGCCGCTCCCGTGGCCAGGGCCTTCAGAAGGACCCGGATGTCTCTGCACAGGGCTTCTGGGGCACTGGGGGAGCCACCTTTGTGGGCTGGTGCCGGTGTTCAGGGTGAAGTTGAGAGATTAAGAAGAATCATGTCCACAGGTCGCTTGCTTGCTTGCTTGCTTGCTTGCTCGCTCACTCTCCCTCCCTCCCTTCCAAAATTTAACAAAAATAATTAGCAGCAGCTGAGTCACTAGGATGTAAATCTAGAACCAAGGTACACCAGCTCATAAAACCAGTTGGATGTGGAGAGATCAGCTGTAGAACAAGAGAAGCAACGGTAGGCAAAAGTTTCTCTGGCCATATGCAAAGTGCCTTCCCTCCTGTTTTGAAGTGGCTGCTTTGAATTGCATAGTGCATTTCTTTCTTTGGTACCAAAAAGCCCCACGAAATATTAGGCGACTAATAGCTTCTTATCTACGTGTTTATTGGTCTGCCTGCCCATCATCTCTCAATCATCTGTCCATCTCCGTGTTTCTAGTAGCCTTCTATGCATAACATTCCAAGGGGATAAGAACACAGATGCATCAGAGTCTTGTGGAGTCTTGCAGAGCATCCATTTCATTGCAGTGTAAACTTTCATGGGCCAGGGTACATTTCCTCAGAAGCGGCCGACTTGCCCTTTCCCGAGGGTGGGGGGAACCGGTGCATGTCCCCCAAAGGTCTGTCTCGGCCTGTTGGGTTTTACTCACACCTGCCCAAAGGCCGTGCCCGTGCCCAAGATGGCTGCGGGGGCCCAGGAGGATGGGGAGGGGCTCTCACCTGTCTGCAGAGGCCTCCCTGTTTCTGCTGGTGGTGGAAGGAGCTCCAGCAGGCGCCCGTTCTCGGCTCCTGTGAAGCTCTCATTTTCTTATCCAGCGCACAGCTCCTGGCATGTGTCACACTTGTGGTTGATGCGCAGTCTCAGCCGGCCGCCCGAATCCCAGTCTTCCCAGCAGCTGAACCTCACACCCCACTGGGTGCAGTGACGTCTTACCCTCTCTTTTAAGGAGGGGCATGTGCAGCCATGTCCCAGACCGTAGAAGTGCTTTCAAGGAACTGGGGAGGGGGCCAGCTGAGATTACATAACTATCACAATGATCAGGGGAGGAGCTTCCACCCAAAATGGGGAGCTTTGCACCCAGCCCTGTGGGCTCGCTCAGCCCAGTTGCACCGCGGAACCATTAATGCCTTCCCCATTGCAGAAAAGAAGTGGAATGAGTGACCGGCAGAAGAAAAAAGGCTCCTGACCAGCCCTGCCCGGCCGGCGCCCTTCAGGCTGCATCCCAAGCTGCTTAGCTGACAATATGGGAGGCCCGTATTTGCTGCAAGATCTGTAACCGCTTTGTGCGGCAGAGAAAGGACTTCAGGGTGCTTTTGAGAGGGAGGTCAGCACCGACACCTGACGGGCTCGTCCGTGGCTGCGCATTTCAGAATACACGGACTGTGAAAGCTCACCGGGCAATGACAACCAGGTCCTTTTTCCCAGCCTTTTTATGAAGGTGTGAGGAAAAATGGAGGAGAGCCGTCCAACCGCCTCGATCCTTTCAGAGAAAATGTGGGATGGAAAGTCAGTAGAGAGGCAAACGGCTTTGATTCTCATTCGACATGTTTTTATGCTCTGCTATCCCCTCGTAGGTGCGGTTTGTCAGTAGTACCTGGATTTTTGGAAAGCTGATGTGTCACATAAGTCGCTTTGTCCAGTACTGTTCAGTCCATGTCTCCGTGCTGACCCTCACTGCTATTGCTCTGGACCGCCACCAGGTAAGCGCCCGCCCGGCGTGCGAGCTTCCTGATTCTGCACCAGGCAAAGACAGATTCTGCAGGCAGAAGGATTTAAGCCCGTCCAAATCTTAGTGACACGGGAAGGGCTGTGCGACCTTTGGACATCGAGGCCGCAGTGGTGGGGAGAGGCGAGTCCAAGATTTGGAGTGGCAGCTGGAAATGACGAGTCCTGCGAATCTGAGACAAGAGCGCGAGGGGCATCGCAGTCAAAACCCGTGTCTGCATTTCCTGTAGCCGTGCTTCAAAGGCAGCTTTGGCCAAAACGGGCGTTTGGTTTTGAAATGGCCTGCAAGTGTGTCCAGGAGATGTGATGCCAACAAAGCCCATTCCAAGCGAGGGCAAGGCTGTGTTACCCCCTCGCAGAGCCCCTGTAAGCAGTGCCCCCTCCCCAAATTACTTTGGCTGAAAGGTCCCCCCTCGCTTTGGTTTCGTTTCAGCCTTACGCCCTCAAGATATATGAGTCCTACTGATCGAACAGGATGTAGTTTTGGGTAGAGGCTTGTGGATCAGCAAAAGCAGTGACATTCCTCTTACTCTGGCGACGTCTTTAGGTGATCGTCCATCCGCTGAAGCCCCGAATGTCCATTGTGAAAGGCGGAATCTGTATCATCGTCATCTGGGTGATGGCCAGCTGCTTCTCTCTGCCCCATGCGATCTACCAGAAGCTGATATGGGTCCCGTATGGGTGAGTGGAAGAAAGAGGCTCGTGAGTAGTACAGCCACGCCTTGCACTCTGCATGCGCCGAGCAGTGTTGGCCATGCAGCCGGAGAGGTGAGTGAGCCAGAGCTGCCTCTCGGCCAGCCGTTCCGCTGTCCATTGGCCACTGCTCTCCGCTGCCATGCAATGCTGGGTGTCCCCAGAACTGCAGAACCCAGTTGCAAAAACCCAGAGATACACCAGTGCTGGAATTCACACTGATGACAAGTTTTTCAGGCCCAGGGGACATGTGAGGCACCAGGCTTAAAGCTGAAGCCACCATGGAAGGGAGGGCCTAAAAACTGAATCATAGATGTATTCCAGGATACTGAGGTCCTGAAGTTCCATTTCAGAATTAAAATATGCAGATTAAAAATTAAATAGCTGGAGGCTGCCAAGGGGAGAGGAGGAAGCTGGTGTTCCAGCATAAGTACACCGGTTGTGCTTGAAGTAAGCATATTCTAAGGGGCTTGCCTAGTATGTCAACAACAGGGTGGGCCAAACGTTGGTCTTGGTGAGCTTGAGCCGCGGCAGCTCCGTTTTTTCCCTCTTTGAAAAATAAAAGATGGAGAGCAGAGTGAAAGAGAACTGGCATTTTGCACAGAAACAGTTTTTGCACAGGTCTAGTTTTTCTCAGCCTCGCATGACAAACGGCTGCAGCTAAATTTCGTCTGCTGTGCAATTGTTAAGGTCTAGGAGATGGCTCATTCCCCCTCCCATCTGGTTATGCCAGAGACAAAGCAGGGATGTGACAGGGAAGGTTTTAGGAAAGAAGACGGCAGACGTTGCTCCGTGTCACAGGTTATCGTTAAAGGAGGGTCTTAGACTGGGTGCGTTGCGAGGTGCTGGGTCGGTCACCTCCGACCTGGTAAGCCCACCTAAAGGAACAACTTCTCTGCTCTTTCAGCAACAGAACTCATCGGATGGCCTGCCTCTCCAACTTCCCTGCCCCGACCGACCTTTATTGGAAGTACCTGGATCTAACCACCTTCGTCCTTCTGTACGTGCTGCCTTTGTTGGTGATCTCCATCACATACACCATGGTCGCCAAGAAGCTCTGGATGAGGAACGCGATCGGTGACGTGACCATGGAGCAGTACCACGCCCATCAGCGGAAGAAGAAGATGACCATCAAGATGCTGATGCTGGTCGTGGTGGTCTTCGCGGTCTGCTGGTTCCCCTTGAACTGCTACCTGGTCCTGCTGTCCGGCAAGGCCATCCACAGCAACAACGCCCTCTACTTCGCCTTCCACTGGTTCGCCATGAGCAGCACTTGCTACAACCCCTTCATCTACTGCTGGCTGAACGAGAGCTT
Source organism: Varanus komodoensis (assembly GCF_004798865.1). Classification (NCBI taxonomy): domain Eukaryota; kingdom Metazoa; phylum Chordata; class Lepidosauria; order Squamata; family Varanidae; genus Varanus; species Varanus komodoensis. The sequence goes on from NW_025335780.1 coordinate 317,509, forward strand.
CCGCTCGGAGCTCAGGTCCCTGCTGGGCGTGTGCTGGAGGCCGGAGGTCTCTGGGAGCCATGCGCTGCAGTCCCTGTCAGCCCCTTTCAGGCATGCCTGGGAGGAGAATTTCCCCTGCAAGCAGGCCGTCGTGTCTCAGCAAACCAGAGACGAGAACTCTGCCTGAACGGACAGCTCCGTAGTTCAGCCAGTCATGATGGGCACCTGTGTCTCCGATGGGAAGGCCCACCAGGCATCAGGGAAAACAGGACCTGGTGACGGCTTTCCACCAAAACACGTCCAGTGCACAATTTGGTCGTGATTTCCTGTGGCTGCTTCAGCTCTCCAGGAATTCTGTCCCACTGATAGTGTTGCAACGGTCTTTTGTGACATGATCCTGGCCGTTGAGTGCGACTTCTCCCTTCACATGCTGGAACCTGGAAGGCTGGTCTTGCTCTTCAGACTTAGTTCCCAAGCCCCCCTCAGGGACACCCGCAAATTTTCCCGTGCTTTTTTTTTTTTTTTGTACACATGACTGTGTGCACACCAAAAGCAATGCAGCACGATATTTGGACAGAGAAGGAGTGTTCCAGTGCCCAGCCCTTTGTCCTGAAAAGAACCTCCCTGGTTTGGACCTGGCCTACCAGAGGAAGAGACACCAAGTGCACAGAAATGCCCTCCCATTGCAAAAATCAACATGTTAGGGCTAAAAACTTGCTCTTTCTACATTTTAAAAGTGGAAGTGTTTCCCCTTCCACTTCTGGACAATTCCATCCTGCATTCTAACTCCAGACTATGTTTCAGTGGTGAAATGTATCCGTTTAAATAGATCCAAGTCATGAGCAGTAGAATTTATTTTTAATGGGTGTGGTGTGGTGTCTGTAGGTTCCAACAGCTTCTTTTCCATTAGCAATTAAGAAGCACAAATTTGGCCTTGGTATCTTGGGAGCATAATGAGCCCAGGTGCAGGTGGAAAAGTCTCCCTCCCTCCCTCCCTCCCTCCCTCCCTCACATGTGGTCCTTCCTCCAGCTGTGGGTTCATGCATACAAGCGTCTTTTTGTACCTGGGTGAGGGTCCCTTCCTGGATTGGAGCACGTCTGTGTAGGAAAACACAGGGCCTTTTCATTCATCCTTATTGAAAGTTGGACACTTTTCTCGCATGGCAAAATTCATTTCCAGAACTTGTTTTGTGACACAGTTGTAACTTTGCTAACCAGCATTCTTTCCTGAATAAGACCATTTCTTTGGTAAATTAAATTAAATCCAAATTAAGTGGTATTATTTTTAGTTCACTAGTCCAGTTTTCAGGAGCTGAACATGCACTGCCTGATGTTTAAGCATCTCTTCCTGTCGTTAATGTTACCGCACAGGAAACTCAGACAGGTACCTGCATCAACAGCTTTTATGAACTGAAGGATTTGCTTTAAAAAATCCCTTTTAAAACTCAGCATAGGAACTGGCAGGGAATTAATTTCTACATGACCCTTACCATTTCATAACTGACTTAATATATATGTAGGTTGTGTTGTTTATGTAAATAGATTTTCAGATATGCTAATACAAATACAAGTGTTTGATTAAAACATGATTCATTCACAACAATAAAGCAGTAATTGTCAGCTGGGAGCTGAGGGTGGCAACTGGTTCTTTCTGGTTAGACTTCCGGCTCCAACAGAACACAAAATGATTCCATTTAATAGAAAATGTGATTTGATGAGTTCCTTTCTCCATTTTCTGAATCCCACCATATGAACAATGTTAATCATACTGCCTGTATTCATCTGCAGACATCTGTTAATACGGTCAGGAAAATATGAAGCGATCGGGACTAAAAATTCAAGGAGATGCATTTATTTTTCACTTTCTTAGAAGCAAGATTTTGTGGACTAGCAAAATCCAGTGGCAAACCAAACCACACACTCTCTGAACTCTTCTGGAATGGAAGTCAAGGTTATATTGATTCATCTTACTATTTATATCTTGTGAATTCTGTCTCTCCATGCCTCAAGCATTAGAAAAACAGTCTTATCAGGATGCATCCCTCATCTACCACCAGTTGAGTTCTTTTCTGAACTCTTGTTCTCACAGGACAGACTTTTGTTCTGAGAGCTTCTCTGCAGGGACGCTGGGATGGAAGTCTATTTCATCCTGGATTGGTCTGAAAATTTATCCAGGCGCCTCTGGAGATGATGTGGCACCAATTCCATGTGCATCTCTGAGAGAGAAAATTGGCTATTTTCTGCGGAACCTCCCCCCCCCCCCACACAGACAAATCCACTCACCCAGCAGGCTGAAGCGCTTCCATGCACAGATTGGAGCGCTATGTGCCATCAAGTAATCTCAGACTTATGGCAACCCCAGGAATCTCCTGTCTGTGACAACCCGGCTCAGCTCTTCTAAGTTCAGGGCAATGGCTTCCTTTATGGAGTCCATCCATCTCTTATTTTCTGCCATGAACACCCCTCCATCCCTGAAGATCCAGCTGCTGCCAAAGACGGAAGAGCAGACCTGGTCAGAATCCGTGGACCTAGCTGCACCACTGGCCTGGCACGAAGCCAGGGCGCTCCGGGTTCAAGGCAGGCATTCTGCGACTGAGCTGCGGGCCTCCTGCCTTCCCTGAGGGGCCCCTTGGCCTCCACCAGTTGATCTTCCATTCGGTTGCTATAGCAAAGCCTTCATATCTCGCCTTCTCGTGCTGCATTCTAGCCACTTGCAGACAACTTCCCCTGCCCACCTCCATCCTATTTCTTCCTTTAACTTCTATTCCACATTAATTAGTCTCCAGGTGGATAAGACACACAAGTCGGCCAGGCTTTGGGCCCACTGAGTCTGAACTGTCCCCCTCCGCCTCTAAAATGCCTCGTCTTTCAGCAGCTCCCAGCTTCTCATGGACAGACGTGAAACTGAATTTCGCCCCGCAGCTCATTCCACCGTCTCCGAGGGTTCTTGTGCCTTGAGCAGTTGCTGTCCCCCGGGATGCTCTGCCGAGCTGCTTTGATGGATCGCTTGCGGGGTGGGAAGCCGCAGCCCCCTGCTCCGCACACCCCTCTGTGCTGAGCTCTGGGAGGCAGACTCTGCTTGGTGTGGCTGCCAGACACAAGGATTCCTCCTTGCAGAAAGCTCGCCTCGCCAGCCTGAGAAGCTCTCCGCAAAGATTAGTCTTCATTTGAGTCTCTCTCCTGGTTTATAATCTAATTGAAGGCACAGGCATGGGCTTTGAAAGGCAGCCTGTAAAGTGTTGCCACCTGGAAGGCTGGGTGTTAAGGGGGGAAATGCACAAGCTCACGACTTAAGGCCTGGAAGGGAGAGCGGAAAGAGCCATGCCTTTCTCCAGGCTGTGCTAGACACCAGAGCAGGAGACTTGCAACAGAGCTAACAGCCCTTCTTCGTGAACCCCGGGGATTACAGCGGCCGCAGAGGAGGGTGGGCACACCGCTCCCTGCTGGGGTGGCCAAGGCGCCCGCATCTCAAAGCCTTGCAAATGAAGAGGCTGGAGGGATGAACGATTTTCTCTGATCTTCAGAAGCTGGTCTGAGCCTTCTTGCCGAGATGGCCACACGTGGCTCGCTCTGCCTCCACGTGGAGGAGAAAGTCCGCCCAGGCCTCCTGCTGCCAAGAAGGCAAGCGGGGAGAGGGGGCTGTGGTATCCAGTGTGTTCCCTTTTTCCATCTGCTCCCCCTTGGCCCATTGATCGGGAGCTTTCTGTCCGTCCCTTTGTACTGTCCTTGGACACCGTAAACCATCACATTGAAAGGCAGTCTTTCCGAAGTTCCTTTTCGAGAGGCCATCTAAAAGCTCTTCATGAACCTGCCACTTCAGTCTGGGGAAAAAAGCACCGCTTTGTCTCTCTCTCTCTCTCTCTCTTTTTAAAAGCATCTGATTGCTGCCATTGAAAGCAAAGCAGAGAACAGCATCCCATGCGGAATCTGCTGGTGCTGCTGGGCACAACAAAATAGAGGATGAGAACCAGGTCCTGCAACAAAGCGTTGCAGCTCAGGCGCTCTTTCCCCATCAGTCTGCCTTGCCCTGCTCCACCTTACGGCATCCCATTCTCGATCCCATTCGTTTTCTCAGGTTCTCTCTCCCGGTCCCTTTTGCAACCGTTTTTGTGGAAAAGCAGGCATCCCTCAGCCCTCGGCACTTGCTCTTCATGGAAAGCACCCCACCTCTTGCGCGGCGCTGCCACCATTTTCTCAGCAATCATTTCTCTCGCCCTGATTTAAAAGCCAAGAGGGCTTGACACGCTCGGGATAAAGAGAGGTGCCCCAGAACCTGCTTAGCCCCACCGTAGGGTAGCCAGCCTCGGCTGCACACAGCAGCTGCAGGCATCTCTCCTGCGGACTTGTGGTTCCTCACCCACTGTGGATCCTGCACGTGGATCCTGGCCCTTCCAGGGCTCTCCCATGCTTTGCAACCATTTCTGCAGCCTATTAGAGCAAGGAAAGCAGGCTATTATCTGGAAATTGCACATGTAATTTTTGCCATTCTGCTATGCTTGTGGTCGTAAAAGGGAACACTCAGAAAGGCAAGGAAGGGCAAACTCTGAGGGGAAAGGAGCTGTAAAGAGCCAATCCCAGGCCCACAGAACACCGGGAAGCAGACGTCCAGTGAAGCGGTGGCTCATACAGAGAAATCTGCAGTGTGTGTAACAGGAGTGGATGCAGGTGAAACAAACAAGCAGGTGTGTTTCTGTGTCCACGGGCGAATAGTCTCCCACACAGAGATGTAAATTCTGACGACTCTGAGTTGGGAGCTGAGTCCTGGTGAAAGACAAAATGAGGGACCAAGCCTCAACCAAACCAGAACACGCTTCCCACACAAAGGCAGCGCGTGGACAAAAACCTCCTGGGACTGAGGCACCCGTGAAAGGGACAGGTGGAGGATCTGGGGCTTCGTGTCCGCTTGTGCCCTCCCATGTCAGTTCCTCCGCAAACGGTGCTCTCATGCAGAAGATGCTGTCAGCTCCCCAGGCTCCTTCGGCTGAAGTCCTGTAGAAAAGAAGACTCTGGCTGCACAGCTGGATAGAAAGTCCTGAGGGTCTTGGCGCCACTCTTGAGGGAGATGATGCCCAGAGCAAAGCAAGATGGCGGCTGCCTTCGGCCACTTGGGATCTTCACGGGGGAGTCCTGGCAGCAGCCCGGTCACGGCGACCGCCCCGTGGGACCTACGGCTGCTTGCTCCAGGGTGTGAGCCGCACGGGTGCGGAGTGTTTGGTGCGGTGTCCGTGCCGGAGGAACCTTTCTCGGCCACCTGCTGAGCCCTTCTTTGCCAGCTGTGCCTTTCAGATGGCCCAGCAATTTTCATAAGAGCCAATGAGTCACCTTCCAGGGAACGGCACAGTCCTTGCTGTTCATTCGGTAAGAGCATCCGCCTTCGGGATGGATCTGTGGCCAGCTGAAGGCTATTTTAAGGAATAGCTCTGTTATGACAGTGAGTAAATGGCTTCCTGACCCATAATTACACCCCATCATAATTAGCCATAGTGGAACGGGCTCAGGCAGCTTCAGCATGATTTCCTCCTCGACCCCCCCATGGACAGGGCCAGAGGTGCCAGGATGCCCTGACGACGCGAGACGAGCAGCCACCTCTGTCATTGGCCAGAGCTGGGAAGCTGGAGGAACACAGAGGGGCTGTGCTGCCCGGGAGCAGAAGAGCAGGCTCTCCTCTCATACCAGGCACATGTCACAAGCAGCGGGGGGTGGGAGGGGTCCATTTTCGCTGCCCCGCAGGACCTTCTGCAGCAGGGCTCCAGGGCAGTGCTCAGGGAGAGGGATCGAGGCAGGAAGCGCTTGCTGCTGGCTGAGCCCTGGATCCCCACACGCCCTGAAGGAAGGGTCCCGGTCCCTCTCATCAGAAACCCAGGCAGGGTTTTATTGAGGACGCGCCCTGCAAGCCGCTGAGGAAGGACTTGTCCCTTGCCTGAGACACGGAGCCCCCACGCAAGAGGATTTTGCATCGGGACTTCAGCGGCACAGCCCCCCTCTCCGGAGCTCCCTCCGGGGGTTGCCAGCACCTGCCCCAACATGTCTTTCCCCCACAGCGGCCGGCCGTGCCTTTTCCTTGCCACCATGCCATCGTCTCTCTCAAACATTATCCCACATTCTGTTATAGCTTTAAGGCTATAATGTTTATAGCCTTTATCATATTTGGACAGATAAATCCCCTACAGTTTCCAGCAAGCCCCAGATGGCCTTGCTGGCAGTTGTAGAATTATTTTTTGCTGAAATGTGGCTAGGAATGTGCTCGAAGGCTTACATCTGGGTATTGCTTAGGCATTTATTTTTAATGTAAGCGAATCATGGATACCAACAGATCTGACGTTAAATAAAAAGGCATGGTGTTCTTTGCATCAGTGGGAGCTTAACCTCAGCAGAACGAACAGCTTCGGATGAAATCCGGGGTCACTCTGGGGGAGCTGGACAGGGTGCAGAAAAGCAGGAGGAAGCCAGTGGAAAGATGTGCAGATCTTCCCCGCTCATTCATGACCCAGGACATGCTCCTCGTGCCCAAGAAACAGCCCTTTGCCTTTGCAAGAAAGCTGGGCAGGGTCCCCTGTGGGGGGGGGGGTGTCCCAGGCTGACATTCCTGGGCAAGAAGTTCAATCATGCTAGATGGCTCGAAGCAGAAGGAACAGTGGCAGAACTGTAGCTTCCTTCCAAATCATTCCTTCTGAAGTTGCATTTCACCCCCCGCCCTGCCTTTATATCGGACAATGCAGGAATGCTGTTGAAAATGGCTCTCCCTCTGAGCCACACGAATATCCTCCATTTTTGCTTCGTAAATGGAACATCAGTATAAACGGCCTCATTAGTACAATTGATAGCTCGCCCCATGTATGAAATGCAGCTCGGTGGGGAAAGGAAGAGAGGTGATTTTGGTAATTTTGGTCCATCATGTGGGCAGCAAGTTTGCCCTGACTCTCACAGAATGCCCTCACTCTAACTGTGGGATTCATAAGAGCGTTTTGCCTCTGTGGACCAGCTCTGGAGCGGAGAGAGATGGAACTAGCTCTCACTGTGTTGCACCAATTGGTGTTCAAAGATAGGCTGGACATGCGCATGGTGGGCATGTCGTGAGCAGAGCTGGCTGGAGCTGGAGGTCAGACTAGATGGCCCCGGAGTCCCCTTCTGACTCACTCTGTTTCTATGTTCCAGCTCCACCTCTGGGGTCTGCCAGCACTATGTCCCGAGGAGGACCGGCATGGGATCTCCAGGCACGGGCATCTCAGTGTGAAGCCAGCTGATCGTCTGTTGCCGGCCAGCGCTTGATTCCTTGGGTCCGTGCATCTAACAAGCCGAAAAAGCAACGGCGGTAGGTGTGGAAATATTTCTTCCTGCAGAAGGTGCTCTGGAAGCAGCACAGGGGCAGCCCTCTTTGCAGTCAGTAGCTGGAGCTGGTGGATGAGGCAGCCAAAGCCACTGATCCGAGCTGCCTTCAGCGGGAGCAAGGAGCACGAATGCGCGTTTAGAGGCTCAGATCTCATCTCTGGCACCGACGTACTCAGGAGCCAATCCGCGGGCGATAATATGGCCTTCCTTGCAGTGTTGTTGTAAGTACTGTACGACAGTGTGAATATCCAAAAGGTTACAAAAACTGAGAAGCATGCACACGATGCGAGGTCAGTTCTCTGAGGGCCAAATCCTTATGTCCACAGAAGAACACCAGTCACCCACAAGAAAGAGGAATGGCTGAGCAGCGGTTGAGACAGAGCGAGGACGAGGAAAGCTGTCCTGTTACTCCTGGCGACTCAGAAAGCACTGCTCTTTTGTTGTTGCTGCTGGTGGTCTCCTCCTCCCCCCCCCCCCCCCCCCCGTTCTCTACCACCCACCCAAGAGTGCAAGCTTTCAGGGCAGTTTACAACAGTACATGGAAAGAAAACACAGCTTAAAATCTCATTGGGTGCTTCTGCACCCTCCTCAGCTTGTGAGCGACAGACTGCCAAGATGCTCTTCGCATGTCCGGCTGCCAAGCCAGGAATCTCCCCACCAGGCACCAGAGCCTGCCTCGTATTTTTGCCTCGGTGTGGAACTTCCCACCTGTCTCTGTTGAATTGCACATTCCTACTTGCAGCTCAGATTGTTCCCAGTTTTGTCCTTGGTTCCTGAGGTATTTGCTATCCCAGTTTCGTGTCATCCACCAAGTCCCTCCAGCCGCACATCTGAGTCATTAATACAACCTCTAAACCCTATTTAATGTCTTGTGTCAAAGAATATTTTGGGCGCTCAACAGTGAAGGTGGCAGGAAGCCCCAGTGAACTCGTGGGAAATGCCAGCATCTCGCTCAGAGAGGTTGATCGGTCTACACAGATGAGTTGCTACTTCAGCCCTTCCCAAATCCACCGTATCCACCATCACTTTCTCTGGGTCCATGGATGAAGGAGGGGGACAGAGAAAGCGATGGAATTGCCGCTTTCTCCCATACACGCAAACACGGGCAAGAGGAGAATTTGAGGAGAAAACCGTGGCTGGGTGCTTCAAGGGTGATACCAGCACATTCCCATCAGGGCCCCATCGAAAGCTCACAGTAAACCATGTTATCTCCAAATAGACAAAAGATGCATTTACAATAGAAAATGGTCCATCCGCTAACAGTAGACCTGCCTAATGGCTTAAAAGAAAATTACCAGTATTATGTAATTTTCAGATTTCTAAGGCTCAACCAGCCACCGTGTAAGAGAATTACTGTGAACATTTTACCCTCCACAAGAGTTTAATTAATATATTAAGTAGCTGCAATGCTTCAAATACTTTCGTACGTACCGTAATATAATGGTGTGCCCCCTAGAAAATTTAGATTTGAGTTTGAACCCTCTTTCATATTTTCTTGGGCAAAATGAAACTCATTACATTTTCTAGCCCATTTATGTCTCTATTCAGATAGAGAAAGAAGGTGCCGAAGATCCTTGAAATTGGTTTGGGTATGAATTTTTGGCAACAGTAATTATTGAAAGATGGGCTTCAAATTGGGAAGCGGAAGGCTACAGATTTATTATGTGAACTAACTGGAGACTTGTTCCTCCAGCTATCACAGAGATGTCAATAGCCTGGAAACTGTTGTTGTCAGACCTCTGATGATACCATGCTATGCATTTTTATCCAGAACTCAGCCTCATGGCGCTCACTCCCAGGTGAGAGTGTTTAGGATTACAGCCCAGCCGGTGACTCCATGTATGTCTACCTGGATCAACGAGGCGGGTTGTAGCTCAGTCCGCTTTGCATACCCAGATCTCTGGAGAGTTGTTGCCAGTCTTTACTGGGAACACTGGTCTAGACAGAATGGCAGCTCACCTGCATAAACAGTAAGGGAAGCAGCTCCCTGTAATGCTCCAGCCAGCCAGGCTGATGGTCCGATTCCGGGGGCAGGGGGCTCTGCAGGGTCTAAGGATGTGTCTGGAAAGGAGGTGGGCGACCGAGTGGGGGACCCGATCCACAAGGGCTCAGGTAGAGCGCAGGGCAGGTGAGTGGGAGCAGGTGCAGACCGTTACCGGCGGATGTGCTCACCTACCTCCCGGCTGTGAATGGGCGGGCTGAGGGCTAGCAAACAGATGTTGCTCACATCCCGTTCATTCACCCTCTCAAGTGTCCCATCCGAATGAAGGGCTCGTCTTCTCATACCGCCCCTGCCCCGCCTCTATCAAGGTTTTACCAGGAATCCCTGGTCATGGCTGTGCTGCACAGGTTAGCCTCGCTTTGGCTCTCATGGCTTCCAGGCAAAGCCCCTGGAAGGGGTCTTGGAAGGGGTCTCGGGGCACTGCCTTTGGACGAGGAGTGTTAGAAACCGCCCCTTTGGAAGCACATTTCTTGTCTGATGTATCAACATGTTAACAGATAGACTTGAGTGTTTTTTTCTTTCTGCTGACACAGAGACACCACGCAGAGGTAAAATGAAGACCCTGAGAAGAAGCTAATTGTCTGAAAGTGGCTCACCGTAATAAATGCTTGTGAATGTTGACACTTCTCTATCAGGTTTTATAATCAGTGTGTATCAGAATAATTGATCAATTGATTTCATTTTCTATGTGTTCCTGGTCATAACGGAAAGTGTTTTGGGGTGGTTTGGTCTCGAATGGGACCCACTGGCTTTACTACAGACCTGCCACTGGTGGGGGTGAAAAGCACCTAAGCCGGTTTGTTGATATGTCCATGCAACTGTAGGCAATCAAGGACTTGCCTTCAGGGCAGGACAACTGTCATGATGCGCATCTGCAGAGAGTTTCCCTTGACAGGTGCTTGAAGGAAAGGTTGCTTTGAACGTCCTTAGCTCAGCTACCCAGCTCCCCACCTTTCCTTCTCTGTTTTTGTCCCTTGATGAAACACCTACTCTGTCCAACGGATCCCACAGTATTATTTCTCTTTCCTTGCCTTCCTTCTTTCACAAGCTGTACATTACATTACTTGGGGCTTCAAAATATGAAGGTGGAAACGCTTTCCCAGCCTAGTGATGATTATGTGAGAGGTGACCTGCTACTGTCTTGGTTTACCCAGGAAAATTCATCATGAAGCAGAGATGAAACAAATGAACCCAGAAATGTGTTGGGAGTCTTCCGAAAGGAAATATTAGCACATGTTCTTGACCTTCTCAAACAGGGAGAACCTCAAGAGGTACTGCTACAGTGTTTAGATTTCTGTTGGACTGTGCTTTGATCCCAGATTGATTTGGAAAGATTCAAGAGATCCCCAAACTGAAGCAGAACTTTTCTGAAGTCGACCAAACCCAGTCCTTCCCAGAGCTTTGTTAGCCGTTTGGAGGGATCCAAAGACCAGGCAGTCTGTTGGCAAATATTGATCTCTTATTACCCAAGCTCTCCATATAGCTTCCATGTAGCCTGAAGTGCCTAATCTTGGAAGCTGAGCAGGGTCAGGCCTGGGCAGAAGTGGGATGGGTGACTTGAGGGTATGATTCTATGATTATTGCTGTCAACTGCCTAGAGAGCTTTGGCTATGGGCAGTATAAAAATGTAATAATAATAATAATAAAGAACATGCTGGGGTGGTAAGAGGGAGATACGAGAGGTGCATCTTTGGAGACAGTAGTCCTAGTGCCTAACCACAATAGATGGCCTTACCAAAGCTCTCGACCCTCGGGACTTCGGAGCATGGTTCTTGAGAAGTCAGGCAGGGCACATCCACGGCCAGTGCTCTCTGCTGTTCTCTCTTCCCGGAACAGGCAAGTTCAGAGAGCAGGAAGGCTCTGTCTGACTGAAGCTGGATTTGCCACCGGCTCTGCGACTTGGGGCCCATTCATCAGGAAGGCCTTGGCTTCATTCAGCACATTCAGCAGGTGACTAGGCGTGAGAAAGGGGGCCCACACCACGGCCCCCCCAAGACGATTGCATCCAGCCCATGGCAATTTCGTCAGGACAGCACCCAGAATGTGGTCCCACACGTTCCTGTACTGCCTTCCTCAATCTGCCCTCAAATCTGAAAGATAATACCTGACTGAGCCTTGAGGCAGCAGGGCAAGTAATGGTCCTCCAATCATTTAAAAGATGCCCTGACCTGACTAACGAGGACACGAGCTCAGCTCGAACGGTTATTTCTGATGTCGCCTGCTAACCGCAGATGGGAAAAAAATCAAGACGAACTGTGGTGTGTGTTTTCCTATAATCAACCATAGATAGAACCTGGAAGTAATTAGCCAATAAATAGCCAGGGCTTGGCACTCTGCCCCATTTGGATAGTGGACAGACACAATTTGCCTGACAGTGTCTCCTGAGAATCAATATCCAATCATCTGCCTTTAATTGGTTGGCTCACTTCTTATATAAACATCTCAAATTGGATCGATGGCCAGGTCAACTCATGTATAGCCCAGAGCTCTCCTGGGTGCTGCCAAAACATGGAGAAAAGGGTCAGGGATCTGGCCCAAACTTGCTTCCTTCCAAACAGAGAGGCAGTGTGGTATAGTGGTTAGGAGCATGGGACTGGGACTCAGGCGATCCGGGTTCGAGTCCCCGCTCGGCCAAGGAGCCAACTGGGTGACTCTGGGCCAGTCACAGACTCTCAGCCCAACCTGCCTCACAGGGTTGTTGTTGTTGTGGAGATAACATGGAGGAGGAGAATGATGTAAGCTGCCTTGAGCCCTTTGTAGGAAAAAGGCAGGATATAAATCGGAAAAACAAAGCAAAACAGGGCACTGCGAAGGCAGCCATTGTTCAATGCCCTCTCCGGAGCTTGGGGGTACAGCCTTTGCAGTAGCCCAAAGCTTACTGGGGGCGAAGAGCCTCCATTACTGGGACCTTCAATCCTAGGGCGGCTACGCTTGGCTTAGGCTGGCTTGCCACTGTAACAGTGCCTTGACTTGTGGGATGTATCTGATTAAGGAAACCAAACTGGTGCAGCAGTTTGAGTGTCAGGCCAAGGCTGCGGACAGCCAGGTGCAAAATTCCTCACCAGTCAGCCGTGAAGCTCGCTAGGGACCCTCTTGGTCTGTTCGCCAAGCTTCAGCCTAGCCTACCTCACAGGGCTGGTGAGAAGTGAAGATCCTCTGGAAGAGGCTGGGTGGAGCAGATCCTCAGGGGCTGCCCCAACGTCTCTGTGCACAGGGGAAAGAAAGGCCCCCGAACAGGTGAGTCAAAGGGCTGCCTTCGCAGAGAGCGGCTGCGGCTCTTCACCCCTGAGGGATGCTCCGAACAAGAAGACAACGCTGGGGACCAACACGACTTGCTGGAAAGGTATTCAAGCGGGTGAGCCAGAAACCGAGATTTGCTCTGCTTGTTCCCCCAAATCTCACCTTCTTAACTTCTGAGATTTCTGCAGATCTGCAGATTTGCTCAGAGGCAGCCTTCCTAAATCGAGGCCAGACTCCATCTGAATTGTCTGCAGCTTGAGAATCACACGTGCTGATGTCAAGGCAACTAATGTTTGTTTGTTTGTTTTAATGCCTGCAATTCATTTGCTCTCATGACTCACGAATGTCATGCTGTACAGTTTGGAAAGGGTACAATGGAGGGCAAGGAGATCTCATCAAACACATGTGCAGCCGGTCAAAGCGATATTGTTCTTTTCCCCAAGAGGGCGGCTGCAGGGTCTTTCGCAAAAGCAGCAGGACAAGCTCCGTGAGGGTTTGGGAAGGGCACTTCCCCCCAGCTCCCCACTGGTGCCCAATGAAATCCACCACGGGGGGCTGAGTTGTGATGCTGCTACAGCACAGGTGGCTCTCAGGTGGTGGCTGGCAGGGAAGTTCAAGACAGGTGCACTGGTTGTTGGGGGTGTGGTGATCTGAGCATAAGCATAGGACCCATCCTGGATGGGGGCTGCACCCTCCCTGAAGGCTTGAAACTAGGGGCGCTCCTGGATCTGACAGTGGTTTTGGGGCTCAGCTGACATGCATTTAAAAGGCTGATGGAGCAGGGAGCACATGGCCAGTGTGAGGGGCTGTCAGACCAGGCATTCCCGTGGGGAAACTGAGGTCATGTCTACTCTCTTCCCCCTTTGGACTGGATCTGGAGGCTCCTGCAGGGGAATGGAGCCGGGCCTCTGCCGGGCGGCTTGTGTCCGGTGTGTCTGCTACAGCCGTCGGTGCTCATTCGGCCATCTTGGTGGATGTAAAGAGCTCATTCAAAAAGCCGTCCTGCTTAACACTGGGCTCCCGGCTAATAGGACCTCAGCTGCATAACGAATGGGTAAAAAATGGAAACCCAGCAAAGTTGTTTTCCTGGGTAGCCGGTAATTGAGTCCAACAAAGGCTAATCTGCAGCTTAAACTATTTGTATCAAATGGCTCCGACTTTCTGTTCTCGCATCCCCTTGAGCAGCCCGTGTGCTCCATTAAGCCAGCCATGCTGCGCTGCAGCTCATGCGCTGCTCTGAATTATTTCTGCGCATGACCCTTCCCCCCGCAGCCCTGCACTCTTAATTATACAGCAGCACTGCCCGACGTCTTCCGCGGCTGCTGATTGAGTTAGCGGCCCTGCCGAGGCCGTTCTCCCCGACTGGGCTCCATATGCATGAGGTGGTCGGGCTTCCTGCCAGGCCGCTCCTCGGTGATCACTGAGAATTTAATCAAAAGCGGAAAAGATTTATTCTAATATTGAGGGATGCGTGCGAGAGCAAATCATCTGCTGTTTATGCCGAGGAACATTCCAGAGTTCTGTAAGGTGCCCGGCAAGCAAATATGATTATGTCGATGATTTCTGCGGAACTGTTTGGGCCGCTGCGCTTGTCTGCCTTTTCTGTTGCAGTCCTTCCCGGAGGGGAATGGCTTTACGGGGTGCCAGTGGGGGGCGAGCTGTTGGCTGAACTCCTTGGCCTCTCAGTTCAGCTCCCCCAGGGCTCAGGGCAATGGCAACTCTGACGCCAATCCTCCGAAGGAGAACCTGGGCTTCTTTCCCTCCGGGAAGCAAGCCTTGCCCGGCCACAGCTAGGAGGGGTGTGAGGTGAGGAGGGCCGAGCCGAGCAAGGAGAACAGCTGGTGGTGGGGACATGAGTTTCGCGAGTCTTGCCTTTCAAACCCAACCCTGTGGCCAAGAAGGGCCTTCCTCACACCAGCCGCTCCTCTCCAGCAGTCTGAAACGTTCAGTTGGGCACCCCGGGGTGGGAAGAAGTTGAGTAGACCGTCTCAGGCCAGCAGGTTGGAGGCGGAAGAAGCAGGTGGCCTCCCCTGCTGCAAATCGTAGGAGCATCACTGCGGTGGCACTTTCTGTCACACAGTGGTTCTGGACCGGTCCTCTGGAGTCCACAGGACCAGGAGGGTTCTGGGCTTTTGCATGAAGGACCAAGCTGGAACTGCCTGCAGTTCTGTCTTCTACAAGCCACCATGGACAGCGGCAGCAGGCCTGGGGAGCTTGAGGGCATTCCCGTGACTCCTGTCACACCAAACCATGAAGGCTACAAAGAGGTGTCACTGGGGGAAAAGGGGGAGCTGCTGGGAATGCCTCTTCTTGGACACTTCTGCTGGGAGCAGCATCGTTGCCTCCATCAGGTTCCCTCCACCCTCGAAATGGCCTCCGGGATCTTTCCCCCGTCGTGGTCCAAATGCCACAAAAAGGCCCTTCCACTTCCTTCTAAAACTCATGCTTCTTCATGGACATGAGCTTGAAGCTTTCGTCCAGAATGGACCTCCTGTTGCGTCGCAGCCTCCTTTGCCTCTGGAGGTGAATGAGCACACCCAGGAGGGTGCTGGCCGTGAGAAACAGCACAATCCCCACCACTGCAAGGAAAATGACCGTGGCCTCAACTTGCCCATGTTCCAGTTTTCTGCCAAACAGAAGGGTATAATGGGAAATTTCTTCCTCTTCAGGAGACCTCCCTGGGAAGCAAAAATGATGGAAAAGTCAAACTTTGGAAATAGGAAACAAAGATGTTTAAGGAACTCAAGACCAGGAGCGGCAAAACCCTTGCTCTCTTTTCGGTGTAAGACCCTAGCTATTTTGCAAAAGTGGAGAAATCCCTCCAAATATTGTACAGGGTCAAAGAAAGGTGCAAGACTACATGTTCCCCTTAATCAGGGAAAGGACTTGCAGACGGGGATCTGCAGGGAGCCAGACTCCTGCCTGCACTGGACCAGGAGGGGAACTTCACAGAGATTGTGAAAGCAAGGATGGACAGAACAGGAAGCTCACTGGGGTTCAGATCAGAAACGGCCTCCCGCCAACTTGAGCGGGCCATGAGCCCATGATAAAAGGGTATACCGTACCTGTGCCAGGACTGTTGTTCAAAAGCATTATCTCTGAAAGAAAACGGTTATAAATTAGTAGCTCGTTCTTAGCTGGCATGAAAGGAGACTCTCTGGACGCCCCAAATCAGCCCGCACTCACCGTCAGTGGTCCCCTTTCCTGCTCTGGGTAGGATGGTGAAAAGCGCCTCCATGCCAGCGTGGATGTGGTCAGCCACGTGGCAGTGGAGCAGCCACGTGCCGGGATTGCTGGCCAGCATCTCCACCATTTCAAAGGTGCCTGGGAAGAGGTCCGCCACATCTGCCCTGTAGCTCTTGCCATTCTGCCACAGAATGGGGATTAGTTAGTGGTCCGTCCCTGGCTAAGATGGGGGATTAGTTAGTGGTCCATCCCTGGCTAAGGCTGCTCTTTGGTGGCTTGCCGCGCCCAGGAGAGCTGCATTCTCAGCCAAGAGCAGCCATTCTGTGCCCCGTCAGAAGCAGGGAAGCTGCAGAAGGAAACGCTCTGCCGTTGCACAGGCGCGCCTGTTGGATCCTGCTTCTGCTCACCGTGGTCAGTGTGAGAAAAGAGGCAGGCACGTGGGCCCTGCAGCCGAGTTCTCTGAAAATCTGCCGAAGGGGTTCTTCTTCAAATTGCAAAGACAGAGCCAGTCACATCAAGAACCCCCGTGCTCCTCACCATGCAGAGAACGTGCCTCGCTGCCCCAGCCAGAATCCCACAGGGACACATGGATGTTGGGCGATAATGGGAGAGGCCTACCTGGTATATGAATGTCTCAGCATGGAAATGAACCGTGTGCATGTCAATCTCCTGGCCCATTCCCAGCAGATACCAGTTCACCAAGTCTCCTTCATGCATTGTCAGCCCGGGCAGGTTTGCATACAGTTTACCATTGATGGCTGCAGGAGGGAGGGAGGACAATGTATTGAAAACATGGACTCTCTGCTCCTGCTCTGGTTTGTGCAGCACTCCAGTTGCTGTGATTTCCATGCCTTTGTGGGCAGAAGGGTGCGCCGTGCCCAGCTGTGTGGCAGGCAGAAACTCCCACAGTGCATGCTGGAAGGGGCACAGCTTCCCCGGTGGATTTCTGCCTGTGACAGAAGTGATGGCCTGAGGGTGATGGCGGCTCGTCCAGAGGCTGAACACCGCAGGCGATTATGGTGTGCCGCTCTGTCCTATCCAGATGAGGCTCTGTCCGTCTCACACCCCATCCCATCTCTGTTTCTGGACTGGAGCTGGTGGCAGGGCAGTAAGCAACCCTGGGGGTTTTGCACCTGGCCAGGCCGGAAAACAGAACGGCCGGTCGACAAGTGTGGCAGAAAACAGCTGCCACTCTCACCAAGGAGCACTGCTCCGTCTGTTTGCCCCAGAGAGAGAACCTTGCGAGTTGTTTTCGTCGTGCCAGAGAGGTTGCACCACAAGGCCGGAGAGGCCTTTCCGAGAGAGACGCTTTGGACCGAGAACGGTCCTGCGTATGAAGACAGGGCGCCCCGGACCTCCCCAGCCAGTTTTCTGCCTGGGACTCCCCAGCTGACTCAGCTAGGTGGATCCCAGCCTTGCAGGGTCTGATTGCATGGAAACGGCCACCCAGAGGTTTTCGTTTTGTGCTTAGCGATAACCAGAGTGGAGCCTTGCCTGAAATGAATGAGGGAGCCCAGCGCTAAATGGGCAAGTATGAGGGGCCAACCGCCCATCCACAAGGAAAGTGTTGCCCAGATGTGAAGCAGCTAAAAAGCAGCTAAAAAAAGCAGAGGATTCTGAGACAGGCCTGCTTTTCCGCTGAGAAGGTTCTGCACAATTCTTTGCCAACTGCAGGGGCAGCACAGAAAGGTGATATTGCTGAATGTGGAGACAGAAACCAAGTACCGTGCATTTTGTTGCTTTCCACAAATTCTTCATCCTGGCGACGGGAATGGTTCCAATTCCCTTCTGCATATTTTTTCACATTCTCCTCCAGGTACCAGGACTGGTTTTCATCAAAAACCAGGAAGAGGAGTGCAAACTCCCTGCTTACGCCTTTCCTTCTCCCATCAAAATCCAGGGTTCCCTTCCGGCAGACTTTCAGGGGACCGACGAGGCCACTAAACAGATCCTGGGGGGGAATTGCAGGCAACAGTGAAAACGTTTCGCTGGAGACTTGCATGCCAGAGGACTCGACACGGATGCTGCAGCACGTGGGGGGTCAGCCCCAGGATCTATTTCCACATTGTGGATCCTCACTGAAAACCACCCACCCCATCGCATTTTGGCTGGTTCCCTTTGCCACCCCGCCTTCATTCCTACACGCTCACTTTCGGTAACAGGCCCAGGACGTTCTCCTGCAGGCCTTGCCCCTCCCTGGAAGGAGAGGTGCTTCCAGGCGAGGCTTGGCCTGTACGATCACCTTGCCCGTTTCACAGAAGTCTGCAGGGGCCGGTGAGCTAGTGCTTCTGCCTATAACCCGCTGGTGTTTCTCACTCCTGTGTCGGTCTGTTTTCTTTCCCCAGGAGACAGGTCAAGAAGCAAAAGGCAGAGTAGCTGCGTTGGGTCACCTGATTAGGCCTCGCTCTGGGAGCAGCAAAAGACCTGCAGCATCAGGGTCTACAGGCGAGAGACACACCGTCAAGGTGCATTCCAGTTTGTATTGTCCAGTCACACTGGAATGCAATTTTCAAGGCTTTATAGGGGACACAGCCTGCAAACCAGAAAACCTGGGATGTTCGACAAAGTATACTTGGAACAGAGCTCTTGTTTATGTAACAACCATTTGCACATGCCTTGCCCAGGTGTGACTTTGCCAACACAAACAGAGCTTCTCTCCGTGAGAGGCTTAATCCGCTTTCTTCTTTGGATTTTGTTTCAGGAAGAGAAAAATTTGACCTCCACACAGAGCTTTTTCTGGGGGCTTGTATTTTCCTGCTTTTCTATATATTATGTTAATCGGATAAAAGTAGCCCTGCGTGAGAGTGGATTTTCAAGAATGCACGAAGCTGTTGTTTAGGCTTCTTGAAATCTGAAAGTCTGAAATTCCAGGCTTCCTTCACTGAAACAACAACATGGAAAGCACTGGAAAGCACTGGCGAAACAAGCTGCAGACCTTCTATTCATGGGTTGCATCTCGTGATGCGAACCGGACTCGTTCCTCCCCTCCAACCCAACAAGCCAAGGTCAGAAGCCGCGGTTTGCGCTTGGCTTATGGCTCTGGCTTGCCCAGGGATCAGCAGGCCAGTGTCCAGTTTACATGTCATGGTCGGCCACCGGGGACGTGCCCACCATTTGCCTAGCCATCCCCACATGCAGGGGAAGTTGAAGGGGAAGCAGGCGGGCAGGGTCCACCAGGGAGCTGCCTCCCTTTGAGTGCAGCAGGGTGAGGGCAGCCAGCAAGTGCTTGTGCAAATGTACGTAGGCCTACTCTGAAGGGGGGGGGGGTGTGTCGTGATCCTGGCAGCAGCTCTTGCCACCCAAGAGCGAGGCAAACAGCCAACCTTCACAGGGTCCACTCTGGAGTAGTAGATCCAAGACACGCAGGCAGAATCATTTGGTCCCGGACCAGATCTTTCAGGGACATCCCACCGATATGTTACAATTTCACCTGAGAAAGGAAGAGCGAGAGAGAGAGAGTCGAGGAAAATAAGTCCCTCTCACGGCTCCCCCCCCACACACATATATGGAATCTATGGAATGCGCTCCCCAGAGAGGTCCGCCTGGCGCCGTCGTTATTTGTTTTTCGGTGCCAGGCAAAGACCTTTCTATTCAAACGTCATTTTAACTGTTAATAGTATTTATTTATTTTATTCTTTGGCCAGGGTGACTTATTTTATACTGTCAATTTATATTACTTTAATTGAAGTTATTTATGTTGTGAGCCGCCCCGAGGCTTCGGCGAATGGGGCAGCATAGAAGCCTTCTAAATAAATAAAATAAATATATGTGCATGCGCGCGCACGCGCGCACACACACACACACACACAGTGGGCAATTCTAACACAACCAGTTTTAAAGCGATGTGCAGAACAGCTATCAAGTGAGATGAATGGAACTTGGCCCCTGACTGGATCAGGGCTTCTGTTTCATTGCACCGTCGTGCAATTGCGAAGCGAAATCTCACCCACCGGGCTGGGGGGGGGCGGGGTCAGGGGCTGCCCACGCCATCAAGGCGCCCCATCCCTTGCAGCCTTCCAGGAGCTCTCCCTGGTGCTCCAGTGCAGCGAACTTGCATGGGTGGCGCTCAGCACCATGGAGAGCTCCCGTTAAGCTTGAAAGAAAAGCTGCAAGGCCTCTCTCCCCTGGACAGGATACTCCTGAAACGCCAGCTGCAAAGGAAACACGGAGCCAGGTTGTACCAGAAGCCACTCGGATTGTAAGAAAATGACGGGCTAAATTTTGTATGAGTGACGCCCTTTGCCTGTTTAGACAGAAGAAAATTGCTACGTGTCGCAGGACTCGCCAGTGCAGGGCCTCCTTCCCTCAAGCACAGAGGCGATGGCAGCCCAGCCGGCTCACGAGGGATGCTTGCTCCTCACGCATTCAGTGAGCCTGGACGAGGCACCTCGTGGCCATCGCAGGAGTGTAGACCTACCAGGCATCGCTGCTTCGGGCGCACCCTTGCTCTTCTCCATCACTCCATGGGCATGAATGGAATAAGGCCGGGTAGCATTGTTCCGAAACACAATGTTCAGGACATCCCCCACTTCCGCCCAAAGAAAGGGACCTAGAGACAGGAAAGAAGACCTTCAGGGCACAAAGAGAGCAGAACCGCTGCAGTGGAAGGACCAAAACGCTGCACTCTTGAAAGCGACGATGCACATTTTGAAAATCCGGGCAGGCGTGCATGCATGTGTCCGTGTGAAAAAAGTGCACGTGCGCTGCATGCACTCCCCCTGCAGCTGGAGGCATGCACGTTTGAATGTTATACTGTGGGTTTTCTTCAATGTGGGAGAAAGACAGCGCTGCAGGGGAAGATCCAGGGCTCCCAGGGATGCGGCTCTGCCCACGCGACACAGTGCAGAGCCGTGCTCCATCACGCCCTTCCGGAGTAATTTCGGGGATGCCTGCCCTGACAGAATAGAGAGGCCCTTCCAAAACCTGGCAGAGCAGAGGGAGAATCTCCACGCTACTGCCTACATCCGCTGTCCCAGTGACGGGATGTCCCCACTCGCTACTCCAGTCATTTAAATACTGGAGTGAAGGACATGATCTGGGTGATAATTCAAGTGATGAGGCTTAAGGTCCGGGTTACATGTGCAAGAGAAGGCACTGCCAGACGTTGCAGAAGAGACTGGAGAGTGAAGGCGAGGGACCCCGCTTCTTTTTAATGCTCCCCAGGAACATTCCCTCGCTCTTGGGGATGTGCTCAGTCTCACATGCAGCAGCAGCCGACATGGCTGCTCCTGTGGAGCATGGAAGGGCGCTGTCCCCTCTAGCAGCCAGGCAGGTTGAGCAGCACGTTCTGTGGCACATGCGAGGACGTGGTCAAGGGGGAGTGATGCAGCGCCAGCCGGTGCAAATGCTTACCCAGGATCCCAAGGTGCTCCTCGCCATTGATCCTGCTCTTCCGGGTCCTGAATGTCCCATCAGTATATTCCCGGTAAACAGCTTTCTTGTAGCGGGAGCCGAGGAGTCCATTCTCACCACTGAGAAACACTTCGCCATAGCTGCCGGTTTCAAAGTTCCCCTTTGCATTAATGATGCTCTGTTGGCAATAGCGACACAACCCACCACCCCGGACACAACCCATCTCCTTGATCAGGACAGATTTTGCCTCAGGGGAGCCTGGCTTCTGGAGGGTTGGACCACGCTGGGATGGAGGCCCACCAGGAAGACGTGCAGCTTGACTGGGAGGCAGTCTGGATTAGGGATGTCTGAGGAACCCGGTTCGGTGTGGGAATTTCCCCAGCTGGGCTCCTGGACTCTGGGCCACTGGCTCCCTCACTCTGTGTCAGCCAAGTGGTTGTGTGGGTGTCTGCCAGGAAGCGAGTGCACGTGAGCCCCCGAGGCAGCTGGCCCACACGGGGCCTGCATGCCTGCTTTGCAAGAGGGGTTGCACTTCCTCAACCCCTCTTGCCAAGGGGGGGGGGTGTTGCATGCTTTGCGCAAAGAATTGTGCGCTTTTCCCCCTCTAAATTTGCCCAGGATTGTCCCATCAGAACCTGAAACTGAAAAATTACAAAATGCCAGCCAGTTGGGGTTTAGTATGAGAGATGGAGCAGTATCAGCACAAAATACCTTAAGAAGCCAGCGGTGTTTTGACTTGCATAACCAACAGGGACCTCTTCCCTTCGCCTGCCCTCACCCGAACCCAGTCCAGTGTGTTTGCCCCCTCCCCAAAGTGCAGCCATGAGGACAGGATGGCCTTCCCTTACAGGGCAATTTTAGAGAAGACTTTAGAGAGGTTGGGGCAGGGAAGGCTCAGCCGGACTCCCATTCCAGTGCAAGGAAATGAGCCGCAAGGGTTCCCTTCTGAGGCGGCCGGCCCCGTACCTGTCCTCTGCGGAGCTGTTGTACCTTTCCAGCTCCCAGCTGCGACCCGGAGAGTAGTCCCAGTCCACCTCCTCTGCCATGACGTAGAAGGTCCTCACCCGCTCATAGCGTTGGCCGTGCAGCCGGGCCCCCTTCCTCCCACACTGGCGCACCGAGAAAAGGCCCCTCATCCCGGACTGGTAGTGGTTTCCGGTCTGACAATACACCTCAAAGGTCCCTGCCGGGGAGCACAGACAGAGCTGCGAGACGGAGCGTGGCAATAATTCCTCCCACCAGAACTATACTAGAGCGTCCTTCCCCAGCCTGGGACCTTCCAGTTGGGTTGAACTGCAACCCCCATCCTGGGCGCCCACTGTGGATGATGGGGGCTGTAGTCCAGCACATCTGGACAGTGACCAGTTGGGGTAGACTGTGCTGGTGCAAGGCTGGCATTTATTTATTCATTTATTTAGAGTTTTTGTGTGCCGCCCCATCGCTTAACGCCTCGGGACGGCTTACATAAACAAACAAACATCATACAAAAAATACAAATTATACCACTTAAAAACCCAATTCATTCTGGCTGCAAATTAAAACCTATAGATAATATGAAACATTGTTAAAATATTGTTTAAATAAAAAGGTCTTAGCCTGGTGCCAAAAAACAAATAATGGCATGCCTCCGTCATGTGCATGAGAAGTCACCAGGGCTTCCCCACCTGTTGTGGGAACTTCTCACGCTCTTGGCCTTTCGTTTGCTTCGCAAGGCTTCCCAATTGTTTGAGATTGATATTGCTTCAACTTCTGCCAGTACCTTAGTCTGGCTATCTTTCATTTTATTTGAAACTAACAAATATTCTGAAAACATTTCAAAAGTTCTCCGGGGTTTCTAGGGAGTGGAGATGCAGCTGGGCAACATCCGGGTGTCGACCAGATGTTGCCAGCCACAGCTGCGTTCCCAGTACCAGATGGCATGGAAATAATAATATGAACAATACTAATACAAATGTGGAGACCCCACTGCTTTAGGTGTTCTGGCCACCTTCTGGAAACAGCTGCAAGAGGTAAGAATCTTACGGAGAGGTGAGCCGCTCACAGAGATCAGCATTACCTTCGTGATCTGGTTGCATCAGGGCTGTGGCGAAGGTGTGCGGAAAGAGATGAGTCCCACTTCGTCTCATCCCATTCATCAAGACGGTATTTCCCTGGAAAGCAACTCCATGGATGTCGGCCTCGCTGCCAAGGCCCAGGAGGTGCCAGGAAACAGTTTCGCCCTGGCACACATCCGGAAGGGGCAAGTTGCTGAACATGAATCCATTAATGGCTTTAAGAGAAGCAAAACCGACCCAGTTATCCACAAGATCCCATACGACAGCCGCGTTTTCCCTCCTGTGTTTGTAGGGTTGCCATGGGCTCATTTCTGGCTTGCCTGTTTTAAGCCCCAAGCCTGTTGCTGGTCCTCAGACAGTGGCACCCAGGGACGTATCTCTGGAAGGCACTCTGTCCGTGCATCGCCATCCAGCTCTTCCTTGCACGGGGCGTGTTTCACGGAACCTGCTGCCACAGAAAGGGGGATGGCCGCTCATTCAGTGGCTTCAGGAGGGGCTGGACCAGTGGCCGTGCTGGCCGGGTTTACAGGAGTCATTGTCCAACACATCTGGCGCACCAGCTCTGGGAAGGCTGCGTGGGACAAGGGCACAGGCAGCCATCCGGGAAATGGTCCCGGGGACAGCTGCGGGGGGCATGGCAAAGGACGGGTGACGGGGGCGTTTGAGGCCGCAACACACCAAGGACTCCTATGAACCCGCTGTTCTCAGCACCGCCAGCAGAGCGCATTCCTAGCTACCGGGGAGGCACCTGGGGCACTGCTGAGGAAAAGCGGCTCCAAGGAGCAACAGGTGGGACAGCCCTCATTCGCAAGGCCTGCCCACGGGCTCCCCAGGAATGCTTGCTGAGAGCAGCACTCCCAAGGGACACAATGCTGGGTCAGGTAGGCCTTTGGTTTGCTCCCAGGGATTTCTCCAGTTCTTGCCAATTTCAGTGGCCGACACCAAGAGGATTTCAGGCTGGAGGTTGGGAAGGATCCAATCCGTGCTTTCAGCCCAGGACTGGGCAGAAAATCCACCTCCAGAAACACTGGGCTTCTCCTCCCAGCATGCCAGGAGCCTAAACCTAAGACATCTAGAAATCTACCCCAACCTGGTACCTTCCAGATTGCTGAACTTCAACTCCTATCAACCAATAATCTGGAATGCTGTGAGTCTTTCTCTGAAGGTCAGGAGGGCGCTATGTTGAGGATGGCTGAGCTTGAATTAGTTCCTTTCCCATTTCCACCAACCTCTCCTGCTCAAATATTTCAAATATTTGTATCCAGCTCAGCAATGTTGAATCTCTGTGATTAATCCTAAATCATCCAAGATAATTTTTCTAGGGTGGGTGTAAAGACATACCGTGTCTCCTGTTGGATTCCTTGAAGGCTTGATCCTCAAATGTATCACCTTGCCTTGAGGAGTATTTCAAATAATTCAAATTTGCCTGCAGATACCGGCTTAGGTTTTCATTAAACACATTGAACAAGAGATAAAATTCCTTGTCAACACCTTTCTGTGAGGACAAGAACAAGATGTCAGGGTTTTGAAATATTCCAGTTCCTGTGTGCTACCAGATCACTTGGTGAGTCTCCAGACCACGTTCTTATCTTTACCCAGAAATGGTGAAATGAAGAAATTGTTTCTGGAGAACCACATTCAGGTGCCTCAGAATTCAAAAAAGAAACATGTCCTGCTTAAAAAGAGGGGCCAACCAGATATGGAGGTCAGGAAAGCCTCGTAGGATCGGAGCAAGGGCACTTCCTGCTTCAGCGCTTTGTTTCCCATCAAACGCCTCTCTCTGGAAAGCCCATAACTGAGACATGAGAGCAACAGTGTCTCATGGGTTACTGCACCCCCAACCACTGCTATTTATCAGTATACTGCTCCTGGACATGGAGGTTCAATGTAGGGATCATGGCTAAAAGAGCTATCCGTGTAGGTGTGCATTTAAAACCAGCTGTGGGCCAAAGCACACGTCGTGCTATTCACGCTTTTTGGAAATGTGCTTCAGCTGGCCCCCTTATTTCGCTCCTGCAGCGGAGGAGGGAGCGACCCAAAAGTGCACCCCATCTGATGGGGCTCAACACCAGCTCCCTGCTGAAAAGCACCCCCCCCCAACCCGCCGCTGTTTGCTCAGGTAAAAGAATCACAGCTGGACCCCTGCCCTAAAGTAGATGGATTTAAGCCACAAAAGATATTCGGTACCAGCGGTGCTCAGGGAATGAGGGGCGAGCCCAGAAAGAGGTCCTCCTCCGTCATTGTTCGGTTGGCCATCACTGCTGGGTATCAACGTACGGCTAGTCAGAGCTCAGCCGATGTCAACCAACTTCGGCTTGCCTATTAAGCGGCACTAGACTAGCGACTCATTCGCACTCTGATGGCAAGGAAGCTGCTTTCCCAGGGGGAAAACCATTTAGCTCGTTCCTGCTGACACGGACGGTTGGCGGCCGTTCTCTGGGGTGCCAGGCCAGATTTCTTCCCAGCCCCACCTAGAGGCGTTTGGGGTTGAACTGGGGACCTTCCGCATGTCCACTGGGCCATTTCTCACTTCTCCCACACTAAGTTGTCGCTGTTCTTTCTTCAGTTTTTGGTACTGAAAGCTGCGCGTTGAAATGCCCCATTCGCTGTCAAGTGCATCTTGAGAAGGCAAGACGTGTGGAGAGGACAGGAGAAGAGGAGGACCAGCTTGGAAAGAGACCTGTTTCGTGAAGGAAGCCGCAGCCTCGAGCATGCAAGAGCTGAGAGGGCTGCCAAGGACTTTCTGGAGGGCTCTCACTCATGGGGGTCACTGCACACCAGAGACAAGTTGGCAGCACATAACAGCCACCGAAAACTCATGCTGCCTCTTCTCAATCTCTCTACGTTTGTGTGTGTGTGCATATTTGAGTAAGCGAGGTGCTTTTTCCCATGCCACCAATGTCCTATGCAAAAGGGAAACGTTTGTGCATCATGCCCGTAGAGGGATGTGGGAGTCCTGATGCGGCCTATTTTTTTTCTTTTCTAGTAATAAAAGTGATTTAGCGTTCAAATAAACACCACTGTGCCTGTCTCTGCACTTCCCGATCCTCTCAGGGGAAATGACTTGATGCCAAGGGCTGAGGCAGCAGCGAAACAAGCTCACTGAGCAGCCGCCCTGCTTCCATGCAACCCCTTTTTGTGGAGCCTGGATTAAAAGAGCTGAGCGGTGCATGCAAGAGGAGAATACCAGCCCCCCAGCGGTTTGAAAGGAGGGAGGGAAAGCAACCGAAGACTGAATCGCTGGAGTTTTGAAAGCACCAAGAGCTGGGATTTGTTTCCTGGGAGCCTCTTCTCCTCTGCATATTGCAAAAGCGTGAGGCTGCCTCTGAATTAAAGTAGGAGAAAAGGGGCAGAGTGCCTCTAACCCCAGCCGCAAGTGGAGATGGGAAGCCCAGGCCTCGAGCATGGGCAGTTTTGCCAGTGGTGGCACCACAGCCGGAGCTCAGCTCTCCAGCACCTGGGCTCCCCACTCCCTTCTGCCCAGACTGGGCATGAGCATGACGGGACGACAAGTGGCACCTGCTGGTTTCTTTCGTTGAGGGTTCCAGGCCGACAGACGAGCAAGGGGCCCACCAGGCCAGAATTGGTGTCTTGGGTGGGATCCACCGCGGAAGAGTACATCCACGTCAGGCAAGGCGGGTCCGTGGCTGTTGGCCCAACGTGCTGCGGTACCATCCAGTGGTACGTGAAGCTCTCCCGAGGATGGACAACCGCTCCACTCCTGGACGATCCTTGAAAGCGCAAGAGAGGTTACACGATGTGTGCATCTATTCACAAGTCTGCATTTGCGAGAGCTTCACGTTCGCTCAGAGCACGGGTGAGGCAAAAACACCATGAAAAAGTCACGGTTCTTATACTTTTGCTTCATGTCCCTCAGAAAGCTCTCTTGGCCTCTTTGACCAGGGCGAGGCCCTCCCAAGCTGAATGAGCGGACGTTTTCTTGGGTTGCTCCCAGACCCATCGGGGCACTTCCAAAACAGACCAGTGCGCAGTGTGTGCCCATCATCACCAACGGGCACCTCCAGACCCGGGCAGCACCTGAGTCCACACTGAGCTCAACATCTCCCTCCAACCCCTTCTGAGCATCCCAGGCAGCTGCGGCTGCTGGACAGTATTCTGGCTTTTCAACCATCTGCCTTTGCTCTACCATCCCTAATCGCATAAAACCCCATTGTCCTGCTTCTAAGCCATGCATGCCTTCTCCTGTGGAAGGTTCTCCGTCTCCCTAACAGTGCTGGCTTCCCTTTTCGTTACCTTTGTGGTGGCATCATATTTATTTATACATCCATTCCCGCCATTTATATGCCGCCTTGTACACAAGTTCTCAGAATGGCTTACAAATAAAATAAATTAAATTGAAAACACATCGTGGTTCTTTGTTGAAGAGCTGTACACCATATTCCAAATATGCGTGCACCCTCAATCAATCGAAAGCCACGATGAGCCTCGCCTTTTATTGCCAAGCCTTTTTTTGAAAAAACGGAGCGAAGGGCCACTTCCCACCCCTTCTCTTCTCTTTCCTTGAGTTGTTTAGCCTCAGCTCGCACGTTTTATGTGACTGAGATTTGATCACCGAAGGGAGGTTAAAATGGAAATGCACGAGGAAGGACAAACCGTCGTGGTACGGCGTTCCTTCCCACTCCTTCCGATAAAGCACCCCGTGGGGCTGGATGCTGAATGGCCAAGACGCTTTGTTTGCAAACGTGACCTGGATGCTGTCTCCCACTTCAGCCTTGATCACTGGCCCTGTGGGAAGAGAGAACTGAGTGGGTGGGGGCAACACTAGGACAACCCCTCCCAGGAAGGCCGCAAGCACATCAGAAAGCGCTTGTGCCAGCTTGAAGGCTAACGCGTTCACTATGGCAACCTTGCGGGGTCAGTTTCAACAGCAATCCGTGAAATCTTATATGGCTAAGCAAGAGCGGGGGCGGGGATGCGCCAGGAAGTCTTTGTTGCCGCACCAAGGACACCAGAGATAAAATGCTGCCCAGCTCCCTTGCAAAGCTTCGTCTGATTCCTTTGGAGGGCACAGAATGTAAGGGGATTAAAGCTGGCTGAAGAGGCTTTACAGTTCCTTTCATGGAAGACATCCCTCATTAATTTGATTGTTCGTTTGCTGTGGGGTGGTGCTCTCCGCCGTCCTGCAGCGGGACGTGCCGTGCCCACCACCCCTCTGGGAACAACACAGGGTTGTGAACCTATGGCGTTCGTCCTCGCTGGGGGAAGACAGGGCTGCAACCGGGAAACCTTCCATCCTGACATTTTCTGTGATTCCTTTCCTTTGTGTGGAAATGCCCTGCATTCTTGCTTCCCCAACACTTCCCTCTTGCCTTTCACTGGGAAAATGCCTCTGTGGAACTATTCGGACACAGGCTGGCAAACCCTCAGTGCAGCTTTGCAGGACTTCTGTGTGGGTAACTTTAACATCTCCTGCTTGTATTTCCTGCCTTTTCATGGCTTCCCATTGAGAGACGAGTGATGCATTGCTACTTAATTTTTCCTTGCATATCTTTCTTCATTACCGCAGTGTTTGTAACTGTTCCCCTGGGACAGAAAGCAGGAACTCTCAAAACTTAATGCGTTGCCCCTGTTTTAAAACTAGATTTGATAATTTACTTCTTGCATTCATGGTTGCTAGGGACGTGTTTTTACCCTGTGAGATTGTGATGACGGATGATGTTACTCTCCATTTAGATCTAGACTAGAACTTCTGGTTGTTCTTTCTATTTTAGGGTTGTGATGCTTGTGATTGCATTATATGGATACACATTTTACAATTGTTCTAAATTGATTGCTTGTACATTGCCTAGCAAAGTAAGATGATAATAAGTTAAGGATAATAAATAAATAATCAATCCCTGCTGGAGCGGAAATTAAATTTTGCCATCTTACCAAGTATCCCAAGATGTTTCTCTTCTTCCACCTGATCTTTCTCCACCCGAAAAGTTTCATCTGTATATTCAACATATTTTGCTTTCCAGTATGTTCCCCCAATCCGAACAGAACTCTTCTTAAAAAACTGCTCAGAAAAACTAAGCACAAACATGCATGGGTTTGTTTTGCTTTGCTTTTTGGACGGCACTGCATAACCTTTCACAACATTCACACTTTGCGCCCTTTTTTGTTACTACATTTGCAAATCCATGTTTGTCAAGGACCACGGTACTTTTTTCATCCTGAACCACAAAGCAGACCTGGACCAAGAGGAGGACTTTCTACAGGAAAGTATGTACGGAGCATGTCAATATTTTATAACACTCTGGCAGGAAACCAAAATCAGTCCTACGGCTTGTTGAGCAAGCTGGTCATGGTTCAGTATGAGGAACCCAAACTATTTCCTTTGATCTAAAAGGAAAGCACCTAAAAGCTCACGCAGAATAGCAGCCTTGAAGGAAGAAACCTTGACAACACCCATGGAAGCTGCTTGCAAAAAGCACCCCATTCAGTCACCGCAATGAAACCGCAGAAGAACGTGGAGCAGGAAGAGGAGAATGAAACAGCGAGCTGCAAGCCGGATGCAGAGTTGGCCCCTCTCTTTCCTGCAGCTGCAAAAGCTGGACCTCTGGGGAGCTGTGCAGCACGAACAGAGTTTGGGATGCCAGAACAGACCCGCTCGATCTGTTCTCCGGCAGCCTATTAAAAATTCATTCTCCAGTGTTTACAAGGGTATGCACGAATGTTTCTCTGCCCGAACCTGCAAAGTGCTACGTGAGGGCTTTGATTCCACAGTTGACTGAAAATATTTCATTGCAATACGGAGCTGGAGTTTGCAGCTCTTCTGCTGTTCAGCTGCCCAGCTCAGCCCTCCCCTCCATGTTTATGCTCTTGCTTTTGAAGAGAGAAACAGCGCAACCCACAACCTGTTCACCCATTTCCTGAACCCTGAATGCAACAGGTGGACATAGGCAAGACCATGTTCCCCATGCCCACCCACATCCAGAACATGGAGAAAGGAGTTCCCAAAAGACTTTTTGAATGTTCCAGTATTTTCAGTAGTCCCATTACAATATAAACATAAATAATGATGGATCAATCTCTCCTCCTCCCTGAATTGGTCTAGTTGTGTTTGCTGGTCTGGTTTGCAAGGAGCCACTAGGGGTGAATGTCCCAGTGGTGTCTCCTAACACAGAGGCCGCCATTTTGAATATTTGAGCTATGAAGAGGGGACACACCATGAGTTGTCATTACAAGGGTTGTCATTACAAGAATGACTTGCTGAGGGTGGGTCGCTTGGGTGGTGGACAACCCATGGGCTGTTTTAGAGTTGTGGGTGTCTTGTCAAAGACTCTTGCCAAGTTCAGATGGAATGAAAAGCTGTGACATGTCTCCCATCACACCTGAAATCTTCAAAATGGTGGCCATCACAGCAATGACAAGCCCCATGGGGAAATTCGCCATTGCCACGCCAGGCCGTTGTCACATAGGCTAAGATGCAGCATCCCATCTTGTGACAGCAGACAGAACTCTAGAAGGTAATAATCCTGCACCGACTGAAGACATGCAGCTGGCCATTATCTCTCACCAGGCACTCCTGGCCCCTTGCATTCTAATTCGATATGTGGTGCAGCTGTCAGCTGCAGGGCGACATCCGGGTGTGTCAGTGACCACTCCATAATGGGAATTCCTGCTCCACACGCCTGCAGGGCGATGACAGGGGAGGAGTCTTTCCAGATCCAGTCCATCCCAAGCCACGGAGCAGTCAGGACACACCCTCCGCCCTGCATCTGAGCAGAGGGTTGCCGCCTGCCCTCCTGGCCCAGAATCAGACAGAGGCTGGTGGAGTCACAGACAGCCTGAGATGCTCAGCTGGGCTCCAAAGCCTCCATGAAAAGAAGAGGAGGAGCAAGGAGACCCCCTTCCACCTGCTGCCAGCGCTCTGTGGACAGGTGCTGAGGCCCAGGGAGGCATCCAGGTTGGCCACATCACCCGCAGGTGCCACACCTGGAGCACGTCACGTACTCGAAACAAGCAGCTGCCCCCTGCCTGGAAGAGGAGGCTGTTTTTCTCTTCAGCCACTGCTGCCCACAAACCCCATTTCAGTCCACTTAGCAAATTAAAAAGAAGAAGAAGAAGATTCTCCTACCTGTTTGGCTCCTGCAGGCTTTTCCCAGTGCTCTGGTCGAGTCCCGTGGGTCCATAATTCCACTGGATATCCTTTGCTGCTATGTAATATTTCCGAAGCTTCCCTTTCAGGGCAGGCTCCGGGTTTTGATAGGAGCAGTTCTTGACTCGGTACAGCGCCTCCATCCCCGCTGCAGAAAGCATGGAAGGGACAGCAATAGCCAGAGACGTGGTTCAGCTGACTCAACTGCCCAGCCTTGTTTATTGTACAGCAGTGGGACCAGCTGCCCGGAGAGGTGGGGGGCTCTCCCACACTGGAGACACTCAGAAAGAAGCTGGGCAGCCACCTGAGTGGGACGGTGCGACGTGGTGTCCTGCACCAGCAGCGGGGGGGACTCCATGGCCTCCCAGCTCTGCTCTTCTATGATTCTATGATTATGGAAGGTGAATCATGATGCTGTGTAAGGAGGGGTCACTTCACCAAGGGTAGCTTGTTAAAAAGAAAAAAAAAGCCCCCCTTGCATGGCTGTGGGCTGCTTCTAGGGCTGCTGTCACCCACGGAGCGTGGTCACGTCCTGACCTGGCCAACAGGGCCATGGTGGGCGAGTGCCAAGCAGCCAGCCAGACCCCCTTGCTGTGCTGGGCAAGCCGAGGGCAGGTGAGCGCCGGTGCCAGTAGCTCCGAAGTGCCCCTGCTCGTTTGGCCTTCCTCCGTGCCAAGAGGAGCGGCATTCTGCGCCTCTCTGATGGAGAAAGGGGCTCAGCGGACTTCTGTCAAACTCAGGACTCTTTTTATCATTGGCTAGAAAAACGGGACTTGGCTTAGATTTAAATATGTTTCTAAATCATCATAAATGGAGAAAGAAGGGTGTGGGGGCTGACCCAGCGGGCTCGATGTTTTTGATAATGGATGTTGTTTGTAGTTTTCTTTTTGTCTTTGTTTTTTTTAGGATTATCATTTCAAATAAAACGTATTTCAAAACAAACGAGGGAAAGGGGCTTGGCAGGACACGGGGAGGGCAGACGAGCCTCTCTCCACCAGCCGAGTTGGGCCGCACGCAGAGCACGTCGCCTTTCAATGGCGACCTTTGAAATTGCCAGCGTTACTTGTTCGGTTTTCGTGGCCTTTCAAAAATTTTGCGCCTCCCCTCCCTGCCCTGCCTCAGGCCTCAGGGAACACACAAAACCAGGCCCCCTGAGTGAAATTTAGTCCAGGGATGAGCAAACAACCATCACCCTGACTTTTGGACTGCACTTCGCCCCATCCTTGCCCATTGGCCATGCTGGCTGGGGCTGATGGGGCTTGTAGTCCAAAATGTTTGGAGGGCACCAAATTGCCTGCCTGCCAACATTCCGTGAAGCAGGAAGGAAAGGCTCAGAGGGCCGTACACCGGCTTCCCACAGCCGTCAGGGAAGATGGCGCCGACGGCGCGGCCAGCGTGGCAGGGAGACTCACCTTGCAGGTGATCATGGACCTCGCAACTCAGCAGCCACTTCCCAATGTTGTGCGGGATCATTTCGGCTGCCACGAAAGTTGCGGGGAAGACGCTGGCCACGTCGCTTCTGTGGCCTCGGATGATGAGGGTCTGTCCGTGGAAGAAGGCCGTGTGGACGTCAATCTCATTGCCCATCCCAAAGAGGTGCCACGATACATGATCCCCGGCACACATGGTCATCTCAGGTAGGTTCCCAAACACAAAACCATTAATTCCTGCAGAAACACCAATCACAGCAGCAGTCAAAACGTTTTCTGCAACAGTTTAATAGCCTATCAACATTGTTTTATTGGCTGAACAGAGTAGAGGGAAAATACTTGATTATGCAAGATAATTTACGATTTCATAAATAAAAGTTAGCATGGCACCTACTTCAATGTTCTTGTTGCATGTGAGAGGTTTGCACTGATTGGTTAAGGTGGGAGATGGGATTCATCACCAAGCTCCTCACAGCCGGCAGCCCAAATTCACCTCTGCCATTTCTAATAACAGCCTCCCTGAAATCCAGACTGGATTCACAACAGCCACCTTCACTGGGATATCAAGGATGGAGGACCCACCGTGCATCCTGTTGCTCTCCTTGAATGCCTCGTCCTCCACATCAACAGAGTCCGGCTCTTTGCAGAAGCTGGCAACGTTCTCCTCGAGGTACCAGCTTTCATTCTCGTCAGTCACGCTGAACATCAAAAAGAAATCGAGATCCATGTCATGGCGGCTTTGAGAAAGGCTTTTCAGGGTTCCTGGGCCAGGAAAGGACACGAGTGAGGATGTGCGTCACCTGAACATCCCCCAGCATGAGAGGGCCTCTCTTGCCAGCAGGATAACACATTTCCACCCACAAAACCAGCCTGCCCAGCCTAGTTTCTGGTCTTGGCAACGGCGAGCAGCATCCCTTCTGCCGGAGCCTCTTCCTAGCATTTCGGGGCTCTTTTTGGATTTTAGATCCAGTTTGCCCAAAGTGATGCATGTCAGGATGCTGCTGCTATCCAAGCATGGAAGCCACAGCAAGAGGTTGTGTCGTTCCCACCAGAAACGGGCCACAGAGAGGAAGCCCACATGGGAGCAAGCCTCTTGCACCAAGGTCGTCTTGGTTGGAAAGTGGCATCAGGAGGAGGGGTGCGTTGGCTTCCCCACTGGGGCCAGGATGTTCCATAGGAAGCCGAGGGGTGTGGCGGCTCTGCCACCCTGCAACTGACCTCAGGAAGAGCCCCGATGTGGACATTCTGGGAGAGGGAACACGATGGCCAAGTCGGCCTGACTCTATGTGCAAAGGGCTCCAGGCTCACTCCTTGGAGTCTCCACATGGGGCTGGGAAAGTCCTTGGTCTGAAACCCCGGCAAGCCAGTGCTGATCGGAGAGATGACTGCCGAGCCGCCTAAGCCCATGTGCCTGAGCACGCTTCCTATGCTCCCACCCATTCAGATGGCAGATGAAGAGAGTAGCTGCTATGCATGTTTAGACAAAAAGCCTGCACTCCAGCCAGACCCTTTCCTTCTGCCCATGCAGCAGGCTGCAGGCTAAACCAACACGCTGGAGAATTTTTTCTTAACTGGCATACTGGATTATAAAGCAGGCCTTTTATTCTGACAGAGTCCTGCCTTTTGGACATGCCTCTTCCTTTCCCAGCTCTGGGATTTCAGAATTAGAGGCATGTTTCAAATTAAGCCTGGAGAAACCTGGAGGTGTGCAATTCAGCCCCGGGCTTGTTGCATCATTGGTGAGAACAGAGCACAGGAGAACATATCAGAGCCCAAGCAATTCTCCCAGCACCTTCTTTGCATATCAGCAGTGGCCCAATTAAGCCCGAGGCAATATCCTTTGGCGCATTGACGTGGGAATGATAGATCCACGTCAGACAGGCTGGGTCATCCGCAGTGGGGCCGTGGTCCTTGGGAACAGTCCACGTATACACGTGGCTCTCGCCTGGTGGGACGGCGTCATCCTTCTTAAGGTCCTGCGAGGTCTTGTCTGGATACAGGGACCCTGCAATGGCCAGAGAATCATGCATGCACTCAGCTCCAGCTGCTTTGAGGAATCAGCCGCGGCATCCTTTCATGCAATGACATTGCACGAATCCTAGTAAATGAAGACGCATCCCATCGGTCTGAAGCTGCAGGTGGGGCACAGGCAGGAAGAGGAGGCTGCTTGTGCAGCAATCTTCTCGTCCCTGCTGCCCTGCACAGGGTCACCAAGAGAGGCCTGGGGAGGCGGGGTGCCGGGTGGCCCGCGTGCCGATGCGGGGGCGGCAGCCCTCCTTTGCGCCTCTAGAGAAGCGACCCTTTGGCCTGACCCTGGTGGTCCCAGTGGGGCAGTAAGCCATGGAGGGTGTCCTAAGCCCCGCCACAAGCCCTGCCCACCTGGGGTGCTTAGAAGCTCCCAAGGGCAGCTTATAAATTGCTCCCAGGGAAACGGTGTGGCTTGCATGGCATTGAGCCACCCTGACCTTTATTTAGCAGGAGCAGGCCGGGGGCTCCTTGGCTGCCACATTCCCCAGGTGGGCCTCACGCACAGCATCCCCCGGATGCGTCCGCAGGCAGAAAAGCAGGGAAACTCACAAACCTTCCGAGTCCTTCTCATAGAAGACGCCGTGTGGATGGATGGTGAACGGCCGCCGGGCAAAATTTTTCAGGTGCACGACGAGGGTGTCACCCACTTCGGCTCTTAGGATGGGCCCAAGGAATCCCAGCCAGGCTGGTTTGGGTACTTCGAACTTATAGCTGGAATCCAAGTACTGCTTGTAGACAGCTTTCTTGTAGATGCGGCCTATTCTGTCCTTTCCGGGCTGGAGGAAACGGGAGGCTGCCCTGGGAAGGAGAACGGGCGCAGTGTTGTGATCCTTTGTGGCTTTGTGTCTGCCCGCTCTGGGGCCCAGTCCCAGTGCTCTGATGCTGAGCAGCCCTTTGAGCTTCACTCACACAATTTGTGTGCACGGCAGCCCATTTCTAATGCAAGGCTGAAAGCAGGAGGGACTCATTTTGCAGCAGAACACAAGCTGTAACTCAGTCTTCTCCAACTGGGTAGACCCTGATGTGCTGGAGGGCAAATCCCATCATTCCCAGCCAGCATGGCCAATAGAGGGGAATGCTGTGCATTGTAGTCCAGCACATTAGGGGGCTACCTGCTCAAGGGAGGCCTCGCTCACTAAAGTAGCCTTACATTAGGCTGCACGAGAGCAGGAAACCAGGAACTAAAATAGGAGGATATCGCCATGTGTGGAACACCACTGGAGAGTCGGGGTTGCCTTTGGCACGAAGGCACCCAGTGGAATGGTCTGGGGGGTCATTCCCCAAAGGCAGACAAGAAGAATTCTGTGTCCCCGACTTCGCTGATTGATAGGAGTTCATGCCATGCGATGTTCGATCGCTTAAAGGGGACCTGAAAAACTCAGCCACGTGGCAGGATAGCGAAAGAGCCTCTTCAGGAGCTGAACCAGATGGGCAGGTGGGCTGTGGGGGGGACAGGGAGGAAGGGCTGGCGCCTGTGTGCCCCGATTAGGGCCTCCCCGGGGAAGGCGCACCTGCTTGGCAACCCGGAAGACACACAGCTAGGCAGATCAGGTTGAGGGGTTCATCCCTGTTCCTTTCTGATGAGGATTTACCAACGCCGGCAGATGCCTCCATATCTGGGGTGGAAAGCAGACTCCAGCCCCACTTGGCACCCTGGGCAACACTCTATGGTCAGGCAGCCCCACTTGCCAAGGCTAAGGTCCCTTTGTCCTTCTCCTTCACGGGTATCTCCTGCAATGTTAATTTGTAGCTTCCACCTTGCAATCGTGGCCTGTTTTATTGATTTTCTTGGACAGCGTAGCAGCACATGAAGGAGGAGAAAAATGGGATAAGGACGGTGGCCTGAAACTGGATCAAGACATACAAGAACAGGGACTTAATATCCCCTGCTGGTATATGGTGCAGATGCATTGAGATATGCTAAAGATTGTAAAGCATGGGGGCTTTACAAAGACTTAACAGAGTTTGATCAAGTGATGCTTAAAAGAGATGAGAAAATTATTAAAAATTATATGATTTTTTACTTGACAGGAAAATGGAACGGGAACAGGTTAAGGAAACTACGATAACATGGGCACAAAACTTCGGATTTAACGTTGAACTAGAAAAGTGGCAAAAACTATGGGAAAGAAATATTAAGGTAACGTTAGCAACTTCGTATAAAGAAAATTGATATAAAATGTTCTATAGATGGTATTTGTCACCAAGTCGATTAGCTAAGATGTTTCCAAATATGTCAAACAGATGTTGGAAATGTAAACATAAAGTGGGTACTTTCTATCATATGTGGTGGACTTGTGATAATGCAAAAAAGTATTGGATTAAAATACATAAATGGATGGAGGAAATACTACAAAAACCCTTTGCTTTTAAACCTGAAGTTTTCTTGTTAGGCATCATACTGGAAGACACTAACAGACAGGAAATACATTTGATGTTACACCTAATCACAGCAGCAAGGATTGTATTTGCTCAATACTGGAAAAGTGAGGAGCTACCCACTGATGAATTGATTTTAAGGAAGATTTTGGACTGCGCAAAAATGGATAGACTGACTTTATCATTGAAGGAGAAAGAGGACAGTGACTTCTATCAAACTTGGGATTTTTTCTATAATTGGCTGGAGAAACGGGACTTGGCGTAAATTTAGAGATGTTTTCAAGTTATTATAAACTGATTTGAATTTGACTATAGAATGTTAAAAAATATGTAGTAGGGGGTTGAGCCAGTAAATCCGATGAATGTGATGTTTGATGTTTTTTGTATCAGTTTAAAATTTTAATAAAACTTAAAAAAAAAAAAGGAGGAGAAAAACGGCAGTGGGGTGGCTTTAGGGCCACCCATCCCACCTGGCGCCACTCTTAATTGCCTCTGAATGAGTCACTTCCTGCTTTGCTCTGGCACTGGGAGTCGTTGCTACTTCGTTCTCCTTTCTGATTTCCCTTTTGTCCTTGTACAAACGTGGTGTTTTGCAAGGCACAGTGACAAAGGAGGGTGGCCCCAGATTAACTGCCTATGTGGAAGCAACTGGAGGTGTACAGCATTCTCAAAGCAAGTGGGCTTTATTCAATATACGTTCCCGCTTTTCAGGCTGACCCAAGACCTTTTGCTGGCTGAGAGAAAGGACAAAAGGACAGCCCTCCTACCTGACCCAGAAGTCGGCCTGGCAGTTGACTCTTGCTTCGACCCTGGAGATGGGGCAGCACCAGCCCCACAGCTCAGGACCACCTCCTAACCTGGGGGGCCAGACAGGCCCCGTGGCATGCACAGCTCTTTCCTCCGCAACCTCAGCCCCACCACCTGTCCTGCCGCCCAGCCTCTGCTGTCTGAGGATGCTGCCCAGCAGTGACCACCCGGATGCGAAATCCGCATGAGAAAGGGGGGAGCTGCAACACATACCGGCTTTAGCCAGCTTCAAGGTATTTTAAACATAAATTCTTAACACGGGGAGGGTTAACTTCATTGTTCTGGCAACTGAGAAAAATAGAAGAACAGAAGGAAACGACTTATTTCAAAAGCTTTATCCCAGAAAATGGATAACGTGGCCACCAGATGGATGGTTCCTAGCATGGCTGGTTCAAAAACAATTCCTCCTTGTCCTCCCTCCTGGATTTCTTTAAGGAAGGAGTAGGGCGGCACCCGCAGAATCCCATGAATGAGGGAGGGTGACTGCACCGCAAAAGCCTCGCCTGGAAGCACCCTTGTTGTACTTTCTGTGGTACTGCAGAACAGAGATGAGCTAACTTCAGTCTTTGGGCGGTATTCCCCCTGGCCTATCAATTCATTTTAAATCTGCAAAAGCGAGAATGCACCTTCAGAATTTCTTAAAGGTGAGACACAATCCATGTGTACTTAGGAACCTCTGAATGCACTCCTGTTGCTTAGGACCATCTGGGATCTCTTGCTAAAAGTAACCGGGGCCACCAGCTCAAAGTCCTTTGCAAGAATACGAGTCACCAAGAAGGGGTGATGGGGGACCTGCCAGAAACTGGCCAACGTTGCGACGATTGCTCAGCCCCCTGCTCCATTGGGAGATCATGCCCATGAGCACATCAGGTTCTGATCCAGCAGAAAACTGTGTAACATCCCCCTATTATTAGTCCATTTATCAGAGTTTAGCCACCCACTGCAAGTCCCAAGTCCAAGCAAATCGTGCTGTGCTTTTTATTGCTCTCTGCAGGTGAGAGGTGAGTTTGTGGACAACCGTTAATGAGTCAGACCACAGAGGGGGCCAAACAGTGTGTGGGTTTGTGTGCGTGCGTGCGCGTGTGCGGCTCATGAACCCAGACAGAAGAAAGAGGCCGACCAACCATCTGCCTCATCGATAAGAACTGGTCGGGGGACAGTGGTACTGGATAGAATGGCGGACAGGACCATTCCATGGCAGAGCAAGCCGGGCAACCAGATTAGGCTGGGGCCTGAGCAACGAGACTCACACGTCCTTGGCGATGTCTTGCCCTGTGACTGCATTCTTCCCCAGGGGAGCATAGTTCCACTCCACTTCGTGGATACCCAGATAGTGGACTCTGGTCACGCCACTGGCCAAAGCGAACAGGAGGAAGTGGGTGCCAAGCACGGCCTGCAGCCTTTGCTGCCAGGATGCCATCTCAGCTGTTGGAAGGTTTGTTCAGGAGCCAGGATCTGCAGAAAGGGAGGAAAGGTTTTGGAAACGCTTGGTGTGAACCAGCAGCATGGGGAACTGCCTTCCACCAACGCTGGACTGGCCTCTTCCATTTGGAATTCCCTCCTCTGGGTGGCCAGGGCCCTTCCCTGTTCCTACCAGGTTCCTACCATTGGCTGAACCTGGGAGCTTTTGTGTGTGAAGCGGGTGCTGTACTTCCGCTCTTCTGCTGTCCCCCCAAAAGTGGGGTTAACAACACTGAAAGTCAGGACGCATGGAACCGCGGCTGTGACGTCTGACTGCAGAACGTGGCGCGATGGCTACATGAAACCACGATGAGATAGAAGCAGAAGCAGCACCACGGTTCTTTCTTTGTTTCTTTGCGATGCCACAGAACAGAGGATGGACGCCTTCCAATCACCATAAAAGCGGATGGGCATAATAGCTTAGAGGCCTGCTGGAGTGGACCCCGGACTCATCCAGTCCAGCATGGGATTCACAGGTGGCCACCGGCTGCCCACAGGATCCCTCGGGCAGGCTGTGAGCGCCAGAGCACCCCCCTGCCCTCTCCTCAGCGCCTGGCCCACGGTGCACTGCCTCTGATACTGGAGATCATGTGCAGCCATCGGGACTTGGAGCCACGGAGAGCATTCTCCTCCAGAATGCGCCCAGTCCTCTTTCAAAGCGATCCAGACTGGTCACCAGCATGACATCTCACGGAAGCGAATTCCATAGTTTGACTATACACTGCATGAAGAAGTCCTTGGTCTCGTTTATTGTAATGAGGCCAGAGATCTTGTAGATCATCTTTTCCATATCTCCCACAAGTCTGTGCACCTCAATCATATTTCTTCTCCTGTGCCTTTTTCCTAAGCTAAACACTCCTAAGTTGTTGTGGACCATCTTGTTCAATAGGCAACAGGGAAACGTCCCTTGTACTTCATAACAGAAAAGCACCAATAGACTTCAGGGGCCTCTGTTTTGGAAATCACTCTCCCCTCCCGATGCTCCATGTGCTTTCCACCCCCAGGATTTTGCTCTTCCTCCCAGAAACTCCAAGGTCCCACCCTCTCCAGTTTGGAACCACTGGAATAATTTATGATCTACTGCCCTGTGAAATTCTGCTTGGAAGCAATCCATTGGTATTTAGTTCTTTGGATTGCAGACTTATTACCAACCCTTCCTATAAGAACCCCTTCCCTAAATCAATTAAATAGAGGAGTTAATCAATTGATCCCTTACTTTGATGAAGAGCAGAGCTGATTAGTGGCTGGTACTTTGAGAACGGCTTAATAAGAGTCCCACGAGCATTTTCCTCTAGCGCCCAAAGCTCCAAAGAAACCACAAGAGAATGACAGAAACCCAAAGAGGGCAAAGTCTAGGACTAGTCATAAAACCAACTGATGTCTCATCTCGTGTGCTGGCTTGGCTGCAATACGCTGGAGGAACTGCCCATTTCGCTAGCTCACTGGTTAGTGCACAAGACACGATCACTGTGCAAGGGCCGCACATGGAACCACTTGGCAATTAACTCTTCATTAGCATGCCCGTGCGCCAATGCTTCTTTCGGTTTCAGCTTTAAATGCCGAGATGGACTGGGCGTCGTGATGTTCGACATAGACGCCTTTATGGCAGGCAGGGGGAAATGATACCCTACTGGCAATAACCGATTGTGTGGTAAGTGAGCATGAAAAGCTGCGGTGCTGTAGGTGGAAGACTTGAGCCTTTCGGCCTGGAGCTTTTCTTCGCACAGTGCATTTCTATACCAAAGTGACTTTAACAGTGCATTTAAAAGTGTTACGTATGGATGTCCAAACATACCTATATAGTTAATGGCAAACCGGAGTTTCCTGCTGCATAACACATGAAATTGCCTTGGAGAGAAGGAGGAAGAGCGTGTTTTTTATGTGTGTGTGTGTGTGTGTGTGTGTGTGAGAGAGAGAGAGAGAGAGAGAGAGAGAGAGAGAGAGCGAGCGAGCGCGAGAGCGCTTGGCAGGCGAAATACTGCTCTTCAAGGGTCTGCACTTTAAATTTGGGGGTAACATTGCCACCCATTTGGGCAGATTTTCAGCTGCCTTTTGTAACTAAGCTACAGTGCTAGCAAATGATTGCTGCTGAGTCTGCCTGTTCTCTCCATATTCTGGCCAGGCTCACAACCCATAGTGGCTAAATTTTCCACTAGGGCTGTTGCACTGTGCTGGGAGCCAAGGGGCACCATTTTTGGATGGGATCCATGAGGGCTCAGCTTATTGGGTCACGCAAACTCAGCAGAAGGGGATGCTTGAATTTTTTGTGTGTTTTTCATTGCGGCACTAAGGTTGACAAGAGCAAACTTGTTGGCTGCAGAAATGCTGAGTCCAGACTTGGCGGAATCACTTCTGGCCCCCTGCTTGGGCAAGGCCGCGGTGCTGGCAGGCGGGATGCGGATCGCAGGCGAGTGGCAGCCTTCCGCTCCTGCCGCGGATCCTGCGCCCCTTGCCCCGTCCAGTCCACCCGCAGCCGCCGGCCGCGGGGCGAGCCGTGCCCTGCCCGCCTCCCTTCCCTCGGAGCACAAGAAGCCGAGCGGCAGCACAAGCTTAAGACTGTGACGTCACCGCCGGCGGAGGACTCCGCCCCCTTCCCAGAAGCGAGCCACAACAAGGGCGCACGCCCCTCGGAGGGGCGGGGCCTGGGCGGCGCAGGCAGCCAATGGGCGGCCGCGCCAAGGCGCCGGGCCCGCCTCCACGCAGCGCGGACGTCGTGCGCGGCGCGTCCCGGCGGAGCTGCGTACGCGCGGCGGGTCGGCATGAGCAAGGCGGGCGCGACGGAGGCCGCGGCCACGGCGGCTGCGGAGCCCGGGCGCCCTGGCGCTGCGCCGGTGCCCGGGTTCCTGGCCAAGCTGTGGGCCCTCGTGGAGGATTCTGGGAGCGACGACGTGATCGCGTGGGGCCGGGTGAGCGCGCATGCGCGGCCGCGGGGGCCGCGTGCCTCTCGGGGGGCGCCCTTCCCTTCCCTTCCCTCCCGCGGGCGGCTGCCTTGTCCCGCGTCGGGCCCGGGGCGCGCTGCTCCTGCCGCGGGCCGCCCGGCGGAAGCTTCCCCGGGGCGTCCCGGGTCGAGCCCAGGCCTCTGCCCTCCCCCGCAGTTAAGCCGCCGCGCTTCCGACTCTCGCTGTGCCGGCACAGTCCTGTGCGAGTCCGTCCGGAAGCCACGCTCAGTGTGCAAAGCGTTGTGCAGCGGCTCCTCTTTGTTTCTTCCCTGTTCACTGAATGTCTGTCCTGCCCGTTAGCCAGGACGGTTCGCCGGGCGCCTGGCAGCCAGCTCACAGCTCCCTTGCAGCACTGTAAGGAGGGGCATCACCTGATGCCCGCATGTGCTTCGGTTGAGGGATCCCTACGTGCATTCAGTCTGTGCCTGAAGCCATGCATGCTCATATTTCGCAAAAGTAGCATGCACCTGGTGCATTGCACCTTGGTCTGTGCATTCGAGCATCTTGGTACTTGATGAAGGAATCTAGCACATTTCCATAACATGGAGCTGGTCTTTTTTTCTGCAGTAGGGAGAAAGCCAAATGCCACTTCGGTGGAATCCATTGGTATGCCAGTGTGTGGAGTTTAGGTATGTCTCTTTAAGAGATATGTATTTTTATGTCTCTCCCCACAAAAAACACAAGCCAGGAAGTAGGGAGCGGTAGGTGTGCAGCTGTAGTAATGTGGTGCTTTAACTTGTTTAGTCTTGAATCAATACTGATCCTGTATTTGGTAGTGGAGGCTTTTTTGGTAAAATGCAACGAATTGCCCACAAAAGTGGCATTATCCCCACTCACAGCCCCTGCTAACAGTCGTGCTGGCTTAATATCTGATGGGTGAGCAATAACATGTCCATCCACCACCATTAAATCTAATGCTGCAAATAAATTCCTTCCAAGACTAGGAATGCCATGCTTCAGTGTAGCAAGAGTTGTCTCATATTTATAAACAATTAGAAGAAATGTGTAAAAAAGTTGCCCTTCTACTCCCAAGGAGTGGATATGCAGTGCAAGTTTCCTTCTTCAGAGACCTGTTTGTCACTACTTGCAAGCAGCTGGTTATCAAATAGCCACATCCAAGAAATAGAAACAGTTGGAGGCTTACCTGGGCTTTGCAAAAAAAAAAAAAAAAAATCTAGGTGGTTGTTCAGCTCTCACAGGCACCTTATTCTGGTGTTGAAATTGTAAAAAGCAAAAATAGCTCCTGCTAGTGCACTCGATTTTCCTTACTGGAAGAGGTTTTATGAAAGTGTATTTTCTTGCTTTTGACTGGATTAGTACCTCTTTGCTGGGCATTGCATGCAGATCTGGACTTGTCATCCTGAGTTAAAACTCATTATGCCTAATCTCATTTGGCTTTTAATCCTTCTTGCATTATGGGAGAGGAGGCGATCTGTGTCTGATGAGTCAGCATGGCCTCAACAAGCCAGTTTTGCTTTCAGTGTGCTCCCTATCTGGGCATAACTTTAAAGCATTCCTTTAATATCTGAACTGGGTGAATAATCGAACCCTTGCTGCATAGGGCTTCTGGTCTTATTTGGGCTGGGCTTCTTCTTCCCTTCAGAAATCTGATCTCAATGCCAGGCTATAATTAGCTATTATAGCATGTTTTGTTTGTTACTTGCATTTGTTTAAACCCTTTTTATTTATTTATTTTAGATTTATTTATTTTATTTAGATTTATTATGATTCTTCATCTGCATACCTGATTTTTGTAAAACATCACTTCTCTCCAACACTCTTATTGTATCTTCTCCCTTAAAAAAGCTTCTGTAAAGAGTTTTTAGTTGTTACTTAAAAAAAACTTTTAAGTGGACCAGATTCAGTGATGTGATTTACTCTGCTGTTTGGTGGTCCTCTGGACCGTGGCCCTTGCTATCCTGATTTGTTGATCCAGCCCGTAAGACTTAAGGAGGAGTTCACCCAAGCAGCACTGCATAGCCTTACAGAATGCTGCAGTTTTACAGAAATATTCCCAGCACTAACGGTCTGGATCTGGTTACCAGATAGCTTTTTGAAGGCTGCCAAATGCTTCATGTGTGTGTTCACTTGGGGATTTCAAGTCTAGCTGTTCTCCAAAAGTCACTTGCCCAGCAGCAAAAAAGATTTTTTTGAACATGCCAGATGTACATGATATATAATCATTTTTTCACATTCCTGAGCATCATAGTTGGTAGGAGTATATTTGAACTAATCCAATTTTGTATAGCTAACTAGTTTCCAGAAAGAGACT
The DNA here is from genome assembly GCF_004798865.1 of Varanus komodoensis. Classification (NCBI taxonomy): domain Eukaryota; kingdom Metazoa; phylum Chordata; class Lepidosauria; order Squamata; family Varanidae; genus Varanus; species Varanus komodoensis. The sequence goes on from NW_025335780.1 coordinate 362,071, forward strand.
AGAAAGCTCACAGCACAAGCTGTCCAGCCTCCTCCTTCCAGAGTAGGCCTGCTAGTCAAAATCTTCCATGGCAAAGTTATTGTGCAACTCCTGGTTGGAGCTGAATGTGGGGTCTGGAATGAGAAGCCGCTTGCCCAGCAGGAGATGGGCCAGAAGTGGCTCTCACACCATGTTCCCAAAGAAGTGAGACCCACTTTACATTCTTCCCCATGACAGTTGGGAAGAACCATCCCTCTTTAACACACTTAGATTCAGAAATGTTTAGTTTCTGTTCCTTACTGTTCTGTTTTCCTCTCTCTTCTTCTAGAATGGTCAGAACTTTTGCATTCTGGATGAGCAAAGATTTGCGAAAGAGCTGCTCCCCAAATACTTCAAACACAACAACTTGTCCAGCTTCATTCGTCAGCTCAACATCTGTGAGTATGAACGCCTCTACAGGGTATTACAGTTTTCTCCCTGAATGCCCATTTAGTTAATAATATGAACACAGAGGGTTCCATTTGCTAAAAAAACAAAATAGGGATCATCCATTATCCCATAATTTTGGTCCTGGGCAGAATTTGCATGGAGATGTAAAGGTCACCTAAACAGACTTCTTCCAGCAGAGAATTGAAAGCAGTCGTGTTGAGGCACTGCTCCTGGTGTGGACGTTAATCCTCTGCTTGCTTTGGCTACAATATTTGCAGATGTTTGTAAAGCTTAAACAAAACGTAAGCGAGTGTTTCTCCTGCTTATAAACTCCAGCCAAAGGCATGTGTACCAAGGGAAGGAAACTGAGGACATTTCAAGCTCATTGGGCTAAACTGGGTTTGATCCTGAGGCTGAAGAAGGCACTCTAGCCCATGTCTGTTGGCATCCCTCACCATTGGCCATGTCGGCTGGGGCTTATGGGAACTGGGTCCAGTAACAATGGAGAGCCAGTGTGGTGTCGTGGTTCAGAGCGTGGGACTGGGACTTGGACGATCCGGGTTCGAGTCCCCGCTCAGCCATGGAGCCAACTGGGTGACTCTGGGCCAGTCACAGACTCTCAGCCCAACCTACCTCACAGGGTTGTTGTGGGGATAAGATGGAGGAGGAGAATGGTGTAAGCTGCCTTGAGCCCTTTGTAGGAAAAAGGCAGGATATAAATCAAAAAATAAAATGTCTGAGGTTGTCTACTCCTGGAGCATACATAGAGGCACAGTTAAGAGAAAAGGGCTAAGATCTGGGAGAGTCCAGGACTCTGATCTTCCTCAATGTGTCCACAGACGGCTTCAGGAAGGTGATTGCCCTGGAGAATGGCATGATGACCTCCGACAAGAACTCTGCCATTGAGTTTCAGCACCCGTTTTTCAAGCGAGGGAAAGCCAACTTGTTGGGAAACATAAAACGGAAGGTATTGTTTCCATTTTGCAGTGCACTGAAAATCTCTGGCGTTAAAGGTGGCCGCTGTGACTTGCATGCACACGCACAAGGAGCAGATAGGATGGCACCGCTTTGCCAGTGAGGTGCCAGGAGCAGTGCTTAAATCCCCAGTGTATTATGCTCTTTCCTTTTTGCAAGTGCTTTGGATGTAAGCTTGATCCATCATTGGCTCCTGCAGCCCTCCACAGTATTCATTTTCAGCATTCAGAGTTTAGCCATTTTTATTGCAAAGAACACTTAATTATATTGGTGACCCTGATTGCATTTCTGAACTCAGAGAGTTGAAGTAAAAGAAAAATCTTCCACTTGTTCTTAGCTGAGCACATTCAGTCCAGCACGTTTCACTATTAGGTATGTTGGTATTTATGTTTTAGCTCTTTACAAAAGTGTTTGCCCATCAGGAGCATCAGAATTCTCCATCTCGTTTCCCAGGCAGTTGTTTTAGGTCTTTGAAGTTCTTCACCAAAGGTGTTTCCTTGATTGATTGCAGAGGCTTTGTTAAGAGTGCCTTTTAGATCAGCAAACCATTCTTTCAACCTCTGCTTTCAATCCTCTTCCCCATCTTTCAAAATGTTACCCTTGTATGAAAAGTACTGGTTTTGGCATGAGTTCTGAATAGCTTACCCCATTTTCTTGATCCCCCCTTTTTAGAGAGTCCCTCTCGCTTCAGTTCATAGCGCATTCGGACCTCTAGCTGTTTGAGCCAATAAAGCCAAGTATATAGATGTGGCAGAATGCACTCAGTTCGTCAGGAATATCTTAACATGTGCTGCTATCTTATCATAAGCAAAATAAGTAAAATCTTGGCTGCTGGCGTGAACGCAGCTTCTCCTTTCTCTTTTACTTTTTGTACCACCCTTGAATGCCTTTGTGGATCACTGCCTCGCCGTGGTGAAGGGGCTTGCGTAGCTCAATGAAGCTAAGAGCCGTGCCGTGCAGGGCCACCCAAGACGGACAGGTCACAGCAGAGAGCGCTGGCAAAAGTGATCCACCGGAGAAGGAAATGGCATTCCTTTCACCTTTACGCTTTTGCGTGCAGCGGGGATTCAAGACCGAGTCGAATGTGGCGGCCACCCGGTACCTCTTGGCACAGTAACTGGTGCAGCAGCTCCCTTTAAAATGTAAAATAGTGGGCTTGGCTTGTGGAGTCGCTGCTTGCAGTGGCAGTAGCACACAAAATGTCTCCTCTTTCTGATTTTTTTGACTGGGCCTCCGTCCTGAGAAGAAAATGTTTTGCGAGTGTTCCATGGAAGCTGTTCATGGCATGGAATTAGTCGGTAAACACATTTGTTACAGTAAAGTTAGGAATGCTTGTAACTGCAAGGAAAATGGCCCTTGGCCCTTTCTGCCGTGTTTATGAGCTGGATGGGGATAGACTTGGCTCATACATTTGCTTGTAAATTGTCTCTAGTTGCATTGCAGGCAGTAGCAGAGAACCTCCGACAGTCTGTAAGGAAACATTTTTCCTTCCTCTGCTGCAGGAGCTCAGTGCCTGGGGAGGGGAGCCTGTCTCATCTTGATAGCCAAATGCAGCCGCCTCAGTAACTAGATCTAAGTTGGCAGAATTGCTTCAAATCAGGCTTGCTGTGGCTGAATAGATTTGCATCTTTTGGAGCACGTCTGTATTTCCTTTGTCCATCTGGTGAGGTGTTCTCACTAAGGCGTCCTGTCTCTGTCTTGATCTCCACATTGGTGAGGCTGCTGGGTGCTGATGTCAGAATTGGCCCAGTACCATGAAAACTGGGCATGACAAAAGAGTGCTTGGGTCACCCGATCTGCACCTGGCAGCAGAGTGTTGTGGCAAGAAAGCTAATAAGCGCCACAGCCTGATTGTGGAATTAGCCCCATGAACTGGGGCTCAGGTTAGACTCTGCCTTCTCATCCCTTTCCTGTTACAGAGGTGGGGAAATGGTTGGACACGACAAAACGGTTAATGGATCACCGGGAGAAGAGTGTACTTAAAAACCTGGTTTTGATTTTTGAAATCACTCATTTGCGCCTGCCCTGTGTATTAGGAGCCATTGCAGACGTGCTGCAAAGTAAAGGTGCATGGAAGGCTGAGACTGAGAGATCTGGGGCTTCCTAATCCACCTAGTGAGTTTTTGGGGTCAGTTGGTATTTCCATGGGAGACTTACTGGCGCATAAGCTCCTCCTTTGGCCGCTGTGGAACACTGGCTCTTGGAACGTAAGGAATGCTATTCTGAAACATTTCACTAGGGACATCATGACCTGGTTCAGCTCTAACGGGGAAAGCTATTATCGCCTGTTACGCGAAAAGCTTTCTGTGAAAGTTTGGAAGCCTTTGCTTCAATACTTAAACAGAGCACCATTATGAACTTGGGGACTGGTGGTTTGTTTTAACCGGGGACTGGGAATCTTTGGGATTGGGAAAAGGCCACGTTCCCTTGGATATATAATCTCTTGGACTGTGTGTTGAATGGAGTGGGGCTATGGGGCTTCCCACACTCTTTCAGAGCTATCTCTATCCTGCATCCTTTCCAGAATAAGTGCGTAGCTGTAACAACATTTTTCCACTATGATATTTCAGTACCATTTCTCTGCAACTTCTGGAGCTGCAGGTTAGTATAGGCTCCTAGCTTTGGGGTCTCCTCTGTGATAGATAAGAGTGTATTTGGCTGCTTCCCACAGTCCTTACTCCTAATTAATGAATTATTTAATGGTGTTTATTTCATCCATCCATCCATATTGTTCTCATCCTTGTCTTTGCTAAATCTTTTGCAATCCAATACTGTCCCAGGTCTCTGCAGTGAGAGCCGAAGATCTGAAGCTCTGCCCAGAGAGCTTGCACAAAGTGCTCTCCGAAGTCCAGGAAATGAGAGAACAGCAAAACAACATGGACATCAAGCTGGCGAGTATGAAAAGGTGCCAGTGTTTCTCTTGCGAGTCTGCAGCGTCGCTCGGGGACAGCCAGGCCACTAATGAGGCATCTCACGGCCCGTGTGTGCTGCACTGGGGTCGTTGCAGGGAGTTGTGTCACAATGGTCTAGAACCGCGAATGTAACATTGAGCACAAAATTGCAGAACCGTGGTAACTTGCGCACTTGTTCAGGTTTGCTTCATCTATGCAGCTTGATCCATGCAGATCTATACTGATCTATCAACAGTATCCATATTGTTATGCTCACAGCTCAATTACTTCTCATTTCAGTGTTTCCATTTAGGCCAGGATGGGCAAATTGTGGACCTCCAGAAGTTCTGGCCTACAAATGCCACGAGCCCTGCTCGGAATAGCCAGTGGCGAGGGTGATGGATGTCCCAAGCCTAGCATCTGGAGGGCTACAAATGCCCCGTCTCTGATTCAGAGTCTCTGAAGTAACCCATGCTCTAGTTCCCTGAGAGAGCTGAAAGTCAGGCAGGAAGTTGTCTGATATGGAAACGCTAACATTGCAAACACCATTTATAACCAGCCACGGTGAGCCCAAACCCAGCGTGGGTTCCACAAGATGGTGTTGCTCTGGAGCATGTTATCCTGAGAACCCACGGCTTGTGCTAGGGGCAGTTGAGCCCCTGATGGGTTGTGGTGACTGACCCCATCATGCGTCCAAGGAGGAAGTGGGCAAGTTGCTCAGTAAGAGCAACAGAAAACCCGAATTGTTTTCGCTGAGTTCTCCCAGATCACCGCCAGGGAGAGCCGCTCCCGCATTGTCTGAGTAGCACCTTGGAGCGACCGGCAGGGGATGGGTCTCCCAGCTCTACTAGCAGCAGTTCTTTGGTTGCTGCCATAGCTTTCCTTCTCTGCACCAAAACGCCTCTTTAAATGTGACAGATGGCACATTGGAGGGTTGTTGCTAGTTTGCACTTTAAAAGGAGAGGCGCTCCCAAATAGGCATCCTGGAGGAAGAGAGCCTAACTGAGCAGAATTGGAGTATCTCTGGAAATTCCCATGTACCAGCTCAGCTGGGCCAGCACAAGGAACATGGATCAGGCAGCAAACGGGGGCCCTCCACGGAACACGTGCTGGAGAGGAAGCTGTGGATGGTCCTTTTGCCTTTGGTTATCCCTCTACAGAGCAGGCGTGTGGCCTTCACTCTTCATTTTATTTAGGCGTATGTTTCCATGTGCCTCCATGAAGTGAACCTGGTGCATGTGGTGTTTAGTACTGGCGGGATGTTATAAAAACTAGGAAATCCGTGTAGGGTAGGCCAAACAAGTTCCCCTTTACTTTACTCACTGCTCTTGGTGGCTTTTCTTTCAGGGAAAACAAGGCTCTCTGGAAGGAAGTGGCGTACCTGCGGCAGAAGCACAGTCAGCAGCAGCGGCTGCTGTCCAAGGTGCCAGTCTTTCTGATGCTCTGTGGTGTTTCGGGGCAGACCAGTAAGCCCATGCAGTGGGGGTCCTTCTTGCCCCCTGGGACTTTCCAGCTGTTGATGGCTTGGATCCTCAGATAGGTTGACTTAAGGGAATTCAGAGAAGCAAATTCCCACCCTTTTCTCCTCACCTCCCCATAGCCACTCCCCAAAAGCCCAACCAGAGGGTGGGTGAGATCCTGCTGAGCAATGTGGGAAAGTTACGGGGGCGGGGGGTTGTGGGACCTGCCTTCATGAAGTTCCATAAGTTGTTGGCATCCAACCAAAACAATATTCTATTTCTGAACTCAGGTAAAAGCACTCACCATTTTGTAACCCAAAGCAACAAGAGTTGGCAGATTTGGGGAACCTGGAGGTTTGCAGAAGTACAAAAGGCTAAAGAGGAGTGGGGGGAATCTCCCCAAGACCTCGGGACTGGCTGGGCCAAATGTTGGTTAACAAACAGAAAAAACAAAACACAACCCCTTCCCAGTGGGAGCGGCTGAAACGTTGGAGGGAGGAAAAAAGACCTAAAGAGTGCAGGATTGGTCTCTAACTGTCTGGAGGGGTCATTTCCTGAGCGTCTTATTTTTCAAATGTCCCCAGGAATTGGCTGCCCATAGAAAACAGTGAAGTTGAAGACTTGTTTCTTTGGAATTGGGCACCAGTCTGTCTGCAGTCTTTAGGTGCTGATGGCCGAGAGAACATGTAGCTCCTAATGCGCTCTTGCGGTCTCTCTCTCTCTCTCTTGTTTAGATTCTTGAATTTATACTGGGCTTGATGAGAGGAAAGTGCATTCTAGAACTCAAAAGGAAAAGGTACATTGATTGCTGCTTTGTACTCTTGGCACCTACAGGAACCCATAAAAGGCATTCTCATCTTTGGTTTGCTCCCAGATGGAATGTTCTTTTTGAAACATGTGGTCTCCCCTTCTGTTAAATGTGGCAGAGACAGCACTGAGACACAAAGCATCAGTTACGCTTCTCTGAAAGGTTGCACCTCCTGATTCTGTTTATGTGTTACCGCAAAACACGTGGTTTTGGCACATTTTCCTATGCAGGTATTTTCCACATAAGGAAACAGTCATTTCTTCCATGGGTGGAGGGGAGGGGCTCACATTGCCAGAAGGTGAGCCAACCTGAGCTTCTGAAGGGCTGCTTCAGGGCTTTTGGGAAATAGCCAATGCTAGCCCAATTTTTGCCTCTCCCTCCCTGCTGGAATGTGCTCCCTGTGTATTACATGACATAGAGGGAGAATGGTCTTCAGTTTAAATGCATGGTAAAATTAAAGTCTGCGCTGGGCAAAGTCGCTCTCCAAATGAACCTCTTTCCAGTCAGGGTGTTTGCATACTGGGCCCAGTCTCACTCGCTGGGTCCCTCTTGCTCCCCTTGTGAAGTCCCCTGTAGCCTTGTTCAGCTGCTATTAAAACCATGGGCTTGCCTTATGAACTTACCTCCCTGTGCTGTAAAATTGAGGCGAGAAATCAGCAACTGCTGATAGACTAGCGCATCTGTACGACTGGCCTCTGCTACTTCATTTCCTCCAGAAGTGAGCCAAGGATTTCCAAGGAGGAGCGTTTCCTGAGATGTTCTGGTCTTCGCTAGAGCCCATATAGGGGAATGTGATCCCCGTGTTGCATGGAGCTGTCTGTGGATGGGACCTTTGCGCTTTTATTTCTTCCTCCACATGCCATGCCGTAAGAGCCTGGCTCTTGTATGTTCTTCCGCCCATAGACCTTTGGCTGATTCCTCCAGTGCCCCGCCTTCGAAGTACAGCCGTCCATTTGTCCGCATTCCTGTGCAGGATTGTGAAGCGGTAAGGTTCCTTTTGGTTTACCTTTGGGCACGACACCCCTGCTAATCTCATACCAGGGAACATCTTATTCAGGCACGCAGACTTTCCCCCATGGAGATTAACTGCATCTGACTCGTACTTATTCGTTAGGACATTGTGTCCTACCTAATCGGTACTCCCATGAATTTCCTGCTGACCCTAGTAGTTACTCCTGCTCTTAGTAAGAAGAATATCATGACAGTCAGAATGTCATAAAGAACAGGCTATCTCACTGGTGCCTTGGGTATCCTTAGGCGGCCATTTCGGAGCACAGTCCAGACTGCGAAGACTCCATTATAATTCGTGACATCACGGATGCTCAGGAAGAGGAGGAGGAAGAGGAGGAGGAAGAGGATGGTGGCACAGAGAAGCTGCTGGCCCTAGTGCACACGAGTAATGGGAATCGGTGAGGATGTGGAAATGAACGTTGTGTTTGTACTCTGCAAATAGCTGTTTCTCGGTAACTGTGGCGCTTGTGTTTCCAGTGTGGGTTGGGAGGTACAGTGGTGGAGGTTTCAGTCTTGCACCCCAAATTTCAGCTAGGCACATCTGTGTGGCCAAGAAGAACTCCGGGGGGCGGGGGGAGACAGGGTGCTGTTTGGGTATAAGGGCAAGCTGTTGGCTCCAGCCTCTCCCCTTCCCTCCCCTCAGCATGGTTTGGGTTTGCGGATGGTTTAGTCTGAGTGCATTGTATGCAAGGGAAACGTCGACGGACACGGCTTCCTAATCGGCTTGTGGCTGTGCTTTGCAGGGAGGCCCAGGCACCTGCAGGAGAAACTGCTGCTCCCTGCGGAGTGCTGTGGACGCCTGACGCGAAGTTGTCGGAAGGCGCCCGCCCCGTCCAGCTCAGGGATGCCTCCTGCACGGCGAACGCTGTGGAGCTGCATCCTGCCCAAGGCGGCGCTGCCGAAGACCCTGCCGCTGTGATAGACTCCATCCTGAGCGAGAACCAGACCGTGGCGCAGAGTGATTCCTTGCTTGAGAGGTGCGTCCGCTTTTGGAGGGGCACTGCCTGGCCAGACCACAACCGGCGCAAGCTGCACCTTCTGCCGCGTCCCCTCGGGCCTGGGAACAAGCTGCTGCTTGGCAGAAATCTCTTCTGGCCAGCCCGCGGCCCTGTGGCCTCGTCCTGCAAGAGAGCCCTGCTTCCCGGACTCAGGCTCACTTGTGCTCACACTCCTCCTCTGTTTTTACTAATAGGGATTTTTCTGCAGCAGCTGTAAATGTGTTGGCCGACTTGTAGATGTCCATAACTGTATCTCTGTTGAAGGGCAGTTGGAGTGGGGTGGCTGGCCACGGAGTTGGGGTCACCTCTAGGCACATGAGCATGCAGGGTTTAGAAACAGCTCACTTCATTGGGCATTCTGGCACATGTGTCCCACGGGCGAGCTCCCTTGGTCCGGCATGGTCTACCTGCCACCTCCCCTGAGGGTCGCCTTGTTCCACCAGCGGGTTGAATTGAAGGGCACGCTTTCCTTGCATTCTTTTCGGCATGCGATTCTGCATTCAGTAATCCTGGGGCAGCGTGAATGCTGAAGAGCATAAGTTGCTTGTTTGGATCATAGAAAAGGCTGCCTGGTCCAGTGTTCTTGGCAAGGATCCCAGCTGCGCTGCCTGGAGTCTCTTAAGTGGGGCACCTGTGACTGCTGGCGTGCCAAGTGGTGCTCTTTTGGTGAGGCTTGGCTCTTCTGTAGACAAGGATGTCCTCCATTGCCCTCATTCTCTGCTCCCGCTGGGCCGCGCTTGCCAGAACCCTTCGCCATTGCTGTTTTGATTCTCCATCTGCCCCTTCCTTTCACAGGGCAGAGATCCAAGACTTCTTGAACTGTATCGATGCGAGCCTGGAGGAGCTCCAAGCAATGCTGTCTGGAAAGAAATTTAATTATGCCGCAGACACGCTTACCGAAGTGAGTTCATCTTTATGTGGTGTGAATCTTAGATGTCTAAAGCTGTGCATCTCATGTGAGCCGAAGTCCTAAAGCTGCTGGCTCACAGCCGCCCAGAGGCGAAAGCTGCCTCTGTGACTCAGAAAAGTACCCTGAAACCCCAGCTAGACCACGGGGGGGGTCAGGTAACTAGTCCTTGCAGGTGTGCCCCCGTCCCGTCCCTCCCACGGGCAGGACTTGGCTTGGCCCGCTCTCTCGTGCCTGGCTTCGGCGTCCAGGTGGGCATGCTTAGAGTCCTGCCCTCAGAGGCCCTGGCTGCACATGCCCTCCGTGCCCCCCGAGTTCATGGGGCCCACGTTGTGCGCACGGGGCCTGTGCAGGACGGGTGCTGTCGGCTTGCAGGGCTTTCCCAGGGAATGGGCACGGGGTGGATGCGTTCGATCGGTTGCACTCTGACCACATTCAGGTTGCCGCTGGGGAGATGCCTTGCTGAATGTCTGCTAGCAGGAACACAAGCCTGGGCATCTCCGTATGAATAAAACACCAGTAAAAGTAAAATCAAAACTCATTCTACCGTGTAATTATATACACAGGGAGGTGTATCCCAGTATTGAAGTTCATCTCTTGAGCCTTGGGTGCTGCTGTGATTGCACCTGGAATATTTATTTGTTACCCTGGCATCCCTCATTGTTTCCTCGTGCAATCAAGCCGAGGTGCATACGAAGCCCCGTTCCCAGGCCGAGAGGCAGCGGCTGGTCTGAAGTCACCCAGTGACCCTGTGGCTGTGTGCGTAGTGGCATCAGAGGCCAGTCCATTTGCCGCTGTGCCGTACTGGCTCTCCCTGATACTATTCATGCGGTCTGTGTCTCTGTAGGACTGTGATTGGATTAAAGGCATCTTAGTCGATTGTACAGTTGCCTGGAATTGAACCATTACAGAAACTTTGGTTTTAAGAGATGGACACATTTTCTTCGTTGTTAGACGGCAGCTCTGGCGCCTTGGCCGATCCTTTCACAGGAGAGGTTTTTCTTCCAGTGAAAGAGGGGAGTGGCGGGAGAAACATCTTCCTGCTGTTGGCAGGCTTTTATGCCCATGAAACAGATGTTGCCTGATTGATTAGGGGCAGTTGTTTTAGAGGATCAAATGCTGTTCACCAACCATAACATACAATTCTCCATGTCTCTCCTGTCCTTGACTGCTGCTTTTAGGCCTTCAGCCCTGAGCTCCCTGCAACAGAGATGAACCTGTCGGATGTCCCTCCCAGCTTGGAAAATGTACGTGTTGAGGGCTTTTTCAGTTCTCAGAAAAGGGGGCAGGAGCAAGTAGCTGGCCAGGGCTGTGGGGGTCTGGCGTTGAATTCCAAGTCTTGATGCTAATTCCTTTGTGATGAAACGGTGCAGTATTGAGTTGCATAGTCATAGCATCATTGCTATAACATAAGAACTGTAGAAAACGAGTGTGCGTGTGGGAGGGAGGGAGGGAGGGAGGGAGGAGTTGGCTCTCTGGGATACTGCAATTCTGCACTGATCGTTCCAGTCATTTCATCCAGTCATTTTGCACGGTTAACTAAATGCGATCCTATTTAACTGTCATAGCTCCCAACCAAGAAACCGAAAGAACTATAATTCACATAAAATTGTTAATGTGCTGCTTCTTGAGTACTTCAGGAAAATAACAGTAATTAAACTGGTTTTGAACTTGTTTCAATGTAGTTTAAATGCTTGATGTCATCTGAACATTTAAAGCCCATTTCTTGGAAGAATTGTAGGCTGCTTTATGGCTTTGATGAGTTGTCAGGGGCTGTGAAAAACAGGAGTGGGGTACTTGTCCCAGTCTAGCCCACAGCAGGTGTCAGTCTGACCCACGCTTGGCTCCTCTTCCCTGGGCTCATCCCCTTCTCTCCTCCCTCCCTCTCAGGGCTGACTGGAGGCCAAGCAAGCTGCCAGAACAGGGCACTGGGGGGACGGATAGGGGGAGAGAGCGGCCTCTTGTTCCTTGTCCTGGAGCTACATGAGCTTCTGTCAAAAGAACAAAACGGTCTGTTTCTTCCCTGGCAGCTTGCTGCATTTCTGTGCTGGATGGGAAACATCAGCAGAGGAACAAGTGTGTGTGTGTGTGTGGGGGGGGGTGGGCAGGACACACAGGCGGACGGACAGATGAAAGGAAGTGTGTCTGCCCGTCATCACCCCACTTGGAGTCTTGTTTAAGATTTACTTACGATCCTTAAGATGTTCTTCTGTCAACATTTTGAAGAATTAAGAATGTGGTATAGTAACATGGGTAACAGAAAGATAAGGTAGGTGGGTGCCGGGGTCCCGGGTGTTGAAATGTGAGGGCTGCTCTCGTAGCCCCCCTTCCGTGTTTCCCCCCTTCCCTGCTATCCTTATTTTTCAAAGGCTTACATGGCTTTTTTCGATGTTTACTCCAGTGACTTACGACGAGTCGGCATGCCAGGTCGATAGTGTGTGTACAGTACAGAGAGAAGATGCCGCTTTACCTTGGCCAGGAGTGCCTTTCCTCAGAGCTTAACTGGTGGGCCAGGGGTGGTGGAGTTGTGTCAGAAGCAGGTTCTTCCGGCCAGTCTTGCATCCCACTGAGTTTTGCACACTTGGTGGCCATTTTGCTCAAGGGCTGCAGCACCAGTTTCTAAAATGCATTCATTGCGGCTTCATTTCTGCCAAATACTCAGCGCACTAATTCCATGCCATCCCTTCACAGCTTAATAAGTTAAGCTGTTCACTTAGTTTTACAGCTGAGCACAGATTTGAGCCCGGATATCGCCTGTTGAGTGCTGCCCGTTACCCTTTGCATCCCATGATTCTTTGTTTGAAGCGTTTTCAGTGCATTTCTTTGCTTTTTCTGTGAACTGTAGAGTGCATCTGATTGAGTGCAAGTGTGGAATACTGTAGTCCCTCTTACTAGAATGTAGATTCTTTTAAGAGCTGTTAAGGAGCGGGAAACCTAGGCCTGCTGTGGAAGTGTGAGGGTGGACGTTTCTTTCTCTGCCCAGGAGATTTTGCCCAAAATCTGGGACTGGTCTGGGACACTCTGTGGCAAGTTCAGGGCCAGCCATGAGAGGGAGCTCCATACCACAATCCATGCATTAAAAACGCTTCAAAATTGGATCATTTTTCCCTGAACTCCTGTTTCTCAAATGTTACTTGATGGGAGTTCAGAGCTCAGAGCTTCTCATTTTTCTCTGGTGCTAGATGTCAGTGTTTAAAAACTCAGGGTAATAAGGGGCTGCAATTATCTTGTGGGGCTCTGAGGAGAGAATGACGACTCCAGAAAGTATTAAGGTCCAGTTATGTGGAAGAGGACATTTGATTTCCAAGCCCAACATCTGTAGCAGCTTCTTAATTAGGAGAGGAAGAGTTTGAGGCAAGCAATTCTGGATTACTATTACAAAAAGGCCTCTTACAAATCTGAATTCTCCTGTTGACCAAGTTTTTAGAAGAAAGATTGTGCATTTCTTTTCTTTTAAAATGAGCTCCTTTTCCAGGATGTTATGGATTCTGCTAGTTGGAGTAAAACTCTGGCAGCTTCTGTCAGCGACGTTGGCGTTGTGAGTGTCGCTCGGAAGAGCTCCCTATAGTCTGACGTGTTGGAGGAACGCAGCATGCGAGTTTCCCAGGGAGAGCCGTAAATGGGGTGGGGGAGGCTCCCAAAATGCAGTGTAGCAAACCGAGTGAGAACTGGGGGCTGCTTGTTTTGAAGACTTGTGCTGTACAGAGTGGGTCAGTCCCATGGCCTTCGGGCAAGCCCATTACTGGGTTGTGGGTTGCAATGGGACAGAGAGGGGGCTCACTTTGCCATAGGGGTTTTTGGGGCAAATGCCTCTTGTCCTAATACCAGAAATGCTGCTAAGCCTTTTAAAAATACCTTCCCAATTGTTGTCGTTTGTGTGGGGTTTTATTGCATTCCTGTCAGCAGTAGAAATCTATTTCTGCCCCTCCTCCAAGGAGCTCAGAGGATGTGTGTTGCTCTCCCTGGTCCCCCTCCTTCATCCCCTCAAGAGTCCTGCAAGGTAGGCCAGGCTGCGAGGCAGTGGCAGAGCTAGCGGAGTGGGGGTCTGAATCCAGGATTCCTCAGTTCTAGCTTGGCTTTTCACGTAGCACAGATACTTACAGCCCTGTGTACTGAGAAGCAATTTCTGTCATTCGTAGCAGACTAGCCTTCAAAGGGAGGGAGGGAGGTCCTGGTTCAGTTTTCCACTAAACCCCAAAATTGGCTGGCCACTTCAGGCCGGTTGCCAAGGTCCTCATGGCAGGCCTTGTTTTGAGGATGAAAGGATGAGCTCCTTGGAGGAAGGACAGTGTTAGAGAAGGAGTCTGTTAAAAGTTTTGTACAGTAACTCCAGGAATGCAACATCGGCAGGGTAGCAAGGAGTGAAGTTAATTTTATACCATTTGATCCAGCCCCCCTTAAGACGATTATTCACAGAAAATACTGGAAATGTAGAGGGAATTATGGACATGGGCCAGGCGTCCTCAGTCCTGGGGCCTTTGCAGCTTCAGCAAGCGCACAGGAGTGCTCTGGGTGAAGTCGCGAAGACGACCTGGCGTGCCGTCCGCTATTGACACCAGAAACAAGATTCAGTGGATGTGCCTCCGTGCCCAAATCAATTCTATTAAAGTAAACATAATTCAGTAGTTCTGTAACACACGATTCACGTGGGATTTGTTAGTTCCTGGCATGGCAAAGTGGCCCATTGCATTAGGAAGGCTTGGGGCGCAATCCAGCCGGGAGAAGTGCAGTCAGGTCCCATGGATTGCAATGAGAACAGCTTTAAGTGTTCTTGTGTTTGTGAATCCACGTGGAGTGAATTAATACCAGTGTTTGTAAAGAAAACAAAGCAAACGATTGAAAAGGAGGTCTTGCAAGTTACCTGTCTGTCCGTTTCTCTCCAGGCAGAGGATCTGCCAGAAAGCTTAGGCTCCGCTGGGATGAACGAGCAGGAAGCATTGGAGAAGAACGGTGAGCAGTTGGGGAAATGGTGAATGACTTTGGAACCCTGATTCATTCTCAGGTACCTGCTGCAACCTGCAAGAGCTAAACGTGCGTGTCAACAGCGCCGCTCTTTTGGGAGAGAGCCTGCCCTTGTCCTTGCACCCGTACTTGTGTCAGCGTGCTGGTTTTTACACACCCCGTGGCTTCGTTGTCAGTAGGCTTGAATGGTCTGTTCACTGGGCATGCTTGCCAAAGCCACAAGTCTCCTGACCTAAAAAAAGGAAAAGTGCTGCCTGTGGTAGCTGTTGCAGTCTTTTCCCAATGTTCTCAGGTGTGCTGGTGTTTGTTCTTTTAAATTGGTCTTGAACGCACCCAAAGGGCTCTTTAAACCTTGCCGAGAATCCTGCTGCTCACCAAAACCGACACGATGGATTGCTCTCTGAAGTCGTGCAGCCCTTTCTCCGTTTGACCCCCGTACCTTTCTGCTGAATTCAGGGCAGGGACAGGCATTGGTTGGTGTTCAGGAATTTCCACTTGAGCACTCGGGCGCCCTTACCAGCGTGCCCAGCAGTCAGGAAGGCGAGGGGGTTGAGCCCAGATCATCTGGAGCTCTGCTTCGTGCTCATCCTGATTTAGGGGAGGGGAGTCAAATTTGGGGGTTCATTTCCTCACATTCTTCCTACCCTTAGCTGGCCTCATGGTCTGTGGAAGCTTGGAAGGCCTCTGCTCAGCATGGGATGCTTGTTTGTTTATTTAATGGATTTGTCTCCTACTGAATGTGCTTAAAAGCATCCACGCTGCCCCTTCTCCTGGGCTTATCTTACTCGGCTGTTACCCAGGCAGCGTAAAGTGCAGGGAGCATCGGGAGACCACGCAGCAGAAGTGCTTACGTAACAAAAGGTGATCCTGTTGTGACTCTACCTGGGGAAATCGGATCTGGCCTCAGTCCACATGCCGAGCTCCTTCCAGGGAGGGCTCCTGCAGTGGTCCAGAACCTACAACGACCGCAGAATGCAGGCCTTTTGTGCCGCAGCCAGAGGACCTCGCAGCAATCTGTAGGTCAGCCCCATTGCTTACCTGTTGGTTTCCGGGCTGATACGGTGCTTCAGAGCTCTTGAAAGCCTCAGGCCAGCTCGCTTTAGGGCTGCTTTCAGCGGTGTGGCCCTGCCCAGGACTGAAGATCCACCTCTGGGTGATGTCCTGTGACTTGCTCCCCACTGGACGGGGAGGGAGCTGGCCCGCGCCAGCATCAGGGCCTTCCTGGCAGTGGCACTGTGGCTGTGGAATGCTGGGAAGTCGCGCAACCCCTGGGTTCTCTTTTCTACACGGGGTTTGGAGCCTTGTTTGGTTAGCCAGGTATTTGGGGCTCAACTTTCCTTGCTGTAGCATAACAATGGCTTTAGTGCTGCTTCCTTTCAGTCTTGAATTAGCTTGTTCCATATGCCGCTTTGATTGCATTTGTGGAAAAGCAAGGTGAAAATACTAACCTAAACCTCCTTTACATTAGGAGAATTCTGGGTTGGCGAGGGAAAGCCCCCTGCATGCAATGCATGGCGCCTTTCTCTGTTCCTACTGCAAATTCTCATGAAGGAAGGATCCTGTCTTTCTGTCCGTCCTTCCGTCCTTCCGTCCTTCCGTCCTTCCGTCCTTCCTTCCTTCCTTCCTTCCTTCCTTCCTTCCTTCCTTCCTTCCTTCCTTCCTTCCTTCCTTCTTTCCTTCTTTCTTTCTTTCTTTCTTTCTTTCTTTCTTTCTTTCTTTCTTTCTTTCTTTCTTTCTTTCTTTCTTTCTTTCTTTCTTTCTTTCTCCTCTTTTCTGTACCCATCCCACGTTATTCAGCTTCTCTGTTAGGTCTGAGGCAACAGGCAGGTTCTGTCTGGCGCCGTTGTGTGTAGCCTTTCGAGTGAATAATCCCTGTCGCTTGCTCATCTTGCAAGTGAGACGCAGCACTGAGCCTTCCTAATAACGGATGGATTTTCCCCTGCAGACATGCAGCTGATCCAGTACAGAGGGAACCCTTTAATTTCCCTCTTCGAAGAGCCGCCTGCCAGCGACGTCACGGGCAAGACGGAAGATGCCAAAGACACACTCCTGGTTTCGTTGGAGAACAGGCCTTCCCCGCCTCTCCCTTTGAGCAGTGAGTTGCCTCAGCAGGTCTTGGACTCAGAAAACCAGGGCGAAGGCTCCCTTCCTTTCGAGCCCCTGGATCAGCCTCTCCTCTCAGAAGACACAAACGGGGACTATAAACTTTTCCCCCTCCTGCTTCTCAGTCCTGTTGCAAATTTCATAGAAGAGGCCTCGGAAATAGACACATCGTAAACCGCATGAAAAGAAAGACCTGCGGGACACAGCTTCCTTGCTGAGAAAGGCTCTGAAGGGAGGGCTGATGTCCTTTCTCTCTCTCTCGGCAGTCCAGTATCCTCCGTGGACAGAGAAAGCTCGCTTTTACCAAAACTTTGCAATTTGACGGAGGCAGCTGCACAGCCAGCTTTGCTGCACTGATTTTTTTTTTTTTAAAGGCAGAAAAGAGCAAATTTTTCTCTGCTTTTAAATTATTTTATACACAGATATTCTATTAATGGGGCGACTGTTTTAACTGCGTGTAAAGTTTGCATAGGAATATATTGGTTTTTAAGCTACCTAGTCTCATGACATCCAGTACTGCAAAACCACATTTATTTTCTTCTGAAATTTTGCTTTAGAAGTGGTTCGCAGTCTGTTGGAATTTGTTTGTTTGTTTTTTATATCAAATGCATTTTCCTTCCTTTTCTTGCTACAGGCATCACTGCTACGGTTTTGTCCTTGGTTACATTATACTTTATGGATTTTATTTATGTATATGTATGTTATCTTAGATTTGCCTCTAGATATCAATATAAGCAATTTCTGTTTCCTATGGAAAACAATATATTTTTAACTCGCCTACTTAAAGTGAAATTGCCGTGGGTTCACAATGTTGGTTATTAGATACGTTGCAAACAAAGCTGGTTTCCATGCATGCCAGACTTCTCCGCCCTTGTATGCTTTCCACAAATCACGGATCCTTTACATTGGCAGTGAGACCCAAGAGAAGCAAAACCAAATGTTGCCTTGGCATTTCAATTTGCCCTTCTTACGAGTCTTGGACCAAAGGCTTAAGGAGTCCGCTGACGTGTCTCTGCTCAGTATCTCCTGGACGTGCACTTCTGAAGGCCATTATGTAGTGCTTGGTCGCTCTCTGACTTCATATTCAGAGGGCTGCAAATCAGGGCTGTAACCCATTTGGCACGTTGCCCTCTTAATTGGATGCCTTCCTCATAGAGTTCGGTCACCTTCCCCAAACTCTGCATGGCAGGCAAAGCCCGGTGCTGCTGTTGGCAGGACCAGACCCTCTCTGCTGTGTGCCAGAGGGGAGCTCAACCCACAGTCTTTCAAGTGCGCACCAGGAACATGTTGATGAGGAACAGCAGGGGGGAAACCGACCTACTGATGCCCTGCACCGCGCACAGCAATTCTGAGGTCTTGCAATACGGCCTTCCGAATAAAAAGGGGGGGTTGTTGTCGGTACTTTACTTCAGGTGCCAGAAAACCGGCTTTCTGGCCTTGAGTCAGCTTAGCTCAGATTTGTTGTAGGCCCATTGAAAAGCTGAGGTGCTGCAAAACAAGCTGCGGTCGTGGTTTTAGTCCAGGACTTCGTGTTTGATCATAGTTCTCTCTCCAGCTTGCAGAGACCACTTCTGCTCTTTTACTATTCCCTTTTCTCCCTTGGGGGGGGGGGGGAGTCATATAAAATCCTGCTGGTACTTCTCTTTGTGGACATTTGCATGTCAACTCCTGCTGAACTACAGCACTCATCCTAGATTCGGATTTCTTCCATTCGTGTATGTTTTGTTTAGTCGAATTAATTCCAACTTAAGCATTTCATGTCGACAGGCAAAAATATCCCGCCACTGTTTTTTTTTTCTTTGTAAAGTGTCAAATTCTGCAACCACTTGTCATGGACATAATCCAGATGCGAACAGGAGGAACTTGCCCAAGCAATTAAATTCCAGGCTTATCTGTCCAGCAGATCTCCGTGTGTGTCTGTCTCTAGGCCAAAGCAAATGAGCTGATGTGGAGCTGCGAGGCCTCCGGCTTCAGCCTCCAAAGGCTTGCTGGGGTGCGGCACCACTGTGGGAAAGCGTCCAGAGCGGGTGGCGAGGAGGGCGAAGGCACCCGAGGACTCTGGGCGGTGGTGCTTCTCTTGGGTTGGAGCTTGGGGAGCTGGCCTTCGCGAACTGGCGGCGGAGCTCCAGGCAGCCTCTGCAGTGACCGGAGCCGTTGCACGCCTTGCTTGGCCCTGGCCTGGGCACAGCTAGGCGGCTCGAGGGGGTGTGGGCACATGAGCTGGGCAGAGCCGTGGTCCATCGAACCGAGACTGCCTGCTTTGACCGGCAGCAGCTCTTCACGGCCTCCGGCAGAGAGCGAGTGCAGGCTTCCTCCCTCAGACCCAGTTATGCTGGGGCGGGCAGTGCAGTTTTCCCGGGTCGCTTCAAGCCCTCCTCCGCACTGTTGCGTGCGCTGCAGTGGGGAGCGATCCGGTGGTGCAGTCGCGGCGGGGAAGGTTTTTAATGGGAGCGGCTTCCCCATTGAAGCAACGGTGCTGCTGCAGAATTTCAGCGGGAAAAGCAGCAGCGGTGTGTCCTCCCCTGGCATGGGCTGGTGGGGAAGGCTTGGCCCCCGGAATTTCCCTACCCGTGTGGTAATAGAGATGCTGGAATTACAGCCGGGAGTTTCTCTGGGCCAGAGGTGTTCTCTGTCCACCCTGCAAATTAAAGATGTGGTGCCACTTGTCTGGATGGGCCTCTGTCCCGTCCTGTTGCCATGGCCAACTCCTCTGCTGCTGGTCCAAGGGCTCTTGCAATACAGAAACACAGAAGCAGAGCCAAGTCAGAAGGGGGTCTCGGGCCATCTAGTCTGCCTCCTGGCTCCGCTCATGACATGCCTACCACATGCGTGTTTAGCCAATCACGGGCAGCTCCCTGCACTGACCCTTGGCTTGCAAAAAGTAGAGAAATCCATGGAGGGCAGGTTGCAACACAGTTACTACCAGCAGTAACAACTGGTTTGCAGTTGGAAACACCAGACTCTAAGGGGCATGGTAGCTACTTTTAGGGATATGCCATGTTGGCCTAGGCAGTTTGTTCTAGATGATGTCGCCTGCCATATTATTTATTTATTAAAACATTTCTATGCCGCCCCATTCGCCGAAGCCTCGGGGCGGCTCATATCCGGATTTATAGAGGTGCGAGAGTCACAACTGCTTTGTGAAGAGCAGTGACGCTGCAGCAGCAGGAGGGTCACCGTAAAGTGCAAATCGGAGACGTTTGTTCCTTTCCTGGTGCTGGACGGTCTGGAGCCAAAGCAGCAGTATATCCGCTCTTGCAGAAGTAAGCTTTGCGGGGCGCTAGCATTGCCCGGAAGGAAGAGAGTGGGGCATTTCTGTAACTGAGGATGTAACTGAGGATGTTGTGAGCCGCCCCGAGGCTTCAGCAAGGGGCGGCATAGAAATGTTTTAAGAAATAAAAAATAAATAAACTCTGCAAACGGATTAAACGCTGGGTCAGGTGGGTTCAGAGCTGCTTGGAAACTACTCTGTGGAGTAGACCTCTGATGACGTCTCCTCAGACTGGAGGGAGGCTCTGGGGAGCTGCAATCCTTTCTTCCATGCCCGGTGCTCCTCAACATTTTAATGACGTCGGTGAAAGGCTGGGGGCGGGCGGGGTGACAAAAACCACAGAGGAGACTGCAGTGTATGGAATAAAGCACCAGACACTCACTTGGATGGCCACCGCTGTGGAAGGCTTTAAGAGAGGGATCCGCCAAATTCATGGAGGAGGAAGCCATCTCCGTGGCTGCTAGCCTTGCTGGCTTTGGGCCACCTTTTGACCAGAGGTGGCCTGCCTGCTCACACCAGCTGCTGAGGGGCTTGGGCAGGAGGAGGTCTTGCACCCATCCTGTTGGAGGGATCCTGGGGCAGCTGCTTTGCCACCCTCTGAACACAGTACTGGATGGGATGGACCCTAATCCAGCATGGCTCTTGCGTTGTTCGTAGGACAGCCTCACTGGAATGGAAAATGAAGGTAGAGCTAACAAATGGAAATGCAAGGAAAGCAAATGCAAAATCCTGCATTTAGGGAAATGTGAAATATGCAAATCCGCAGCGCTAGGATGTGACAACGCTCAGAATGGGCTGTTAGTCACAAGCTGAACACACTTCAATAGCATGACACAACTGCAAACTTGCATTTTGCTGGGGCAACTCTCTTTATTCCTGGATTGTGTAAGCCAGTCTTTTGTTTTGGAGTTCTTTTTGCTTGTGTCTTTTTTGGTGCCAGGGTCAAGAGCGAGTTGAAAAAGGGAGAAACGGCAATGCAGTTAATCGTTTCTTTAGTTTGTCAGGTTGAAGAAGCACTGAACATTCTTATTCCATCCAAGCATGAAAACATGCTTCCTATTTTTCTAACGACAACCTACATTTTGGAGCTTTCTGTACTGTGCTAAATACATTGAACAGCTGACGGTTGCAATTTGGTTAAAGCTGTGTCAGGAAGAGGGCTTGGCAGACGGGGCGGCGGAGAACCGTTCCTCTTGGAATGCCCTCGGCCTTCTGCTGGCAAGGGGGACACTGATGGTGTCAGTTTTGCGTGAAGCGGCTCAAAACAGGCAAACTTTTGCTGTGTCTGGCAGGGTTGGCTTTCCTCAGCTGGAATGAAGGTGTGTGGAGGGACAGTTCTCCTCCTCCTCCTCCTCCCAGCAGGTGCCGTGTTGAGCCTGGAGCCAGCATCAAGGCGGACGGGACAATGGCTGGTGGATCCCTCAATCCCTTCTAAGCCGCTCCTCCCATTGGTCTTCTGCAAATCTGGACTGGTCCTAAAGGCACAGCTGCATACCTGCTTCATTCTGCTTGATGACTTACAGTAACTGACGGAAGGGTCACCTGAATGGGCCCCCTTTAAGATTATGTGTGGGGAGAGGCTTGGATTGTGTTTTGGCTCTCGGGGGAGAACCAAAATATTAACAGCTTAGTAGGGTGCAGGGCCAGGTAAGGAGAATGGCACAGAGGGGAAAGGGTTAAAGCCCCTTTCCCGGGATGCTGCTTCATTCCAGTTGGTTCCACCGCCGTGATGCTCTAAGAGTCAGGAAGTTCTCCATGATATTTAGCTGCATCCCGGTTTCCTGTAATCTGAGCGCGTTATTCTGTGTCCTGCACTCTGGGATGACCAAAAGGATGGTCCTGACCTTCCTCTTCATGGCAAGTACTTGTCCAACGCCATCCTATCTCCCCTCAGTCTTGTCTTCTTGAGGTTAAACATGGCCAGTCCTTCCATCTCTCCTCACAGGGCTTTGATTCCAGGCATTGGATCGCCCTGGGTGCCCTCCTCTGAACCCTTTCCAGGCTGGTCTGCATATTTCTTAAACTGTGGTGCCCAGAACTGGACAAGGACTCCAGATGAGGCCTCACCAGGCCAGAGTAAAGTGGAACTAGCCCTTCACATGATTTGGAAGTGATACTTCTATGAATGCAGTCCAAAATAGCACCTGCCGTTTCTGCAGCCACATCACACTTGACTGGCACATGTGATCTGCAACAGTTCCAAAATCCTCCCAAAAACAGGATTGTTTTGTTCTTTAAATTTTTATTTAAATACATAGAAAAATATAGAATGGAAAACACTAGTATAAACAGAACAGAGCAAAGTGGACAAAATAGTGAAAATAGACAAAATTGCCAAGGGAATTTTAAACGGATACAGCCTCTATTACAAATCTGCCCAGCTGACTCTTTTCTGATTTTCCCATGCTCTATGAGAGTTTATAGAAAATAAATGATTATTCTATACATCAAAGAATATAGAATCAAAGAATATAGAAAAGATACTGCTTTTCTTTTTCTTTTCCAAACACCCCCAAACTTCCATTATTCATGCTAAGCACAATAAAATTTCCATTTGTCATTAGCTTCTTCTGGCGGTCTTCTGTTTACAACTGCAGTATTGTTGAGCCAAGTATTCCTCATCTCGTCATGAGGCATTTGGTTTCTTTTTCCTGGATCCAGAGCTCCGCATTGGTCCCATCTGATTTTCATTCTGTTGTTTTCAGCCGAGCGTGGCAACCCATCAAGATCACCTTGAACCTTGTTTCTCTCTTCCGGACAAGAGAGGTTACATGCTTTTCTCCCAGTGTGGCGGCTCTTGTAGGACCCACATTTGACTGATAACCACTTCGGTTAATGTATTTGAGAGGCATGTAATAAAACACCCAGATTAATGTGCTAAAAATAAAGAGAATGAAAAGTGCATACTTGGGGGGAATAGGTGACTGCGATGTGGAACTACTGAAGCTGGCTTGGGCATCAGCTGCAGTTTAAAAATGCGTTTCCTTAGAAGGCACTTTTATGGAACAAGGATGCCCTCAGCTTCCCCTTTTGAGGCGGCTCTGTCGCAACCTCGCTGCGAAGGCGGGTGTGGGCTTCCCTTTCACCAATTACAGAGAATGAAATTTGGGCATGAATCACACTAGAATGACACGTGCATTCTTTTTGCACTGTGTCAGCATCTTGGCTTTTAAAATCCTGGCTCCAGAATTTTGCAGGGCATCTGCTGTGGGACCCTCTGGGAGCACGCCCTCATTCTTGTTCTCTCTTTTCTATGCAAAGTGAGATTGGGCCTGCCTCCTGTTGGGCGGGGAGAATTTACTGGTCTTGTGGGGCCCTGACCTGCTGGAGCCACAGTTGCTCTCCCCATTGTGATACCCTCAGGCACAAGATTTCGGCCATGTGTCCCAGCCATGGAGAGAGAGCAAAGCACCTGGCCGTCAGGAAAGAGACTCTGACGTCCCCTTTGGCCCTGTGTGCCTAGAATGGGGCCGTCAGCTGCCTCGGTGGGTCTAGCTTTTATTGAAACAGCTCTGGATGTTTAAGCTGTTTTAAAATCGTATACTGGGATTTCACACTCTGTTTTATTGCATTTGCAGTGCATCCTCTGTATTTTTATTACTGCATTGTGATAAATTGTTGTGAGCTTTGACTATTGGGCAGTTCAGAAATGATCAATATCGATATGAATATTGGTGTTGTCAGCTGACATGGTAAATCCAGGCCGGGCCCACCACTGTATCTTGTATGCAGCCTGATCCACGGGAGTCTGGAGGCTGAGCCTTTCCTGGGCTGGAAGAAACCACGATCTTTGTGTCTGCAAATTGGGCTACTCCTAAAGTCCTTGTTTTCCTTGGGAAAAGCCCTCTGATGAGGTGGTGCGAGTACCTAAAAATGAATGCAGAGAGGAGATTTTCCCCTCTAGGTACATTAGTCGGTGTGTTTTCCTGCAACAGCAGCTTAACTCCGTGCTGGAGGGAGGATGGATTGCCTTTATAAGGGCTGCCTGCTCCGAACCAATTTAAAGATGAAAATCCAGAAGGATGAGTTAGCACCGCAATAGGCAGATGCTTGGTTCCAAGCTTGCACCTATGGGGAGATGTGCTGCATTTCTAGTGAAACTGTAATCAATACTTCCATATTTGCATCTGTGCATATAAATTAGCGCATGCAGCTCTGAGGTGACTTGCTCCCCTCCTCTGCCTTTCTTCTTTGGAGGTGTGCCCAAGGCCGCACTGACTCACTGGCCCCCATCCGCAAGGTGCTTTTCTCTCCGTGGGTTGCTTGTGAGCATGCCAGAGTGGGTGGGCCACTTCCACTTCAAATCAGAAACGCAGGAACCTCGCTCTGCTTTGTGACACACGAACCCAGACCGCAGAGGTGGTGGAAGAGTTGGTGGTGAATGCGCACTCCCGCCAGCTCCTGGGCTATGCAACCCAAGTATTGTCCATGATGTGGAAACCAGGTCAGTGTGAAGACCCTGGAAGGATTTCCCAAGTAGCTCCAGTCAAAAGATTTATTATTTATTTGGGATACTTGTATGCCACCCCATTCGCATACGCCTCGGGGCGGCTTCCAACACATAAATAAATATCAGTACAAATACATAAAAAACTGGAAACCTCCTGGCATAATAATTTAAAACCAATAAATAAATCAGCAATTATTAAAATAACGTTTAAATAAAAAGGTCTTGGCCTGGCACCGAAAAGCAAATAACGACGGCACCAGACGGACCTCTCTGGGGAGCACATTCCATGAGTTGGGTGCCACCGCAGAGAAGGCCCTCCTCTGGGTACTCACCCTCCTAATGTCCTTCACGGAGGGCTCCTGGAGGAGGGCCTCAGCCGCTGATCTCAAGGGGCGGGCGGGCGGGCAAATATGGCCGCAGGCGCTCCTTTAGGGAACCAGGTCCTGAGACTGATGACCGAGACTGCAACCACATCCCCAGAAACAAACCTCAGAAGTCTGTTCAGGTGTGGTCGCCATGTGCTCTTCTGTCTTCTCAGGCGGATCAGAGGACCTTTGGTCCTCTTTCAAAGAAGATTAGGGTCGTGTGATTTACCTGTACATAAGATGCCTCAATGGTATAGCAGTCAATTTATATTCTCCAGAGGAAGACTCAAGGGAGAAAGCGACCACAGACTAAATGGTGAGTTTAAAAGTCAAGTTCCATGTAATTTTTCTTCGGGGAAGACAGATACAAAAATAGAATGCAAATTCTTTTGGTAATATATCTTGAAAATGCTCTCCTGAGGCTATTTTTTTCCCCTGAAAGAAATGTCAGGTAACAAGTAAGTGGTAATATCTTTATGAACTATCAGTGCAATAACATCCACCTTTTCTCAAATTTTGTATTTGATTTTTGTCACAAATGGCCAAGTCAAAGTCTCAACACATTACAGGTACCCTGGAACTTAGCAACACAAGTGAGAAAAATCATGTGCTTGAAAATATTTCTGACTAATGAGAAAAAATAAAGGAGAACATTACCTGGGTCTTCCGGATTTTCCCCACCTTAAACCACTGCAGTTTCCTGCCATTTGTTGCATTTGCTGTGATTTTCTGAAACATTTAGCAAAACGCAAGATGCGTAAAAAAAGAAGAAGAAGAAGAAGAAAAAGGAAGGATAATAAAGCAAGCGAAGATAAGGAAGTTGTGTTTACTTCACTCCTGGGCATAGGAGAGTCAAGGAGCTCAGTTGTGAAGGCAGGAAAGTGAAACTTTGGAAGATGGGAAGGCTGGCTGGGACTTGGTTTCTGGTGCTTCTCACCACAGGCGGTGTGACAGGTGAGTCCAAGGCGCCTCCTGCCAATCCGGAATAGAATCAGGTGTGAATGCGGGTTTAGGACACCTGCCTCATTGTTTAGTGGCCATGCATGTGATGCATAATGAGAGGCAGTGTGGTGTAGTGGTTAGAGTGTTGGGCTGGGGACTCAGGCGACCTGGGTTCTAGTTCCCGCTCAGGCATGGAGCTTGCTGGGTGACTTGGGCCGGTTCGAGGCTTTCGTCCTCACCAGGTTTGCAGAGTGGCTTCTGTGAAGGATAAAATGGACCGGAGTGGAGCGATATGAACCGTTTAGTGATACAAGCTGCAAGAGGAAGAAAGTCTGGCTAGAAATGTAACATAGGAAGAAAAAGAAACGGGGCAGCAGTGTTCAAAAAGTGAGAACAATCCACTAAGGGGGTGCCCCAATAAGGAGAACTTTGAAAAGAATAACGCATCTTATATGCCCTTCCTCAGCCCTTAGACTTCCCCTCTTCCCTTAGAAGAATTAACATCTCCCCTGAGCTCTGGACTACTGAACCGTGAATTTATATTTCCTGAAAACAAAGCGCTCCGGTTACTTAAGAACAATTATGTATATGCCCATTCATGAAAATGGAACGCATCACTTATCAATCAAAACCGGAACCCCGAACTTCCCCGCACCCTGTCTCTGGGGTAAGATCCCAGTTCCTTCTGCGCCAGCTATGGGGGAAGGAGGGAGCCTGGGGGCGGATTCCCAGCTCCAAACTGGAGCTCTGTCTCCACAGTCAGTTCTGGGAAGCAGACCCTGCCTACCTGCACCGCCGCCCCACGGATGTCCAGGCGCCGTGGGATTGCTCCCTTGGCGCACAGCCCTGTGACTGTTCAGAATAAAGTCCTTCCATCTCCCACCATCTTGGGGCTAAACATACAAAGGATCAGGGCTTTTTTGGTCATAGAATGCACCGGAACAGCGTTCCAGCACCTTTTTTTGATGGATTTTTCTAATGGAGTGATTTTGAATAGCTTGCGGGCTGCTTGTGTGTCGGCGCTGCTTGTGAGGGCACTGCTCGGCTCGGGACGCTGCTCGGCTTGGGACCGGTCGTGTGGTCGCGCGCTGAGTGCTTACTGCTGGCAGCGACCATTATGTTTATGTGTGTGTAGAGTGACTGGCTACGTGCAAAAGGAAAATAAGTTTTTTACCTCAAAAAAAGTTGGTGAATTGAAAATCTTTTTTAGTGTAAAAGTGTGACTCCAAGACACGAGTTCTGGCACCTTTTTTTGTTTTACAACAAAAGCACTGCATAGGATTGCAGCCTCAGTGCCTTGATTGCTCACGAATCCCTTGCGGCACGCTCACGTGCTCTGACACAGGCCTTGGGGATTCCTTCCAGGCGTGAGGAGGAGGCCAGCTCAAGCCTTTCATGGGCTTTGCACATGCAGGCACCCACGTTCTTCTCGGGAAGTGGTGAGGATGAGTCCAACCATAAGCAAATTCAGATTCAGCTCCATCGGCCGTCTGGGATTCAGAGAAAAGCTGCCGTCTGCTGAGACAGCCCCCCTTTGAAAGATCTGTAGAGTTCTTGCCCCACCTGGGTTGGGCTCCAGCTTGCACAAGCCCTGGCTACCCAGTGCCGCAGCCCAGCCCATGTGGAGGGAGCCCGGCTGGGGACACTGAGGAGAGAGGGGGCTGTAGGGGACGGGAGGCAGGGAGGAAAGCAGCACCCCAGCTCAGCGCCCCCCTTCCTTCCCCACCGCGTGTTGCAACAGAACTGAGTGCTGTGTTGATACCTTGGTGCGCCGGGGCGCTCGGGAGAGCAAGTGATGCCATCTCGTTGCATGTTTCCATTGCTACGCATTGCAAGAAGGGGAGGGCATTTGGGTTTTGCTTCATTGTGTGAAATGCAGCTTTGATTAAGCTACACAAGACCAGTGGTGACTTCCCAGGGGCTGAGCAGCGCATGGCACAGGTTGCTCTCGGCCCTTCTCTACTCGGTGTGTGTGTGCCTTGCCCGGCTTTTAAAGTGGACTCTGGTGAACGTCCAAGTCTTTAAGGTGCCACAGTGCCTGTTTATCTTCCTCCATGAGAACACGGGATAGCGCTGCTGGATCTGGCCAAGAGTTCATCTCATCCAGCTGTCTGTTCACACAGGAGTAAACTGGCTGCCCCTGGGATCCTGCAAGCAGGATGTGTGTGTAACAGGCACCCTCCCACCCCTGTTCCCCAGCAACTGGAGCCCAAAGGCACACTGCCTCTGATAACTGGAGCTAACTTACAGCCACCAGCACGAGCATCTCTTAACAGATGCCTCCACCGGGTATTTGTCCAATCCTCCTCTAAAGCTGTCCAAACCGGTGGCCGTCGCGACTTCTTGTGGCAGTGAAGGCCATCGTTTTTGGTGCTGCGTGAGGAAGCCCTCCCTGTGAACTCTCCTGTCTCCCCACCATCAGCTTCATGGGGTGACCCCCCGGTGGGTTCTACTAGCAAGGGAGAAAAATGTCTCCTCCCCACTTCCTTCATGCCATGCTAAGTCTCTGTGTCCATCATGCCTCTGCTTACTCATCTTTTTCCTAGGCTAAAGAATTTCAGCAGTTGTAAGCATTCCTCACAAGGAAGTTGTTCCAACCTCATGACCATTTTTTGCCCTTCTTTGTATCTCTTCCAGCTCAATAGTACCCTTTTCCGGGTGCAGTGGCCAGAACTGTGTACACTATTCCAAGTGTGGTGGTAGCAAAGATTTGCCCTAGGGAGTGCAGTCTTGGCAGCTCTATTTTTAATGCCTTTTCTAATTGTGCCGTGTGCTGATGGACACCTCTCGGGAAGGACAAGGACGAGACACGCTTCTCCGGGTTGCCCAACAGGCCCCGCCATCCTGGTGCTTGCAGAGTGACCTCACGCTGAGGAAGTAAACCTTCTAACACAGAAACCGTGTGGGTGACCAGTGGCCGCCTTCGGAGGTCACTGAGCCCAGGATATACGTAGGGGACATGCACACAATAATATCTGTGCTCACAGAACCAACGCTGGGCTGATTACTAGAGCAAAATAGGAAAGGTTACTGATTAATTAGCAACGAGAGCGTCTAACCCACTTTTCCCCACAGCCTGCTCCTCCCTGCCCTGAGCTGCAGGGAAGAGATCAAAGCTCGTTACCCCGGACCAGGGTTGCCGGGACAGAGGACAGGCAGTGGCCGGGATTGCGATTTCCCTGCCGCTGTAGGGCTCTCCTCTCCAGCCTGCTGAGGCTTGGGTGGCTACGGGGAACGTGCGGGACAGGGAATGCGCTGCAGCCTCCGACCAGCATGACCCACGGGCCCCCAAGGCTCGCTGCCCCATCTCAGCTCCACCTCTGTAGCAACTCTTGCTTGTGAAACACCGTGAATCATGCCCGGATTCTTCTCTGTCTGAAGGGAAACTGGGGTGATTCACTGCTCCGGGGCCCTTCCAACTTTGCGCAAGGAGCATCTCAGCACTTTCTCCAAGAGCGGCATGTGCTGTCAGGTCTCCTGCTCACGGTTCCACCCATGGAGGGAGGCCCGGCCCGGCCCCAGAATCCCAAATGGCCCCTGATCTCAAAATCCTCCACTTGCACCCTAGCGTGGTTGCCACCTGCTCACACGCGTGCTTCCGCTGCCTTCCACAGCCGTCCTGGATCTGCAAGGCCTCCAGGTGGTCAACGGCACTTGGAGAGCTGCCATCACTTTGCCGTGTGTGTACGAACCGTCTGCCGACTTCAAGGAGCTCAGGGTCATTTGGAAGGCCTCTTGGGATGCCCTGAAGACCATCTTCCACCGCGATGCTAACTCTGGGGATCAGGTTCTCTTGACGACTTTCAAAGGCAGACTCAGCGTTGCTAAAGGGCTCCCGGGCAGCGTCTCGCTCCTCATCCATCAGCTCGAGATGACAGACACTGCGCAATACACCTGTGAAGTTTCCTGGGAGGCCAGAAACAAAAGCTTGATAAAGAGGGAGAGGATGACCACCCTCAAGGTGATAAAAGGTAATCTTGGCGATATCTCCCTTGGGTTGCATGTTGTCATGGGACCCTTCCCCTCAATGCCACCCCCTTTGCTTAGCTTTGCAGAATTGCTCTTTGGTGTACTTTTGAGAAGCTGTGGCATGCGTCCAGCCTCTCAAAGCAAACCCTAACCCTAATAATGAAGGAAATGCAAGGCTGTCCTCAGCTCTGTAGAAGGGACGAGTCATAACCCTTCACGTCCTGCATGGTGCAATTCTCAATATTGTTTTGCAAACAAGATGGTGACACATGTGAATGGAGGGAGAAGAAAAGTCTGCTGAGTTTTCCGCAAAACGGCAAGGGCTAGGAACTTGGTCTGCCCGCTGATGCGGGCAGTGCCACAGTTTGCTTTGCTTTGCTTCCTTTGGCTTCCCCATGCGGTTCCCTCACTTGCTGTGCCGGTTCGGACGGTCCTTGCACAGCGTCTCTCATTGCTGTGGCAGTCTGATGAATGTCAGCCCCTGTTCTGGTCTCCAGTTCCAGCGAGCAAGCCCATCATCACGCTCAGCCGCAACGCGTCCGTCCTGCCTGTTGGGAGCAGGACCAGCCTGACGTGCTCGGCCAGCGGCTCCCCGACCATCACGTACAAGTGGTTCAAGGAGGGGCCAGGAAGCATTGACAAGCTCTTGGGCAGGACTGCAGTGCTCACCCTTGACCGGCTGCAGGCCTCCGACTCGGGGAGCTACTACTGCACAGCGGAAAACAGAGTCAGTTCACAAAGGCGGCGGAGCGACGCCGTCCGGCTGACGGTGCAAGGTAAGGGCCTCCGCCATGCAGCTCTGCCGCGGCTGGGTTCGCACCTCACAAGAGCATGGCCTGGCTCGAAGTCCCAGAGCAGCCGATGGATGATCAGGCCTCCATGCTCGGGAAGGAGCTGTTTTTCCTAAACTAAAACCTCAGTTTTCAGGTTTTATTGCAGTGCTGGCACTTTGCGATAAATAAGTGGGGTTTGGGTTGCAGTTTGGGCACTCGGTCTCTAAAAGGTTCGCCATCACTGGTGTAGAACTTGCAAGCACGTTGCAGCCAGTGATCCAAGAAGGAGCCCTTTGAGAGTCCTGGCACCACACAGCAGCTGCCAAAGCTGCCAGCCACACGCCGACGGATTCTCCGCGGTTTCCTCTTTCCTCTCCCCCTTCTTAGCGCTTAAAGGGATGCTGCTCACCTGCACGGATGGGAGGTGCATTTCTCACACAAGCTGCAGCACCTTCCGACAGAAACCGTGGGGGCGGGAAAGAGCAATTCACTGACGCACGGCCCTTTGTCTTGCAGAGTCAGAGGCACCCACTCTGCGGCCAGACACCAAGGAGCCCACGCCAACAGGGGCAGGTGAGTTGCCTTCCAGGTGCCGAACGGGGAGCTGCGCCTGCTGGGCAGCCTTTCCCTGCTTGTGGGAAAAACATAGTAACACAGAAACAGAGTGAGTCAGAAGGGTCTCCTGGGCCATCTAGTCTGACCCCCGGCTCCAGCCGGCTCCGCTCACAACATGCCCACAAAAAGAGAGAGTGTTTTTTAAGCAGAGGCAACGAAATGAGTGCCCCTCCGGCCTGGCTGCAAAACCTTTTAAGGACCAAGAGGCTGTGATGCAGCACCGCCTGGTTTGCCAGCAGCGGTCCTCTCAGCTGCCGCCCTCTGAGCAGTGGCTGGGCCCTCATTCGGCTGCCAGGTGCAACCCTGGCCGTGCCACCGGCCCACAGGGAAACCCTCCTGTTGCGCCGTGGCACCTGGGAATGGGCAGAGCTGAGCTCTGTGATGGGGGCGCAGAAGTTAAGGGTCTCTTGTGCCTCCAGGAGCTGATTAAGGTTGGAATCAGTGCAGTGAAGGGCCCCTGGGATGGTGGCCGGTTTGCAGGGGAAGCCATATGAGGAGAGGCTGAGGGAGCCGGGTCTTTTCTGCCTGGAGAGGAGACTCCGAGGGGACCTGTTAATGACATATGGGTACGTGAGGGGGTGCCACGCAGAGGTGGGTCATGACCGCTTCTCCCCTGCAGTGAAGGGCAGGATGCGTTCCAGTGGAGCAAAGCTCAGGGAACCAAGATTTAGGGTGGATGCCAGGAAGTACTTAGGGCCCCTAGGATATGGAATGGGCTTCCTCGGGAGGTGGTCGAAGCCCCATCGGCGAGGGCGTTCAGGGACAGGCTGCGCATGCACATGGTAGGCATGGCGTGTGCAGAGCTGGCTGGAGCTGGGGTCAGACCGGAGGGCCCAGGAGGCCCTTTCTGACTCGCTCTGCTTCTGTGCTTAGCCCCATTCAGTACCTTCGACCCCCATTCATCACCTGGGATTTCAGATTGGTCCACAAAAGGTCATGCAGTGGAAACGCATGCATGCGCAGATGACCGTGCGATGAGAAGCTTGCATTCCCGAAATGCACCCCCTGCCCGTGCCTTCCAGGGGAGCCGTTCCGCGTGGCCACGCCTTTTCCTGCTTGCCGGGCCGCTGCTGAGAGAGGCCTCCCCCGCTGACGACTGTTCCCCTCACATGGGAGGGACCCCCAGCATGGCTGGCTGATATGGGAAGAGAGGCTTCCTCGGACTCTTCATCCAAGCAGTGCAGCTCCGCACCCCAAAATTCCCAAAATTCACCGTATCGGAACATGCCCCACCCAGTCTAGGGGCATGCGGATAAACAGGGTCCCGATTCGTCAGGGAAACCACGCTGGGGGGGGTGCTGCCCAGCACCCCATGGGGCCATCGGGGTGCAGCTCCCCTCGTCTCCCTTCTGCAGTTGCTTCAGGAAATACCGCTCCTTTCTCTCTCTTTCACAGGCACCCTCCCTTGCACAGCACTGGAAGGTAGGGAAGGCTGGGATGTGCCCCATGTCCCTTCTCCTTGGGGCTGAGCAGCTGCCTTCAGTTTGGGAGGAGCACTGGCGGGCTTGTTCTGAGTGTGGGGCCGTGGCTGGCCCTTGATCTTCCCCTCCATCGCCGCTGCTGCGGCCCCACCTGTCAAACCCGGCAAGCTCTTTGCTCTTTACAGAGGACTCCCCACTTTTGAGGAGCTCGTTTTTCTGACGGGGTGTGATGTCGTTGCAGAAACAACAACGGCCCACTGGAAGCACAGAGTGGGCACAGTGGCCGGCCCCGTCGACCCAAGAAGGGCTGCCGGCACGCAGACAGGTCAGAAAGAGCCGGGCCCAGGTTGCCATGCCGGCTGGAGAGGGTGGGAGGTGTCACCTGATAGCGGGCAGGGCCCCAGGCTGAGGAAGTGAGCACCCCTGCGAGGGGCGGGGGCGCAGGACTGCCCGCCTGGTTTTTTGGGACCCGCTGGGCATGGTGGACTATAAATGCCACGCAGCAGTAACAAGGTGTATTTTGTAAGCTTTTGTAAGCATGTCGATGTATTTTGTAGGCATGTCAATTCATGCCGATTTCCACAGAACAGCCATTCACAGTATGATCCCGTCACCTCAATATTATTTGTACTGCTGTGTGGCTTCTCAAAGCCTTGCCTCTGTCCAGCGTTCCCAGCACATAATTGGAGTCTTGATTCCAGAACATAACAGAACTGAACCTCGTTACGGGATCCCTCCTTTGCGCTCGCTCCCTCTTCTTTGCTCTCTCTGATCAGTCAGCTCTCTCTGCATCTGACAATGTTCAGACCGTCACCATCCGTTCCCTAGAGAAGGGGCATCTTTTCACAACTGAAATTGTGATTTCGAACGATCAGGCATGTGGCAGACTCCAACGTACCAAGTATTCCTCTGACAGTTGAACTTTAATCTTCTTTTCTAGATTAAAACCCATCCATTCTGTTTTAATAATCTAACCTCATGCGCTGCAGCCATATCAGATGCCTTTGATGAGCAAATAACCTCCGGAAACTCTCTCTCTCTCTTGGTCTTTGAGAACTAAAACAGCAAAATCAGTGGATAAACTGGATTTAACTGGCTGTTATCCTGTCTGAGTTCCTTTCATGCCTACACTCGGTCTTGTTGCTTGTGGCACAAGCAGTGGGATTATTGTTAAGACTGGCGTGTGACCCCCGGGCCCAAGAACACCCCCCTCTCTCTCTGCTGCCGATTTCCCACTGCTGCTGAGATGCAGGCGGCCGGAGGCGTTTTGGGGAAGGAGAGGCTCCCTGGGGCCACAGAGCAGAGGGCTTTCTGCGCCCTCTGAAAAGTTCCTGGCAGCAAGGAGAGAAGGGAAGTGGTCAGGGCTGCGGGTGGGTGTGGACAGTGCGAGGCCAGCTGTCGATCTGCCCGCACTTGGGGGCAAAACGCTTGTGCACCCTGATATAGAGGTGATATTCTTGAAGGTCCTTCATGGGAAAAGCCTGGGGCCCTTTACTCCACTGTTGGATCTTGAATGGGTTTGCTGCAGTGAGGAAACAGGTGGAAGAACCCGTGGGAAGCCATGGGCGGGCTGGCCAGGGGTGGGGGGGCCCAGTTGCCTGCACCCAGGCCCCTGGAAAGCCCGTGGACGGACTTGTCGGGAAGCCACCCCCTTCCCTCCCGCTGACTCAGGATCTCTGGGTTGTCTTTAGATCCTGTTGCAACTTCTCGAGCGAGCAGAGGTGATGGGACAGCTGCGGGAAGCTTTGGTAAATAAACCGGACTGCAGGACTGAGCGAGGAAGGGAGTCATGCCCGGCCTGTGCTTGCTTGTGCAGGGATGAGCCGGGTCCAGTGGGCTGAAATGCTTCGGGTGCAGGAAGGAGCTGGGCTGCGGGGAGCAAGGCCCCGAGTGGTGGTGGGGGGCTCACAAAGAGCGCCAGCCACACGAGTGCCCCTCGCTTTGGTGCCCAGATCCCAAAGCACCTCGAGGGGGAGCCAGCGTGCACCAAGCGCTGTGCACAGCAGGAAAAGACGTTTCGCCTGCATGGAACGGAGCAGACCGTACGAGCACCGTCACCCCATCTTCATGTAGCCTTGCCAAAAGGAAGAATATCAGGGCAGCAATCACCATCGAAGCCCCCAAACCCATCCGAACAGTGGAGTCTGGCAGGGTCTTCCCAGGGCAGCCGCTCTTGCAGAACTGGGGCCGAGAGAGAAGATGTGATCCCCCCCTGCTGGCGGGCTGCAAAATAGCCCCATTCCACAGATGAGGCCTCGATGCTGAATGTGGCTTGCACTTAGCTGGAATTTGAAGGGGGGGCTCTGTGCTTCAGTGGTCCATGGATGGCCTGCTTCTCTGGAAAAAATGCATTAAAATGGCCGTCTCCCTTATTGGAACCCTCGGTTTTTGCTCGTTCTGCCAGGTCTTCGGAAAGCCAGTCTGCCGCTGTACCTCATCGTCTTGATCGCAGTGCTCTGTGCTGCCCTCCTCATCGCTGTGGGGTTGGTTATCCTTTGCAGAAGGAAACCCAAGTCCGGTGAGTTGGGCCCTGGGCAGAGCAGAGGAGGGCTCCTTGGACGGGAGACCTAAAGATACAACATGGACAGGGTGGCAGAAATCAGTATTCAGAGAATACACACAATTCAGTCTGGGTGCTTATTGTGCTTCTAAAAACAGACCAACCGATCAACCAACAACCCCTTTTTACATTTTGAAGGATCGTTGTTCATTATTTTGAAATGAATCTGCTTTTCTAAGCAAAACATTTTTCACAAGAACCTTTCCTGTTTCTTTTTCAGAAAACCGCTGTGAAGTCACCTAGTAAGTGATCGCCTGATGTTGAAGAGGCAATATTGAAACTGGGGGGTGTGGGGAGTGAATGTGAATGACTGGCTCGGGTGGGGAGTCTGAAAAGCTGGGCTTCACATTTCTTGTGGTAAAAAAAGGATAAATAAGTTGGTTTCTCTAAGCATGAGCAGTCATGGGGAAGCTACTGCTGGTTTTGCAAAAGTTGCGAGATTTGTTCTCTGCAGTATGACCTCAAATATCACAAAATCTCAGTACTTAAAAAAATTAAAACGGGAAAAAATTTAAATGGAAGAGTAGGCCATCGATCATGTTCTTCTCGAAGTTTTAAACATTGCCTATTGATTTAACTAATTGCTGGAAGGCTCTGTTGGTGAAGAAGCCTCACCAGACTCAGCAAGAATTCCTGTTTGGGAAACATAACCAGGGTTGCAGGAGGCTGTGTGTAACCTGATTGTGATTTGGGAGAGATACCGCGTGCCTTTTAAAAAAAGCAGAACTGCAGATCTCAAACTAGGTCATGTACCCTGGAAGTATTTAGAGAATTGAGAGGAGGACGTGCAAAGCAGTGCAAAGGGCGAGATGCCTTGCAGAAGCAGGAAGTGCAAACCCACTGGGTTTCCGCTCCACAAATTCTGCTTTGCTCAGCTGCCTTCCATCGCGCCTGCAACTTCTGGATGCGGGTAAGTGACCGTCTCCCCAGCCCGATTCTCACATGAGGCTTTCTCTTTCAGCACCAATTATGCCATGACAAGCGGAGACACCATCCCAGTCAGCCTGGGAATTGTTCCTGTGTGCGGAGTTGAATATGAGGATCCCACTCAAATGTTTGGCAACAATTACACCATGGAACCTACGAAGGGCGGTGTGTATGTGACCATGGGTACAAACGCCATCAACGACTATGATATCCTTCCGAACAAGATGGAGTCTGAGTATGAAATAGGAGACTGAGCCGGCCCCATCGGGAGCCTGGCAAGCGTGGGACTGCAGCGGCTGAATCTGCAGGGCCTTTGTGGAGGGGGCGGTTTGCTCTGTCGCTGCCCCTTCTGCAGCACACCTGTATGCTTGCTTTGCGTCCTGTGTAGCCCTCTGCCTGGGCAGGGGCCCAGCTTTTTGTACATTGCCCAATGTCCAGCCCCAGCGATATCTGCAGTGAGCAGGATCCAGCAGCAGGTAAGGAGGAGGCCTCTGGCTGCCCTTGGGAGCAGAAGATGCTGAAGCAGGTGGGCAAAATGCCTGAGGGATGCATGCAAACTCCTCACGGAACAGTTTCCACCAGGTGGCCTAGAAATGTACAGCAGAGCCCTCTTCGTCCTGCCTTGAGGGCCTGTTGGACTCAGATCCAGCAGGCGAGTGCATTTGCAGGGGGAAAGATTTCTGTGCACATACCTCTAGCTTGAGGGCACATTTCCTGTGCCAGGAAATTTGTGCTCTGTACACAATTCTCCAGCCTGACCCAGCAGTCACAGCAAAGCATGCTCAATGCCTGTCCAGTCCTTGCCACAGGTCTACTTTTGGTTTTGTCTGTCAGCTGGACTGCATCTTTGGTACGCTCCCTTCCTTACTGAACAGCTGGCAGGTGCTCTTGGGAACATCTGCCCAAGCTTATGCACCTGTAGCCACAACTGCGCCCCTCCTGTGCCACTGTTTGGAGCTTACAACCAGACAGCTATGAAGAGCATCAGGTTTCCCAGTCACAGAATCATAGAACTGCAGAGTTGGAAGGGGCCATGAGGGCCATCAAGTCCAACCCCCTGCTGCTGCAGGACACCAAGCTGCACCATCCCACTCAGAGGGCTGGCCAGTTTCTTTCTGAATGTCTCCAGTGTGGGAGAGCCAAAGTGTTCCTTTGCAAGTTGTCCAGTGGACCTAGAAAGGTGGAAAGGGGTGACCTGTTTAAGTGAAGGAAATGGCCATACCTGGGGAGGTTAAAAATAATAATTTACTCTGTTTGTACTTGTCATGAGAAGGGAACACATGCCTTGATATGAAACTTCTCCATATTTGTGAGCCACCCCAAGGCTTCGGCGAATGGGGCAGAATAGAAATTTGCTAAATAAGTAAGTAAGTAAGTAAGTAAGTAAGTAAGTAAGTAAGTAAGTAAGTAAGTAAGTCCATGCATTGGCTTCTGACGTCTCCTTAGATGTTGCCCATGTACCTTCAAGCCTGCCATCATAGTGTTAAGGACTGGAAACTTGAATTCTTCTTCCACTATTAAAGGACCGTGCTTGTGTGGTGTGCTCATGGAATTGTGCCTAGAATGAGGTCCAGTCGCCTCCCAGAGGTCATTTCTTCTTCTGAGGAGGCACAGATGTTGGAAGTGTGCCCCCTTGTGGGGGAAGTGTGCAAAGAAAACAGGGCATGTCAGGGAAGGGATTAAGTAACCCCAGCAAGACACCAGTGGTCACAAGCCCACATTTCATCTACACATAAATCAGTGGCTCTTTCAGACAACACAACAAGCCATTACATTTTTTTACTCGGTGGGAGGAGGAAACCACGATCAAGTAGAAACTACTAGCTTGTCTGTCGGGGGATCCTGGTAAAAGCCCCTCCAAACCATGGGCAACCGCACAGTCTTGCTTGTCGTGGTGTGTGAATGCAGCCAGCCTCTCTTCCTCCATGTTTCTATTGGCAACACGGAAAGTAACTAGCCCAGTTTTTTTCTGCCACCTCTGTTGGTTTCTGCACTGTTGCTGCATTTAAAAAATGTTTTTAGTAAGAACGGATGTTTTAATGGGCAGTGTTAAAACATTCCTGTACTCCCTCCATATCAGCAAAGAGTTTCTAGGCAAGCCGGAATGGCACTTCATAATCCACTGTTCCTGATGTTTGCTTCTCACGGCTGTTTCTTTTTCTCCTGCCTGGTACAGCCAACTAATGTTTTACATGCATAATAAACACAGCAACTTGGCCGCCCTCGCGGTATAAGAGGATGCTGCATGGTTTGAACTGTCCCCTGTCCCCCTGTGAGGGCTCTTCCGATTTCAGTCAGGTATAGAAGAGGTCTTTGGAACTGCTACTCGGGCTTCCAGGAGAAGCGCCTCCCGGGGCTTTGGTTGGGCCTGATAATCTGGCCCTACTGACCTGTAGCCCGGAAGTAAAAGCCCCTCAGGGCCCAATTCCATGCTTTCTTCAACAATCACCCCGGTTTCCTGCTCCTGCCTTCCACTGGCCTCGTGCTGTAATCTAGCAATGCATCCTAACTTCATTCATTCATTCATTCATTCATTCATTCATTCATTCAATTTATATCCTGCTTTTTTGCTTCTGAACTCAAAGTGGTTCTCATCATTCTCCTCCTGCTGCTCTCCTTGTCGTTCCACAACAACCCTGTGAGGTAGGCTGGGCTGAGAGTGTGTGACCGGCCCCACGTCACCCAGGTGGCTCCGTGGCTGAGCGGGGACCAGCACCAGATCTCCCGAGTCCTGGTCCTGCACTCTTCGCCACTGCACCACGAGCTGTCTGGTGGTTCGTGCAATTCTGCCCACTTGGCGCCAGAACAGCACCGGCGTTCAGCCCGGCTTCGTTCCCTGTCAGAGTCTCTCCTGCCCCTGCTGAAGTCAGCTGAGCGCCCTTCCTCCTTGGCTGCCTGCGCCCTCCTGCTCCTAGCCCAGGGTGTACCCAAGACCAGCATCTCCTGCTGCTTCTGGCGTGCTGACGAGCAGGGGCATTTGGGGTGCAGCTGGAGGATTTTGTCCCCTCAGTCCTGCCCAGTGAATTTCAGGAATCCTGCTTCATCGTCTATTTGTGTTAGACTCTCCACTTCCGTGGCGTCTTTCAGGCTGAGGGCAGCAACTGTCTTGGAAGCCACTCCGGGGGGCTTAAGGAAGGCCATGTGCTGTTGCTCCCAGATGCCCCAGCAGGCTTGCAGGTGGGAAGTCGGCAATGAGGTGGCCACACGGCTGCCCCACGGAGATCCCCTCCTGTTCTCCTGGATTAAAAAGTGGCGCCCACAGCAAGTCCTCTCTGCAGATCCCACGGGAGCCTGGGAGAAGCCATCAGACTGGTGGACCTCTGTGAAGATGCCACCAAATTCAGAGCTGGCCTACATATTCTACTATGACTGGTATTTTATTTCCTAGGCAGCTCTGACTTGGCATCTTGGTGAAACATTCTGGAGGAGTTCTGTGATAGCAAGAGTCATGCAGCCCCTTAAAAACTGACAGCTTTAGCTGGAAGCTTTCAAGGCTGAGCAGGGAGCATGTGATAGAGCAGCTGCCAGTCCGTGAGAGCAATTGCCATACTGAATCTGTTTGCCTTTAAGGTGCTGCACGATTACTTTTGTCACCCTTCAAATTGGGTGCCTTAAAGGTGCCGTGTCTCTCATTACGGATAGCCGTGCTGTGAGCTGGGGTTGAAAAACGAGGCCTTAAATCCCTCTTAGTAATTTGCTTAATTTTTCAGCGAAATTGCAAAGATGCAAAGGCTGGGGAGAAGGAGGGTTCTCCAGTGTTTGCACACGTAGAAAGATGATTCTAGCTGTGCCATTCATTAAACTCGGGTGTCCACAAAAATATGCAAATACACCAGGAATTAAGTGGCTGTCTAGGAACACTCCCGCATTTGCCCAAAGAAGACGCAGAAAGGTATTTTCTGTGCAGATGTTAGTTCCTTCAGGGCTCCTGAGGTGTGGATGCAAAACCTGGGTGAGTTCCCTTCGCCCTGGCGCTCAGGTGCCGTGCCGAGTGCATGTGGCCAGGAGACCCCCTTCAGCTCCAGGTGCCTGCAGTCTACATTGCATTAGTTGCACTCAGGGGATATCACTGAGCTCTGCATTCAGGTGTCTTCAGTGCTCTGTCCCCCCTGGACCACGCCAGTCATTTCTCCGCGTGGGATTCTCACGGGCACGGCTGCTGGCTGGGGGAAGTGTGGTCTTGGTGATGAGCAGAGCACTGGAGCCCGGGTGTGGGACTGTTTCCGACACGTGGCAACCTGGGCAAATAGAGCCGTTCTTGTGTTCTTCACAGGGCGGTTTTGCTCAGCCACAGTCATTTATTTTGACAATCTGATATGCTGCTTGTCCACCAAAAAAAAAAAAAAAAGCGCACGGAAGAGGCAGACATTAATTTTCAGAGGCCAACAAAGTCAGTCACAGAAAGAAAAGAGCGAGCCAATTGTCTTATTGTTTATTATATATTGTTTTTTTAATGCGTGCTTGTTAACTTTGCGGATCGCCCAGAGAGCCTTTTGGCTATTGGAAGGTATAGAAATGAAATGATCAAACCAATACATAAATAAATCCAGAAGTCCACGTTTTGAAAAGCTCTCAGCTAAGCTGGATCTAAAGCCAGCCTGCATTTTAATAAGTCATCTAACACTGTGCAGCCTCTCAGGCAGTGAGCAAAATGCACCATGCAGGCTGGGGAAGAGAGCGTAAAACCTTTCCCCTATTTGGACTCAGGTCTTGTAGGACTGCTGAAGCTCCGGGAAAGTCAGACAGTCATGTATGAACAAACCCACTGGAACAAGAGAAGCAAGAGGATGAAAGGTTCCAGCTTCTTGCTCTTGCACAAGGACATCCCCTCCCATCCCGACCCTGGTCTTTCACCCTCCTTCAAGGAGTCCCCCCTCTCTTCCCCAGCTCACCTTCCCCCCGGCTTTTGCTCCCTGTTCTTGCCAGGACCTGGAGAGGACCATCCTCCTTGCCACCCATAGTTGGAACCAGAGGAGACCCTGGAAGTCCTCGTCACCCCCAGAGCTTGTCCAATATTCCTAGGGGGATGTTTCCCTCCCTCCCCGCAGGTCATCCAGCAACGCTCCTGGCAAAGCTCCAGTTCCAGGCGAGAAGCAAAGCTTCTTCACACGCCACTTGATTCACTGATACAATCCGCAGGCGTTTGCTGCCGTGATGGGATGGAACTCAGGGGGCTTTGCACGGGTGCGGGCCGAGGGCACGGGGGAGGAAGCTGTCGAGGCATCCCGTGGGCTGTGACTTGCAGCTCTCGCCTTGATGCCCTGCATGTAGGCTTCTGGGTGGCCAGATGTCCTCCTTCACAGAGGACAGTCCTCTGCTGAAAGGCTGACAGAGGACTGCCCTCTATTTAAAAGGCATCCTTCCTCTGAAGGGCTGGACTTCAAGCCAGGTTAATACAAAGCTCCATCTGTGGAGAAGCCTAGCAGGGCAACTTGCAGGTTGCTGGTTCGGTTCCCCCACAGCGCTGGACTGGGTCCGATTCCCCTTCCAGTGATCCCGTTTACTTCCGGAAGTGCCCCTCTGCATGCAGTGGCATTTGATCTGTGTCTATGCAAATTCACCGCCAGTTTTCTCCAGGCCGGGGAGGGGAGTAAGCAGCCCTCCAGGTCCCATCAGCCCCAGCCAGCCTGGCCAAGGGCGGCAGTCCACCAAGTTCCGGAGGACAGAGTTTCTCTTCCCCGGTGCCAGGCCATCAGTGCTCACGCTGCTCCGAGACGGCAGTCCCCACCCGCCCCCTTGAGGTCAATGGAGCTTGCTTCTGAGGAGGCATGTGCAGGACCGCCTGCTCAGGGCACTAGTCCTTAAACTCTGCAGGGCCCTGTGTTGCTCCAGCAATAAACCGAGGGGCAGGGGGAGGGCTCCCTTTGCTGCCCGGAAGCTGCAAGGAGCTGCACTCTCGACCCACTGGCAGCCCCCAGTTGTGCTGGCCAACATGTTCCATCCTGCCCTGCCACCGTGGCCGCTGGGCATGATGGCTGGGGACCATGGGAATTGTAGCCCATCACATCTGGAGGGTTCCTGGTTGGAGAAGGATGACTTATGGAGAAGGTACTGGCTTTCAGGATGACAGGTCTGGAGGGAGGGAGGGAGGGAGAAAACTGGCTACGGGAGGAAGTCTAAAAGCTCGAAAATGCAGAGCAGCCTGCACCCTCCGAAGCCCCCGTGGCCCCCCCCCCGTGCAGACGCCCGAGGTCCAGCGGTCTCAGCCGAGGCGCAGCGTTGCTGGGCAGATGCCGCACTTTGTATATTTGACAAACTGACACTCTGCCACACTGAGTGTCGAACTCAGCTCGTCAAATACACGGAATGCAGCACTGCAGGGCTGTTGTGGAAGACGGCCGGAGACGCCTGCAGCAGGCCGACACCCTGGGGGAGAAGAGAACAGACAGAATTCACGGATGGTTACTCCGAGCCTGATCTTCACATACCAAAACGGAAAGTCCACGAAGCAGGCAGCCGAGATGCCCCCTGCCTGTGGAAGGAAGGGGGGAGGCTGCTCTCCGTTTCTCCCTGGGGGGCCAACAGGTCTCCTCGGACACACGGCACCTCCACCTGCCCCCCTTCAGCATCCCTCGTGCCCTCCAGGTGCCCTTTTGGAATGGTTCATGTTTTGTAGGTTGTCTGTAGGGAGCTTGTACTGGGGTGCAAATGTCTAAGCTACCCGTGACCTGCAATGCCTCACATGCATTTATTTATATTTGCAGAATTATCTAGCACTGGATGTCTGCCTGCGTTGCTGGAGGGAGGCCAGAGGTTCTGCCCTAATGCCAGGGCAGAACCTGAGAGCACCCACGATGCCGCACTCCAGGGATCTGGCAGCGGGCTGGGGGCATGGAGAGCTGTCCCGCCATATGCAGCTGGTGTTTCCACACTGGGAAGAATCTGAGAAGGATGCAAGCCACAAAGGCTGGTATTCCCCTTTCTTTCATGCCTTCTCGTAATTAAGAAATCCGCACGAGTCCTGTGAGCTTGCTGTGGCTTAATGCACGTGGAAAGCCCTGTTTGCGACTGTCTGTTTGCACAATTGCAGAGACGGAGAAAAAACTGGGCGCTCGGGGCTCCCCCTTCTAATCACGGCCTCTGAGGCATCGGGTCACAGTGCACAAGGGTCCATGGTGTACTGTGCGCAAGCGTGCAAAATTCATCTATTTTCAACATGACCATTGAATAAGACACATTTGATCGGAGAGAAACAGGGAGGGAGAGAGAGAGCGAAGGAAGGCAGTCAGGCCCCACCTGGCCATTTATTAATACCCACATGAAGAATTACCAGACTCATTTCCAAGATAATTTGGGCTGACGTCCTAAATACTTCAAGTACAGTGGGACTTGCATTTGTACTGCACAAAATTCACATTTTTATTCTCTGTTATTGCATGGGAAGTGC
Organism: Varanus komodoensis; assembly: GCF_004798865.1. Taxonomy (NCBI): domain Eukaryota; kingdom Metazoa; phylum Chordata; class Lepidosauria; order Squamata; family Varanidae; genus Varanus; species Varanus komodoensis. The sequence continues at coordinate 405,274 of NW_025335780.1, forward strand.
TTTGGAAACCACCCGAGTGATTGGGTGGCACTGGAATGCAGCAAGTCCTACTGGGCAGGGTGGAAATTTGGTCTGCAGGAGGCGCACGGGGAAACGGCTTATGCCGGGCCAGTCCCAGGGACCACCCCAAGCAGTCCTGCCGAATGTCCTGCTTCTGCACCGCTTGGAGTGTGGGGTCACGGAGAGAGTGCAGGACCGGGACTCAGGAGATGCAGGTTCCGGTTCCCGCTCAGCCATGAGCTCACTGGGGGGCCCGAGGCCCGTATGGACTCTCCACCTAGCCCACCTCACAGGGCTGTTGCTTTGAGGACAGAAGTGGAGAGGAGGAGAAGCTTGTGAGCCAGCCACCCGGGGTCGCTTGCAGGAGCAAGCAAAGTGGCGAATAAATGTGAGAACACTTTTGCATCCGGTCGTTGCATCCCGTCCTCCCCAGTCCCATTCCACCCAGCTGCTTTCATGGGTGCCTTTCAGTCTTCCGCTGCCCTTCGGGTTCAGAGTGAGAAACAACCACTTTTAAAATGAACATTAACTGGATGAAACGTAGAGCCAGTGATGGCTTTAGTTGTCTGCTAGAAAGAGGGAATTCAAGCCCCAAAAGGGGCCAGGATCGTGAGATCCTGCGAGCTTTCCCGTGAAGGTGCTGTCCAGCTTGCTCAGGCCCCTGGGCACGCACCAGGCACAGCCGCAGCTGCCGCTGCCACTGCACCTAAGAAACTGCCCAGAAAATCAGAAAGAGGCCCTTTTCTGTAATGAACTCCCTGCTCCGTTCGCTGGCTGAGAAGGAGGCTCTTGCCCAGTTCCCATCCATTTCAACAAGGCTTCTTGGGATCGTGCGCCCAGGTCCCAAATGCAACCTCTAACTTGGTGTCCTCCGAATTAGTTTCGGGGAAGGAAGACCATCTGGTCGATAGCCAGGCATTCCATCCATTACTGGGCTTCCGTTTTCCAATGCGGAAGGGCCACAGCAATCTACCTTTTCACTTTCTGTAGTTATTCATCATCTAATTTACTGCTTGATCAATATGATTAAGTTCCCCTGAGACTTCCCAGTTTGTCGCCTTTCAGTTCTTAAAATCTGGGCATGGTTGTCTTTTTGGAGCACTACAGAGTTTGAAAAGATACTGAGCACGATGGAAAGAAGTCCCCAGTGCGGTCAAGATCATCACGGCTCGGTTCCATTCTGTTGTTTTTAATGGGGCATGTTATGAAGAAATCCTGTGCATGCTTTGGAAGAATTCTTAACGAATTCAATGGAATTAACCCCCGGGGAAGCGAGTATGAGATGGACGCCTTTGTTTTAACAAAGTTTGATGGGATTCTGCTCTAAATATAACCTCTGGGTGTGTCCTGCCTCCTAGAATGAAAGCAGCAGCAAATCTTTTACTTCTAGACATTTTTAAACAAAAGTAAGCAAGAATGAGAGCCAATCTGGCATTTGATTTAGAACAAGTGGCTGCTTTTTTATTTCTGAAAGACCTATGCCATCTTAACGCTTCCTTTGGAAGATCCATCCCAGGATTGGCCTGAAGGGTTTTCTGGGACAAGAACCATTCTTAGCTTTCAGGCTTGGGGGGTCTTAGGACTAACCCTAATCCCAAGTAAAAGAGGAGGCAAAATGTTCCCTGGCAACTAGAGACATTTCTAGGCTGTAGAAGGAGGGGAAAGAGAATGATTCTGAGGCTTGTGCGAAGTGTGGAAGAACCACGGACACCACTTACCATCTCTACATCGCATTTGAAGGTTCTTCACAGCGTCCATGCAACTGAGCCTCAGTCGATTCAGCCTCAAATCACGCTGCAAATGGGGCAGAAGCCTCACTGGTGCAGTTTCCCTGCTCTCTGGAGGCGCCACCATTGGGAAGGAGCTTGGTGCAGGATGCCTACGTCTGGGGCCGCTGGGAAAGGCTCAACGTTTGGAGACCAGCCAGAGAAGAGAGAGGCATCGGAGGGGCAGAATTCCAAGCGAGTCCAATGTCCTCTTGGAAGACTACCGGCCGATTGCGCGCACCCCAACATTACGGTCTCCCCCAGCTTTGACTCATGAGCCGGAGGCTCGGGACGTGCAGGTCCTCCTTGGGCCCCACTGTTGCCCCGATCAAACTTATTCTGCAGGATCTTGGCAGCACAACCCCCCACCAACCCCGTCACCCCAAGGCGATAGCAGAGGCACATGTCCACGTGTGACACGTCTCCCATCCGCCTTTCCAGCCATTCCTGCCCCCCTGAAATGAAGACACGGTTCTGTCTCCAGCCTTGGTGAGCGGGGCGTGGATTGGAAGAGGGGCCAACAGGATTCGGGGGGGCCCTTCCGCGTCCCCCTGGCGAAATGGGCTTGACGAGGTCTTGATCAGCAGCGGGGGAAAGATGGGTGCCGCCTTCCAGCCACCTCTCGGAAGAACGATTGTTTCTCGCCCTTCGAGGCAAGGGGGCTGGCAAAACCCAAGTGACTTTTCTCTGACACCACAGTGAGAGGGCCAAGAAGAGGAACCAAGCAGAGCTGCACCCTACCTGTTCCAGCTGCGTGAGGGAACGGCTTTCCGGCTCAGGGTCACCATCAAGCAGCACGAAAGAGGAGCAGTGGCGTTCCACGAAGAAGGGGCCTTGTTTTGAAGGGGCCTCTCCTCTTTTCAAGAGGAAGCTGAAAATGAGGAAGATAACGCTGAGGTCAGATGGCAGGAAATATCTGGATGCGAAGTGACAACACGTCGGGGTTGAGAAATGCTGCCTCTGCTGCCACTGCAGCAGCAACTTCTTGTCTTGGCCGTGCGGGAAGCCCCATGCGCTGCCAGCAGCACCAGACGAATTAGGATGGCATTTCCATATTAAGCCCTCACTGCCCTGCAGCCTTCTGCAGAAAGGCTGAAAATGCCGGGAGATGCAATCTGCTGCAAACCAGTTGGAGACCAGGGAGAGGGAAGGCACAGGGGAGGTCCAGGGTGTTGCTGTCCGGCAAGTGTGCGCCAGGCCATCTGAAGATGGTGCAGGGCAGGGGATCCCCTTGGGTCAGACGCCGCTGCCGCACGGCCCCTCCGAGCATCCACTCGGGCTGCTTCTTCCTGAAGTGCCTCCGCTGCCCTGGGAACATGGCCTGGATGATGCTCTGCGACGCTCACGGTCTGCCCGGAGCTCTCTGCAGGGCGGCCAGGCGCCACGTGCAGAGCAGGCACCGCAGTGGTGGCGCCCATGGCTCTTCCCTTGCTAGGAACGCCACGGCCGTGCACAAGCTCCATGACGGGTGGAAGGACGTGGCAGGGAAGCCAAGCCAGGAGTCTTCCCTTGGCTTCTCAGAGCTCGCAGGTCGCCTTCGCCTTGACCGTTTGGCCTACTCCTTAGAACACTCGAGCAAAAGCCGAGGTGGCGACATGCAGGTAATCAAAAACGAGCCACGATGCGTCGGCCAGCCACATTCGCAGAGCTCAAGCCAAGGTAACTCAGGTGAAGCCAGGGAGCAGAAGGTCACATGCAAGGGACTCTGGGGAGGGGCAGCTGGCCTTTCCTCTCTCTGAAACACAACACTTGTTTGAAGTGCTGTCTTGGGTCATAGAGTCATGCAATAGCAGAGTTGGAAGGGGCCAGAAGGCCGTCGGGTCCAACCTCCTGCTCAGGCCAGGACTCCCAGTTAAACCATCCCTCCCAGACGGCTGCCCAGCTGCATCCTGAATGCCCCTAGTGTGGGAGAGCCCACCAGCTCCCCAGGTCATGGGTCCCACTGCCACACTACTCTAACAGTCAGGATTTTTTCCTGATATCTAGCCAGAATCTGGCCTCCTGTAACTTGAGCCTCTTATTCCATGCCCTGCACTCTGGGACAATTGAGAAGCGATCCTGTCCTTCCTCTTTGTGACAGCCTTTCAAGGACTTCTCGACTGCTATCCTATCTCCCCGCAGCCTTTTCTTTTTGAGGCTAAACAAGTCCAGCTCTTTCAATCTCTCCTCACCTGGTTCTGTTTCCAGTCCCCAGATCATCCTTGCGCCCCCGCAGCCCCCTTCCAGCTTGTCTGCCTCTTTCTTAAGTGTGGTGCCCAGAACTGGACAAGGACTCCAGATGAGGCCTCACCAGGGCAGAGTAAAGAGGAACTAGCCCTTCACATGATTTGGAAGTGATACTTCTATGAATGCAGTCCAAAATAGCACCTGCCGTTTCTGCAGCCACATCACTTTGCTGACTCCTGTTCAGTTTGTGACATGCAACCATTCCAAGATCCTTCTCACCTGCACTATTGTTGAGCCAAGTGTTTTCCTCTTGTTATGCTGTGTTTGATTTCCTTTTCCTAGGTGCAGACTTGGCATTTGTGCCTAACCCTCGAGCCGCACGAGTGGGCAATGGCACTGCTGTATCCGCTGTGGTGTTTGAGGCACCAGAAAGATAATGCAACTGTATGTTTCCATTGCAAGCAGCAGCTTGATTTACCCAGCCCTTTTAACGGGCGCAAGGAAAATCCAGCCTTGCAGTTGGAGGGTGCAGTCCTGGGCACGTTTAAATGGAACACACATTCTGGCTGGGGCCTGCTAGATGCTGTAGGTTTCTTTTTTGTCTGGACATTCACTGGGTTATATCCTATAGTTTATGCCAGTATAAAAACGTATGTCTTTATGGCTCCACATGACTCCTTGCTCTTTTCCTAACCCCGTATGGGTACTTTCACGGAAGAGAGAAGAATGCAAAAAATTAAAAGAGTGCAGGCCCGTATCTGAAACAGGTTGTTCATTGCTGCTTTGCTACTAGCTGATCAGTTAAAAGCTGGATTGTAATTTCTTCCACTTCCCAAACCCCCTGGCAACCTGTCCTTGGCGCCTCGGCATTATATCAGTCGCCCACATGGAAACATTGCCTGTCTTTCTGCTCATTTTTGCACACCCCGTGAGGACTTTGAGCCCAGGCTGTTAACAATCCCATCTCTTGCAAGAAGTAGTAGGTTCAGTTAATGTTGGTTCCTCTTTCTTTACATGCATCGTATAAAAGAGAAATGGGAAAAATTGTGCATAGTTAAAAATAGAGTTGATGTGAGGAAGAGGCTATCCATAAAGTATGTCTCACTTTTGAAAGCACACATGCATAAAAGTAACCTTTTAAAAGCTCTTCCTTCTCCTTGCGGGTGGGAGCAGCCCAGGGTCCACAGCATGTGTGCTCTGCCTGTGGGAGCGAGGCTCCATGCAGAAGTAAAACTGTGATGAAAAATGGAGCAGGACCTGAAATATTATCCCATTATTGTATTGTGCTGTTTTCGCTGCACAGTCCTATGCAGAGGTGAGTCCCGCTGAGTTCAATGGAGCAAGATTGGGGAAGCCGGGTTAGGATACTAAGGTATGACCCCCAAAGTGGTTAAATCTCCCATCTCCATGGAAATGTTCTCCCTCTTCCCTAGGACTGAAATCTTTACAGGTCCCAGTCATGGGAGACCATGCCCACCCCATGAATATCGAACCTTCTTCATGCACAGCACTGAGCAACGGTCCTGTTCCAGGCAGGACTATTTCCCAGCTCCCCTCCCCTCCCTGCCCACCCAAGGGCCCCTTTCTCCACGTTCCTGGCCTTGGAGAGCTGCTGAGGAGGAGAGGTGGAGCTACAGCATTCCTGCCTGGAGCACCATCTCTGACCTTGGAGCAGGGAAACCGAAGTGCCCCATGGTCCCTCAGCTGATGCTTTGGGGCCAGCCCCTTCCTATGTTTCACCCCACTTGATGAATGAATCCTAGAATGTCCTTTTGTTGATTTCCCATGGAAACTGTGGGTGAGGCCTTCCTGGGGACATGCTAGATGGTTTCCTGGACCTTCATTGGCTCGAATGGGATCCTGGGCCCAAGCTGAAATAAGAGATGCAAAGGTCTGATTCTCCAACAACCCTGTAAAAGCTGGGAAGGTACAGGTCTTACCCATTACAGGTAAGTACCAGGGTTGCCTATCAGAGAAGGGAAATTCTACAAGAATTTCAGACAAGATCCTGAATGAAGGAAGTTGCAAGACAGCTGCCTGCAGCCAGGACGAAGGGCCAGATGCACATTACCCAGAAAGCACAGCAGCAGAAATTCGGTGATGCAAAGGGGCCAGTTTTCTGTAAAGAGCTGCAAAAGAATTCCTATGGGGATGGGCAACCCAGGGAGCCACAAATTCAGCTCTGCCACAAACCTGTCCTGCTCCATTTTTACATCAGTTCAAACCAAGCATGCGAGCTCCACCCCAACATTTGCAAGATGCCTTTAAGTACATATCGAAAAACTCTTCTTCTCTCAGAATATGCATGTTTAAATGCATTTTGTTATGCTTTTTGATCCAAGAACTGAGCTAGAACAGTTGGGAAATGTGCAAGTCCACAGGTTACTGAGTTCTGGTTTACATAGTTGCTCAGGAAGTTTGGACCAAGGCATCTCAAATCAGTAGGTGCAAATATCGAATTCCCAGAGCACTCCTGGGGCATGACACTCCAGGCTCACTGGTGCTTCCCTCTTGTTTCTGCGGCCAGGAATAACTGCTGCTTGTCTGGCTCAACCCCGACCTGCCATCTCCTGCAGAATTTAATTCGCACCCAGACCTGGGAGTTTGCATCCATTCCCCTGCCCTGCCAGTGGTAAAATGCAGGGCATCATGATGTTACAGGCATGGAGGATGTTACTCTTGGGTGCCAGAGAGTGGCATTCAGTCATGCAAGCTCTCAGGTACGAGCTCTAGACCCGGCTTTCGCAGCGCTCTCGCTCTGCAGGCCGCTCGTCTCCATCATGCCAATTCATTCGAATCTGCTGGTTGGGGCAATGAGGTCAAAGACGGGATCAGCGTCGGAAGGAGTGCAAGGAACCCAAACCATGTGCAGCCAATGGCAGGGGCATCCTTGGCAGTACCAGTGGGAAGAGGAAGGCCTCCCAAGTATTCTTGTCTCCAGAGTGCAGCAGTCTCTTGCTCGCAACACAACACAATGCAACTCAGCACAACGCAACGCAACGCAGCATGGCAGCAACAGCAAAGAGCAGTGCTGCAGCTGGTGGTCACACGGCCTGTCATCTCTCCGTAAGTTTGTGTCTCTTGTTTCTTTAAAGCAACTGCGAAGCTGCAGTTGCCTCTCAGATGAGCGGAGCATGATAAGAAAACCCCGGCCAACGGTCAGGGCCTCGGGTTCAGCACAGCACCCGCCCTGGGCTGACCCTGAAAGCATTTCGTGCCTGTGCAGGGCTGCAGCAGTGTTGTTTTGCCCCCAACTGCTGGCCTGCAGGTCTTTGCTCTGCCCTTTTTCTGCTTGATGAAAGCCTGGCAGATTTTAGGCACTCAGGAAGTAAGTGACAAAATTTTATACTTGATGCATTCCTGAAAGAACAGGTGACATGTTTTGTTCTGGTGTTGCTCAAACTTGTTCCCAGCGATACTCTCTTGCTTAAAGCTGTACACATGCAGCAGTTCTTCTCTGTGGTCTTCAGACTGGTTGGTCAACTTCCTTCAGAGTTCTGGAGTCAAGATTCAACAGCAAAATCAAGTTGTTTTCCTTCTTTGCACGCGTCCAACTAGCTTATACGCTCATGGCTGCAGGAACTTGATCTGAGAAGCCTTCTACACATACAAGGGCCCTGGGACCTTTAGTTCTCATTCTGCGTATGCGCAGCCAGGAATTTTTGCCACAGGCCCACTGATAAAGCAAACCCTACAGCTCCCTTGCTCAGATCAGTGCCGTTTTTCTTTTTTCTTTTGGTTGTGTGTATGTGAGACCTGGGTGAGGGCCCCCTTTGGCTTTAATCCTGGGAACTAGGGTGCGTATTAGACCTGACTCAGAGTGAAGGCAGGCACGATCAGCCCATGGTGGTTTGATACCCACAAAGATTGTGCCCACTTTGCTGAAGCGGAATGAGCAGCGAAAAAACGTTCTTCATGCTTTTGGAATAGTTTAGGCCAAAACACGGAAGAACCAGTTCTGCCTCTGGAAGCAAAGCAAACATAAATTATAGCTGTGCAAGAAGTGCTCCTAAGTCAGCTCCTGTGACTTCTCCAGCCCAGCTCCCTTGACTGAATCCCTGAAGCAGGCTGCCATTGTTTCTAAAATGCGTCCAGACTTTTGTAAGGTAAAGTTAAGGATCCAAGCAGCAACAGAAAGCAGGGTTTGGGGAATATGGTTTACATGATTTGGGTGAAAGTCTGTGTGTCGGAGGTGGACTGCACCTCCTGAAGACTGGGAAGAACGTGGTCATGGGAAGAATGGTGAGTTTGATCAGCGGGGTTTAAACAGAATACTTTGGAGGCTGGAGATGAAACCTCAGAGACAGGGACTACAGATGAGGTCTCACATACCCGAGGAACTTTGAGAGCAGCTGGAGTGGACTGTGGTAAAGCTCTTCATAAAAGTGCAGCAGGTCAGCGGAGTATAACATTAGTGGCCCTCTGTGGCTTTCTGCTAGTGCTCAGAGGTAGGACATCAGCAGGATGAGGAGGAACTTCTGGTTCAAGAAGGTACATATAACTTAGTGGATGTGCGAGAAACTCGGTGGAATGACTCCCATGACTGGAACTGGGCAACCAAGGGACATGTTGCTAGGGAGCCATTTTTGCCTTATGGCAACCCTGCAGATGGAAGCCCTCCAAAATGCCCTGCCCTTGACAGCCCTGCTCAGTTTGTGGGAACTTGAGGCCGAGGCTTCCTGTGCAGAATCCATCGATCGCTTATGTGGGCTTCCTCCTCTTCTTCCTTCCCCCTCCATAGCAAGACTGTCCTCTTCAGGGATCTTGCCTTCTCATGATGGAGCCAAAATACAGCAGCTCCAGGTTTGTCAGTTTTGCTTCTAGGGAAAGTTCTGGCTTGGTTGACTGAAAACGCACTCGTTGGTTGGTCTTTCAGTCCAGGGTATGCAAAATCTTTCACGATCTCGATTCCCTCAGAAGCCACAGAAAGTGGGGAGGAGATACACACTCCACAGCTGCACACGGATGGAGGAGAGTGAACCTGGTGGCCCTGTTGAAAGTACCTGGTTGAAAACCAAATGGGGGAAGGAAAGAAATCTGTACTGTTGGAGACGACTACTGAATTGACCACCCAGCCCAAGAGAAGGTGTGGATGACGCTTTCCAAAAGCAAATTGCAGATATATCAGGGGGACTTTATTTATATCTAATGGGGGACTTTTATTTTCCTAATATCTGTTGGAGGACAAAGTCCTCCAACATAGTCTTTCCAGGTAAGCCTTGCCTTGCCAATAACTTCCTTCTTCAGAAAATGGAGGAAGAACTGGAAGGGGCAGCCATTTCTGACTTGATTCTGGCCAATAGGGCAAATTCGTTGGTGAGGCAAAAGCAGCAGGAAATTTGAGGAAAAGTGACCATTTAATGCTTGAGTTCTTGATGTGAAAGAAAATTAAAGCTGCAGGTAGTCCATTGTGTATCTTGGACTTCAGGAAAGCTGATCCAGATAAACTTAGAGCAATGAAAAGTAGTATTTCATTGAAAACCTAACAGGAAGTTCAAGAGGAATGGAAGTTCCTGAAAGAAGAGATGGTTACCTTGCCAGCACATACCCCTTTATCTTCACAACACCCCAATAAGGTAGGCTAACCCAAGACACAGTGACTGGCCCAAAGTCAACCAAGGAGCTTCATGGTGGAGCAGTGATCCCAGCCCAGACCTTCCTGGTTCCAACTGAATATTGCCCTGGACTGAAAGTCAATGATAACAGGAGGCCAATTGTTGTCTGTATGGAGAACTATTGTTCTTCAGAACTACGGGATCTCCCTGCTTTGGAAGGCCTTTCTGGGCAGAAGTGTGTATGGTGGACCCAAGTCTGATGCCATGAGAATTCCCGTGTGTGTGTGTGTGTGTGTGGGTCACCAAAAGAGGTCTGTTTATCGGCACCTTCTGCAGCGCCGCAGTATCTGCTCCCGGCCAGTCACATCGACTTGTGTGTTTATTCCTCTTGCTGCTGAGAGGAGACAGCAGATGTACCACTTATCTGCCACCAGTTGTCCTGCCCTAACCAAGACACTCTTTCGACACTGTTCCCTCATCTTGCAGAGTCATTGCGGGGGGGAAGTGACCAACCGCTGGGCGTTCAGTCCTGCCATGGACCATGTTGCTCAAGAGTGACAGTTTGGCTTTTGCGCCAGACTTTCTCCACTGCTTCCTCCATAGCCTCGCGTGCCTGGGCTGCTGCAGAAGCAGGGATGGAGCAAAAGAGCGAGCCGTTGCAAATGCAGCACTGCGCCCAGCCTGGAGTGGGGCAGATGCGCCTGCTACCTCCTAGGGAATCACAGCCGTGCCTTCAGAGGGGCCTCGGGACTTGGCCAGTGCAGCAGCTGTTCCGTGCCTGCCCGCGGGAGACACATGGTCTCAGCAAGCAGGAAGAAACACTCCCAGAGTTTGGAATCTTGCTGCTCTTTCAAAGTTCCAGCCAATCAAAATGCAGAATTTGGAGGATTTGGCGGATGGCTGTTCTCTTGGTAGTTTAAAATCTGGCAACTGTCCAACAGTCATCAGCTACTAAATGCCCTCCTATGAGCTCCAGAAAATCCTTTTTCTGTGCTCAGCCATTAAATGCCATCAAGTCTGAATGCCTAATTATCAGATATTATCATGGAGGTGATGGCCAACAATTTGGATGGCTTAGAAAAGGGGCACTGGTGGAGGAGAAGGCTCTCCAGGGCTATTAGCCCTGATGGCTACCTCTGGTGTCACAGGCAGTGTGTCCTTGTCCACCAGCTGCCGGGGAACATGGGCGGAAGGCCGCTGCTACCCTCCTGTTCTGGTTGTGGGTTTCCCGCATGGGTATCTGGTTGACCACCATGTGGATGGAATGCTGGCCTAGATGGACCCTGGATCTGACCTGGCATCCTGTCCTTATATACATGGCACATGTCTGGGCCCTCTTGGAGAGTGTCTGGTGACCATTCAGCACCTGAATTCACCCCAGGACCTGTCGTGCCCTTGTGGGGACCGCAACATCCATGCTGTGAATGGTGGCCGCCTTTGGCTGGTGCGGGAGGAGGCCGTCTCCGCTGCCACCTTTGCCTTCCCCAAGGAGGCCTGCCAGGGGCTGCTTTTTCGCAGTGGAGAGTCAATGCCACGGTGGAAGGAGTGGCACTTATCCAGGCCCACCTGCACACTCGGGATGTGCAAGGAATCCATTTTGTGAAGGCTGACCAGTCTGTAGATCCTGGAGGGATGGATTCAGAGAGCATTCGTCCCCACCCTATGGCACAGCATCCTTCTTCCGGGCAGGGTGAGATGGTGGAGAGGGCTAGCCATGCCTGAGGCCCACGGAGCGTCCGCTGGCCACAGTTCTACCCCAGTGTCCGCTGCCGCCTTGTTCGGAGTCTGCCCATCCAACCTGGAATTCTCTGCCCTGATTCACGGTGGCTGCTCAGGGTCCCAGGCAGGGGGCGTGTTGTGAATTGAAGCTGGGCCTTCTCAGCTCAGTCACTGAGCACCAAGCTCTGAATGACAAGGATGCAGGGATGGGGAGAAATTCGTTCGCTTTGCGTTTTAGTGAAACGTTCCTAATTTTGCACTTTCGAATCGATACACAACCTCAGTGATCTGCTGAAACTTGCACTTCCCCAAATTTTGCTCTGGAGTTCTCCAGTCGAAACTGTGTACACCAGACCGTACATTTAGAAATGTACACGCAAAAGTGCATGTGTCACTGACAGTTTGAGATGCTAAAATATTAAATTGTGTTAAAGTTTAAAGTTGAAAATGTTATCATGCTAGGGATGTTGCTTGCAGAAGTGTGCATGCAAGGGCAAATTCTGCATGAAAATGTTTAGGGGAAATGCGCATAAAAATGTGTATGGATTTTTATAGAAATGTTTTTTAAGAAAAAATGGGAATGAGCCAAAGTTAAGAATGAAAGTAAGAGACTGAGAAGGGCCAAAATTGATAGGTTTGCGCCCCTTGGGCCACTAGGGTGCTTTGTCTTTCGGATGGAGGCAGCTGTGGGTCTCCAAGGCTGGTTCTTGCATCCACAAATTCGCTGCAGCGGTTACAATGGCCCATTTCCAGTACTGGCCTTGCAGGGTTGAGGGACATTCGAGCGGCAGAGACAGGACAGGCACAAGGAGACGCACAACAGGAACGCACGAGGAGCGCTGCGGGATCTCACTCATCTAGTCCATCATGCTGTTCCCACGGCTGCCTGTGCAAAACTCGCCAGCAGGATTTGGACGCGGCAGCACCACCCCACCTGCCTCCCCCAGAACTAAGAGTGGGGCGGCTCTTGCAAAGGAGCCGTTCATGGGCCGGGCCCGCTCCCAGAAGTCGTGCTGATGCAACTTCCCCTTTCCTCCACCCAGGCTCCTCTTAACGTTTGCGAGGTTGAATGTTCAGTGGTGGCAGGAACAGTGTCCCAGTGCTGAGTCTGGAATTATCTTCCTGTAATTTAAGCCTGACATTGGAAATGTAGAGCAGGAATAAGGCCTCCGTATGGTGGGGCTTCAGACTCCTTTGCCCTGGCTCTGCTCCCGTATTTTTAACAGCAGTGGGGCGATGCGCACAGTGCTACACCCACTCAGCACCAGAGGGTGCTGTCGCTTTAGCCATTGGAGGGCAGGGAACTGGCGTGCTGCGGAACGATCTCCCCCCATCTTTCTCAGGCATCCTTTGCAGCTACTGCAAAGGTTCACAGTGAAGAGGAAAAAACCAAACACAGCAGCAAAAGCAGGTTGCAGAGATCATCCCAGGCTGCTTGCTGGCAGAACCGGAGCTTTCTGATCGGAGCTTGCGACAACCTGGACTCCCACTTTGCCCGGCCAGGCTTCCGGAGCCTGAACTCAGTGACGAGACAGCCAAGGCGGCCTCCCGCTTTCCCATAATCGGTAGCATCACTCCAGCAGCCTGGGAACATTCCTTGCAGTTGCACAGTTCCCAGGGAAAAGCGTTCCCATTCTGAAAATAAATTAGAAGGGCTTCTCGGTTTTATTTTTAATAGTGCCCCCAACGTGTATATAAAACGACCTCCTATTTAGGTACACATTTCCTGGTGGAATTAAAGAGCATGGAACCGAGAAGGCCAAGGAGACGGAAGGGTGGCTCCAGCGAAGCAGACTTTCCAGAGAGATCCGAGTGCGAGTTTCCACATTAAATCTAGGCAATTAACAGGAAAAGGAAGTGCACGGCATACAATTTTCTAATTTTGTCAGGGGTTGCATCAGCTCTCAGAGCCCCAGCTCACCTATCCGCTGTTAGTCAAAGGCATGGACCCATATCTTTGTGGGTCGTTATTTGTTTTCCGGCGCCAGGCAAAGACCTTTTTATTCAAACACTAGTTTAATTGTTAATATTATTTATTTATTTTATTTTTCGGGCCGGGTCGACTCATATTATATTGTTTTATATTGTTCTTATTTATTTATTATTTATTTATTATTGTGAGCTGCCCTGAGGCTTTGGCGAATGGGGCGGCATAGAAGCCTTCTAAATAAATAAATAGATAGCTAGAGAAATATGAGTGTGCCCCTCATACATAAACCAGAGCAGCCAGTTTGGGTGAACTGCAGAGGCAGCCAGGAGTGATGGAGAGCTGCTCCCCAAAGGCTATTAGCTTTCTCCGAATTCCCACCCGGCTGCTGCCATTCCCCTTGCAAGGTCCCATGTTGGCCAAGGCAAACAGATACACACGTGTAACCCCCACAGAGGAAAAGTCCCTCAGCACATGGAATAATCAACTCGAGCTGGTCCAGGCTGCTATCAGGGAAAGCTGCCTCTCTGTCAGAGCAATACGACAGCAGAACCAGCTGCCTGGGGAGGCGGTGGGCTCTCCCACCCCAGAGACATTCCAAAGGAAACTGGCCGGCCATCCGAGTGGGGTGGGGTAACGTGGCGTCCTGCAGCAGCAGCAGGTGGACCCGAGGGCCTCCCTGGCCCCTTCCAGCTCTACTCTTCTATGAGTCTGTGATTCTGAGCCAGAAAGTAGCAGTGAGACAGACACAGAGTGAGAGATTCCACAGAAAAACTGGACTGCTCATGGCCCTGACAGGGTCTCTTTGCTCGTCCTGCCTGGGCTGCCTGCCAAGCGCAGATCCACGTTCACTATTTCATTTTATGTTTTCATTTTTGGCAGGAGGCAAAATGTGTCGTCTGGAAACTTGGGCGGCACCCCCGAGATGCTATTTGGCTGACACATGCTTCGGCTCTCTTTGTCCTTGCTGTGTATTCCTTGCGCCGACTCCTTCCTTAGGATGTTGTGGGGCAGGTGTGGAATGAAGGAAGAAGAGCTTCATCCTGCCTGAGAGACGTATTCCTAAAAGGGCTGTTTGGTGTCTCTGGGCATGATTTCACAGGCCATAAATATTTCACTGCAATCCGGAGGCAAATGTCTAATCCCACAGTCAGTTCACGGGAGCAGAGGTTTTCTTCTTGATCTGCTCCCCGCAGGATTGGTGTCAGCATCAAAGGAATGCCACACATTGTATAGTCATGAGTGGATTTTGTTTTGTATTTATTTTTATTTCTGTACTACCCAAATAGCCAAATCTCTCTGGGAGGTTTGCAACAACTCAAAAATACAATCTAAAGCACAGATAACAAGAAAAACATCACAGTGTTTACTCTGAAAGTTTAAAAGCCCACTTTAAGCAAATCAAATGGCCAGGACAGGTTAAAACCACAAAACCTGCCAAGCAGCTCACTTGATGCTGCCAGGTGCCAGGAGCTGAATGCCCTGGCACTGAGGGCCGTTCGGACCTGGCACCAGGAGGACGCTGCAGTGGATAACCCATTCCATGCTGAGGGGCCACCAGAGCACGGCTCTCTTCCTTCTTGCCACCAGCTGGGCCTCCCTTGGAGGTGGCGGTCAGAGGAAGCCCTTTGCTGTTGGCCATCATGTCCGGGCAGATCGTGGTTGGGAGGGGTGTTCTGGCAAGAATTGTGGTCCTCAGCTGTCCACATCCCATTTAGCTGAGCACTTTTGAGGCCAGAATAGGCTTGCATTCGGTTCCCTCTGAAAGAAAGGATGGTTGGATGGTTGGGAGCATTTCAGGTTATACGAAGTAAGAAAAGGCCGCGAGTGTGTCTGCCCAGCCATCCATGCCATGGACCCAAGATGGTGAGGCCAAGACCCCTGGAATTCAGCACCTGCTGGGGGGGGGGGGAGGCTGTGCCGCTCGGGAGAGCCCGTTCACAGACACTTTAGCTATTTTAAGTGCATTCCTGTGGCAGGAGTCTGCAGTGTTTCTTCAGCCACACGGGCACACACACGGCTTTGCACTCCATGAGGTCGGGAGTGCCATCAGGAGGGGCCTGGGAAGTTTGCTGCACAGAATGGCCGCCCACCTGTCAGGAGGGGCTGAAGGAGTGCCCTCATTTTGCAAGCTGAAGGTCTCCTGTTTGGTCCCCAAGATTTCCAGGTAGGGCTGGAAGAAGCCCTGAGGCTGCCAGTCGGTGCTGGCAGAAGCCCTGAAGCTGCCAGTCGGTGCTGGCAGTTACTGCTTGAACCGAGACTCTGACTCCATTCCACCAATGCCAGGCTTGGAGAAGCAGCTATTCTTGCCTTGGAGGTGCAAGGCCAGGAGCCCCATCAGAAGAAGAGACGGGACTGTACTGGGAAGAGGGAAAGCTCTGCTGATAAGAGCACAACCTCTGATAAGGAAGTTCTCTCTGTTCACAGGCTGACATTTCAGTTTATTTTTAAAAGCAGCTTCGTTATGCACATATTGTTGATAACTGGCCTTCGCGAGCCGGCAGAGGGAAGGGTTTCTATGTGGTCTGGAAGATGTGAGTCACTGGGCAAGAAGCACAGCCCTTCCAGAGGATTTTGAGACTGCGTGTGAAGAACGCCGTTGACGTTCTGCCCCCCTTAAGGGCTCTCTTTGGGCCTTCTCCCTCGCAGGCCCCCCGTTGCATGGGTGGGAGCACACGGCTGCCATCCCAAATGCCCTTCTAGACTGAGGTGCAGCAGCGGGGAAGAAATGCTCTGCCTCCAGCTCTGGAGAGGCACCAGGGCCTCCAGCAGCAGCAGCCATTCCTCCAATCCCGAGTCTCCTCTCAGCCCCATTTGTATGCCCAGAAGCCAACGCTCCACGAATGAGAAGGGCGCGCCCTGTTTAATGGGCTTGGAAGAAATGTGTCAACAGCGAACAGGGCCATTGTGAAGCGAGCAAAGGAAGAGCATGGTGAGCGTCTGGAAACATAATGCAAGGAGGGCACAGGTCTTGAGAAGGCAGGTGTGCCCAGAGGTGGGGATCCTGGCCAGGATGGCTCTCTGCTCCATCTGGTGGCATTCAGAGCATCTCCCATGACAGGAAAGGACCCCACGGCTCTGGACTGGTGCCACGCACCCAGACTGGCTGTCGCTTTCATCCCCGAAATGTGGAAAGAGGAGCGGAAGCTGCACTGGGCCTTTGCCTGAGCCCCGGCTATCTTGCCTTTGGATTCCCAGTGCTAAGGCACATGTGCTTTGGAAGCTCCGCAGATGCATTCCAGCCCTCCGACCCGAGTGCGCACGGGGCCTGTTCAATGTTCCCGGGCCCCCTCTGTCCATTTGTTTAGCCGAACACAGTTTCATTAGGCTTTGCTTTCGAAAGCTTTCTGTGAGGCATTCGTGTTCATAAACACTTTGATATAATTAAGGCTGTTTTTGCAGCTGTGTAATGAACTTCTCCAGTGGGGGCCTGCAAAATGCAGACAATTTATTCTGCTCCCTGGCACATTTAGTGCTCCATGCACAGAAGCCGGTGGCTCTGAACTGGCTCCGGCTGCCTTGGTGAGTAAGCCTGCGGCAGGCTGAGCACCGTGATCCATGGGTCGTCCTAACCATGGCTGAGCTGGAACACACGACGCTCGCTGCACACAGGACTTGGGCAGGGGGCAGAGGAGAGGACTGGAAATATCTGCCCCCCTGCCTTTCGTGTTCCGCGGCCATCGCAAATCCCTGCGTGGCGCAGACGGAGGAGCGCCTCTCCCTCCCTCTCTCCCGCTGCGCTGTGTTGCGTTGCGTTGCCCCTTGGCCTGCAGAGGACGAGCCACGGAGGAAAGCCGGCCCGGGTGCACTGGTGAATTCACGAGCGGCTGAAACGGGGGGTGGGCAGGGCCCCTTTGAAGGTGCCCCCTCTGGCCGTAGAGCTGCTTTGGACAGGCCTCGCTCCCGGGACTGGCAGTAAAGCAGCCAAGCGTTCTACTTCATTGCCAATGGTCCTCTGCTAGTCGGGTAGCCGGCAGTGCTGCCCGGTCCAAGGCATGAAGGAGGAGAGGAGAGCAGAGCCTTGATGTTACTCTGGACTGTCAGACGCTCCCGGAGAGCAGGTCCCCAGGGCACAGCTGCCCCCCTGTGGCGGGACACTCTGCCCTCCTTCTTTCAAGTGCACTTCTGCATTCACTTCTCTACACAGACATGTGCGAGTATCAGGTCATTTCCTGCCCTCCTTTTTGGGTGACTGGTCTCTGGCCGCCCTCATCAGGAGTTGGCAAAGCCTGCAGCCGCCGGAGGGGAGAGAGGGTCCTTCCCCCTGAAGACCAGGAGTGCCACTCTCACCGAGGGGCCTGGGAATGGATCCCCGTCCTCCCAACCCTCTTTCCCACAGATCATCTTTTGTTCTGGATCCAGGCCATCCCCCAATGCAGTTTCCTTCTATTGTTCATCCACCCCAGGTGGGCTCTCGCAATCCCATGAATGGACTCTGACCAGTGACTTGAAGCGCAGTTGTGTCGGTCTGCATCCCTTCCCCCTTCCCCTTCAATGTGTTTCCTTCCCCTTTCTTCTCACACAAAAGCCACAAATATCTGAACGCTTCAGAGAGCTTCTCATAGAAACTCACGCTCGCTCGGAGGAGCCACCTGAGACCAAATAGCGCTGCCCTCCTGCTGGGACCTCCTGGGCCAGAGGCAATGTTCTGACTCAGGTAGCAGGGAATTTCGAAAGGTTCGGATGCTGATTTCTCAAAAGGGGCCTCTATCGTGAAGCCAGGCAAATGGCTTTTTACGAGGACATGCCGTGGTTAACACTTGTGCACGCTCATCCTTCACTGTGGTTGCGGGTTTGGTATGTGTGCGTTTATCCCCAAATGTTGTTGATCCAAATTTTTATGGTTTTTCTTCAGATACCTTTCCTGAGAGCGAGCCTCCAAATCCACTTGGACTTTTGCTTTTGATCAACTCCAACAACCACTGGGATCTGTCAGGCATTCATCCCACTGAAGTTTTTCCAAGTGCTGGCTGGGAAAGATGAGGACTGCAGCCTCACTCGTTTGGAAGCCGCCAGGTGAGGGAAGGCCGCCCTAAAGCAGAGCAGGGCAGAAGGCAGCTGTCCAGCTGTTTGGAACTTCAGCTCCCAGAAGGCCCCACCAGCATGGCAAGGGCTGGGAATGCTGGGAGTCCCACCCACCCCTTCGCCTGGCAAAGCAGCTCTTCAGTAGAGCTATTTGAGCTCAGCTTGGGTGAGCCTTTGATCGCATGGCAGAAAGAACTGCAATTGCATGAGGCCAGGGAAAACCGTCCCTGGAGTCAAGCTCACCCATGTCTCAGTGGGATTCATCAGGCCGTCTGTGTCTCTGTCGCAGTTCATTTAAAGCAACGGCTCTTTCCCGAAAACCGAATTGCCGAGGAAGCAGCAGAGGACACCAACGGCCCCAACCGCCTCCCTGGTGCCTTTATTTAGCCCGGAGCGCAGTGAAGGCTTTCTTTCTTTCCAAGGGGGCAGCCTCGCAAGGGTTAATGTGGGTGTCTCACTCTGCTCTGGAATTCCAGTGCTCCTAAGTAATGATTGGCACTAAATCACAAAAATAACATTTTCCATCTGCAGAAAAAATTCGAACATGAGCACTGCATCTTAGCATTACCTGCTATCGCTGCAGAACTGGGAGCCGTCGTCTGCCCCACCTGCCTTTCCATAAAAAAGACAACTCTCTCGAAGAGGGGTCAGCAGCAACATTCTTCCCTCGGTGCTTTTAGTGCCGTCCAGTCTCCCCTGAGGCAGGCCGGGCTCGGGTTCCACAATCCTGCCTCCACATCTGCCTCGGAAAGACGGGGAAGAAAAGACGCCTCCCCAGATTCTGTCACTTGGCACTGGACTTCCACTGGGGCTGAAACCCCAGCTGGCCTGAGTGCCACAGCCTCGCTGCATGGAGAAGTCCTGTCTGTGAACTTCACAACTGAGTCGTTGAGATGGGCACCAAACCCCCCCCCCCCGGTCTCCCCCCCTGCCCCGAAGCCATTAAATGCAAGCTCTGCAGCAGCAGGGCCACTGGTGCAGTGATCAAACGATCGTGGAAGCAGCCATGTCGCTTTCCCCAACCCTTGGCTGGTGGGAGGCGAGTTTCCACTCCACCCCTGTGTGGGAAAGGCTGTGGAGGCAACTTGGTGTATCACATCTCTGCTGTACGGCTCAGGAGCCGAAGCTTGCTGCAGGGTTGCCCGCAGTGCCGCGGACGCGATGTCCTTCCTGGGGCCGCAAGAGCTGCTTCCCTGCGTCAGGCGGTGCCTTGGGGATGGCAGGGGCAACTGCCCTTCTTTGGGCTCTCCCATGCCTCTCCCGCAGCGTTGATGCACCCAGCAGCCCCGGAAAGCCTCGTGCTTCCATTTCCTGGCTCGAATGCTGGCAGACAGAGGCTCTGGGAGCAGACTGCTCATTTCCAGCGGTTCCGGAAGCCCAGCCTGATTCCTGGGGGTGGGTGGGGTGTGGGCGACCATGCCGCATACTTTTACAGCGAAGACATTTCCTGGACCCTCTGCCCCGGCACCGTATGGAGCATCTCTGTTCCTGGCACCGGGGATAGAAAAGAAAATGGGAACGTCATCCGGGGAATCCGTGCACACACTTTGACCTACATCGGGCTCCAGTCTTCCCAGCAGCAAATAGTCTTTCCAAGCATGAGCAAAGCCGTACTTCCTGTCCCTGGGGGGGTCGGAGATCCGTCACATGCTTCCAGGGCTGTGTGTGTCGAGACTGTGAAGCCATGATTCAGAATGAGCCTCTCGCAGAATACAAATGCTCGTACCAGCTCCTCCGAGGAGGGACAGCGGACAGCCTCTGCCCTAAGCTTACTCTGAGCCAAAGCGGGGAAAGATGCTGCAGTTTCTGGATTCTGCACCAGGCCACCCAGCCTGTCTCTACACAAAAGCACAAATGGGTACATCTCTGACATCAGAAAGGGCATCAGTGAAGAAAGACGGTGGGGGATATTTCAAAACTCCCAGGATGCTCAGGGCTGGGCGGAGTTTAGGAGCAACTTGGATTTTCTCCGGAATGGGAGGGCCACCGGCTGAGCAAAGAGTGACTCCGGAAGGAGGCCCCGCAATTGTGCCACAGAGACGGCAGCAGCACACGTGGTGCTGGGTGCATTTGGTGGGTCGAAAGAGACTTGAAACCCCTGCCGTTTCGTTCCCTTCGCGAGTGGCTGGCAGTGCCATCCGTTGCCCCTGCCATTCCCAAGCGAGCCCAGCCCAGCCCGTTCTCTGTGCAGGAGGAAATGGCAGAGGCTCGCAGAATGCGCTCTGGCAAGTCAGAATGGACCAGCCGCAGGAAGGAAGAAAGGGAGTGCCGAAGCCCAGATTCTTTGAAACAGCGCAGCCCAATAACGCGATGCTGGCAGCACCACCCCTTTGCTGAGCCTCTGCATGACGGGCTTCTGGCCAGGATGGGAGACCCGCACGTTGCGTAGAGGAGGGGTCTTCCATCTGTGCACAGCTCAGCCACCTGGCGCCCCCCCCCCAGTGCGCCCAGGTCCGTGCCGGGGGGGGGCGCTGGAGGGGAGCAGGCTGGGGACAGGCGCTGCGTCCAGCCGTGGGCCGGTAGCCACTCTGAGCCTGGAGTGCCGCCACATCCTGCAGGTAGAGGCACCACCCTGGCTCCACTGCGCTCTTCCCCGTGTCATTTTGCATTCTAACTGCAGCTGAAATTGCTTTAAATAGTAGAGTTAAGTATGGCTTTTAATATTTATATGTGAGCCACTTTTGAAATGTTATTACATTAGTAGGTGAGGATTGCAAACAAATCAAAAAGCACGCAAGGGCACGATTCTACGTAAGCTTGGCAGAAAAATGTCTCCAAACTGCCAGCGGTGCCCAGAATTGCCCCCTGAATGAGTCAACATCTGGCCAGAACATCTGTGTGCTTTCAACAGGCCTGCCGCCCTGAGGAGCTGGGCAGGTCCTTTCCTCCGGAGCTTGCAAACTAAAGTGCGATGCAGGTGGGACGAGAGAGGAAGAAGAAGGAAAAGGAGGCAGGTATCACTGGCAAAACCAGGCCGTTGTTCCCGTCACGTGTGCGATATGGAAAATGCGCACCCAGAAAAGTCCCAGGTCACAGCCTATGATGAAGAGCACAGGGGCAGCTCAGAGTGGCGGGGCTGGAATGAATGCCCCCAGCAAGGGCGTCTTTGCCAGGCACTGGAGGGTGGCAGTGACTTTCCGCCTGGAAGAACCAAGCACTGCGGATGAGGAGAAAGACGCCCCAGCAGAGCTCTGGTCCCCAGGGCACACCTGCTGAGCACTTGCAAATCCAGTTGTGGGTGGATCAGCTGGGTGGCAAGTGACTTGACAACAGCCAGAGACCCCTCTTGCTTTGCAGTGCTGCAGAGAGACGGAAAGAGGTGGAGGGATGTGGTACGTGGTTTTGGCCTATGTCGCGGTGGAGAAAGCATCCGAGAGCAAAAGGTTGAAAGCAGATGCGAACGAAAAGGCAGAAGATCCAGGGAAGTTATGGGTGTGTGTGAGAGAGAGATCCCTCAGAAATCTGTATGTTGTACGCACGCACCAGCGAGCGAGAGAGGCGCAGAAAAGGGCGTGAGGGGAAGAGACCACGTGTGTGTGCGAGAGAGCATTGCGAGGTCTGTGCACAGCACTGACTCCCTGACTCTCCTCTTGTGAACCTCCGGGTCACACTTATTGTTTTTGCTATTTAAAGCTGAATGGGAATTCGCTGTGGTCTGCCTCAGGCAAGAAAGAAGACAAAAATTTTGCAGCAGTGTGTGGAGGCTGGCCAAAATTCGGGGGGGGGGGTTGAATTTTGCTTCAGATCGCTAACTTTCAGATCTCTTCCAAATCCCTTGCCTGGCCAAGGCAGCCTTCAGACCTACCCATGTCCCATCTTCCTCAGCAGCAAAGGCTCTGCTTTTCTCAGCTGGTCTTCCTTCCACAATATGCAGACCTGCTTCTTTCCCTTGGCATAAATGGGCTGCCTAAATCCACACAGCAAGACTTTGCCTGTGCTTCTAGAAGCAAAAGGGATCCCCGATATATTGAGGTAAGATCTTAACATGGCAATTCAAGTACGACTGACACACAGCGGCAATCTTGGTTTTCCTTGAGATCAGAAATTAGTGCTGTTGTCGCACCCTCTCCGTCGTGAAAAAGCTGTGAAGAGAGAAGCCTGACGGAGGCAGGAAGGCAGGCATGTCAGGCTCCAGGTAACTCTGCCAGGACGCAAGTTCCATTCCACTTACTAAGAGTCACTTCCACAGAAATAAGCGTATTAATAGCTTCTTTGTCTCTCCAAGTACCTTCTTGCCTTGTGTTGGTAAACACTGCACTGGGCCGCCCCAGAACCAGCCAGAAGTGCTCCTCAGTGTCAAGGCTGCCTGCCAGGAAGTCTTTGTCGCCGCCTTGGTTCGTCCGCCTCGGCGTGTTTCTATCAGCTGCTGCCAAATGCTAATGCTGGCCTTTTTGGGAAACCTGATTTATTTCCATGTGAATTTATCAAATCCGGTAGCATCCCCAGGGAGAATCAATATCACTAGCAAGCGATGGTCAGTCAGACTATTTTCAGCTAGTTCCATTTCAAATAAAAGTCTGCTTGCGGAGAGGAAGGTAAGCCGTGCTGACCTTGCTGGGGTCTGAGCCACATTAGTCGTGAGGCTAAATGGGGGGACCGTTTTCCTGTCACTCTTCCTCCGGCACCTTGCACATCAGCGCTCGATCTGAGCTGTCGTGCCTTGTCTCCCACAGGACGGGCTGCTCTGCACAAAGCTTTATCGTGCAGCCGTGGAAGTTTGCACGGAAATGTGCAGCTCTTTTCAGGGCATCGCCATCCTCCAGGGTCTTTCCTGAACTTCTCAGCATTTTTGCTGCTTTCTTTAGAAGGAGGAACATCAGCAATTCAGTCCCTAATGCAAAACAAACCAGCACAAAATGCTCATGTATCGGGGTGCCATTGCGCCATCTTATAGCAATGCCATGGTGTGGTGGGTAGTGGAATCTACAGAGAGGCAGAGAAAGGCAGGTCCCTGGGGAGGGGAGAGAACGTGGGCAAAGGATGTGCCTTTCCTCCTGCGAGGGAGAGGGGAGAAGCCTCGATAAAGCGGTGGGGGAAACGCTGCATGGAAGAAGGCTGCTGGGCTCAGCCCCAGAGACAAACATCCTTTGGTGCTCGCCAGGCATGGAGCCCCATAAGCCGCACAAGCGGCGTCTGCACCCACTGCAGCAGCCCCATGGCGAGAACCTCCCGCGCGAGCCCCCTGCCACTGCCAGCACGCCCCACAGCAGCCCCTTGGGTCTGTGCATCGGGCGCGGAAGAAGGCCGCTGGTTGTGCGGCCTTCCTCCTGAGCGTGTTTGTGGGCTTCCTGTTGGCTCAGCTTGCTTTGGAAGACCAGGACAAGGGCCAGAGGAAGTCCCAGATACTGGAGGGAGAGACTCCTCTAGGGTCCGTCCCAGCCCGAGACGAGGGATAGCAGAGGGATATGCTTTGAAATACGACTTCACTCTCCCCAGGAACAAGTTGTGTCCACCTCTGTCACCAAGACCGCAGGGCACGTAATCATGGCCCGAAGTCACGGGAAGGCAGATTTCTTCGAACTTCTGGGTGGTCAGATAATGCAACCAGCTAAGCAGGGAGCTGGTGGGCTCTCCATCAAGAGTCTTCCGAGCGAAGGTGGTCTTAAGCGGGATTCCTGCACTGGGCACGGAATTGACTCAGTGGCTTATGCCGGTATCCCAGCCTTTTAAGACCCGTGTGCCCTTTTGGGAATTTGAGAAATTGCTTCGGGCGCACCACAAAACACCTCATCGGTGGATCACCCCTATCGATCTACCTGCGGCATGTATGAATTTTAGGCTGCAACTTTTTCAGCAGATCTTTTATTTCACTTCTTTTGGGCACCACAATGTCTCTTTGACCGTCTAATTCAGCTAATTGCAGATGGTGCAAACAGTTCATGCTTCTTTTAGTCATCTCTTTCGGCAATGTCCAGTAGTTGCTTCGTTTGGCAGGAGGCTTTCTTACAGATAAATTTTGTAATGGAACGGCCAATGCCGGCTGATACACACGCTCTTTTTTATCAGTTGCCTCCTTATGGAAGTTAATAAATGGTCATGGGAATGGGATGCTTTGCATGCTTTTGAGAGCTAAAAGACCTGATGCAGCAAATTTGTAAGGACAACACGCCTTTTCTATATGGCAACGAATTGAAGGCCTTATGAGAATTCAAAATATGGACAGTGAGCATGCAGATGCCGGCTTCAAATGAATACTTCTTTGGAGATTCAGTTTGTTTTGCTGAAGTCCATGTATAAGTGCTATAAAGTCCTATGCATTTCAAACACATACATATACTGTATTAAAAATGAGGGAAAAATAAACATCAATTTTCAGACACGTAGGGCAATTTATTAGGAAATTTGGCTTGAAGGGCCCCTTTCTCCTGCCTCTAGACAGGAAGTTAACATCTTATGAGCATTTTTAAAATTCTGTCTTGCCCTGTAGCTCCTGAGCACTTATAATGCCCACACCCCGAAGAACCGAACGGCGGAGGTGATGAGACTCAAAACCCCTCGGCAGCATAGCCTGCCGACACCCACAAGATGAATGCAGCAGCGGTGCAGCATTGCCAGGCTGTTCTCTTCTCTGAAATACCTGTGGGTCTTTGCCATGTTTCCTAGCCTAGCAGGCTAAGCATCTCCTGCCCAGGTTCTTAACATTCTTGTGAGCTTTCTTAGCCATATCGCCTGCTTTACGTCATACTGTGCGCCGTCCACTCTTCATGGCCACATGCGCAACTCAGACTTGCTCTGCGTGGCTGCAGTCCAGAGGAACTGGCATGCGCGGGGCTTATTCTCGCACTGCCTGATGCGATGCAGATGGGTGTGTGGGTGTGTTTTCCTGCGCTTCCTGCCCTTGCTTCCGGGATGCAAAAGGCGACCTGTTTGGCTTTATCAGTGGTCTGATTTCTTCTCTCCCCTCCTCCTCCCACGACCCCTCATTCTTGCCTCACATCTTGAGTTTATCTGGAAGGGAGACCGTATGGAAATTACTTGGCTGCATTTTCTGGAGAAGACATTGCTGTTCTAATGAGGACCAGGTTGCTTTCCTACTAACTGAAAGCTATGGCAGGGAAGGCAAGCCCTTCGGCAGGCAGGATCGGTGCCGTGAGGAGGAGCGCAGACAGTGGCTTGGTGCAAATCCCCCGGGGATCTGGGCGACCCTTCTGGTCTCCCTGAACTGCAGCTGCTTCAGCCCACACAGCCCTTGGTTTGGAACCCCGTGACGGGAAGGTGACCTTGCCGTCTTCTAAGCACAGATCTGTTGGCTGTATTGGGCTGTTCCATCCACACTTATTGCTGGACAGGAGAGAAAAGCATCTCCGTGCAATAGGTGCGCAACTTTTTGGGGGGGTGGAGGCCTGCTGCCATGCGGCAGAGCAGCTGCCGCCTTAGAATTCCCATCCAGGCATGGCACCCACTTGCTGTTCTCTCTTATCCTCTGCTTATTGTCTTATCCTCTCCTTATTGATCACAATCCTCTCCTAGCGTTGTGATGAAGTGAAGGGAGGGCAGCACTCTCTGATCTCGACTCAGTGGAAGGAGGGTGGCAGGGTAGCTTGGTAATTCTGCGGGGGAGTTGCATTGTGAGTGCGTGTCCGTTTGCTTTTCTCCGTGCTTCGCATCCATTATTTCAGTAATCCGTACCACAACCCTGTGAAGTAGGCCAGCCTTTTGCTGGGAGATGGAGAGCTCAAGGTGGAGAGAAGCAAGCCCCGGGGCCACTCGGTGCATGCGAGGAGCAGGGCCTGGTCCGGGGAGCTCCTCATTCGCTCTCCGTCAGTATCACTCCCTAGCCCTGAGGCCAGACAGATCAAACCCAGCAAAATGGAGAAGCTGTTTGCCCCTGCATTGGCTAAAGGGCCTTTCCTGCCTCTGAACAACTTCAATCAGCGGCCCGTCTCTTCATAATAATAACTACTTGATTGTGTGTTTCATCAGCGCTGTGTTGAATTAGCGGCTTCCTGAAAGACTGTTCTACACCTGTGCAGTTCAGCAAGGCCAGCAAAGATTTCAAAAGAAAGAAAGAAACCAACCAGCCCTGAATGCTTCCTCTCTTCTCCTCGTTCACAGAATGCTGTGGCCCTTTTGAAGGGTTCCCTCCTCTGTCCTCAGCAATGTCTCCCATGAGCGATCCTACCGAGGCCCTATTCCTGGGCTGTCCCTAAACCAGCTTTCCCCGTCCTGGCATCATTCAGGCTCGTCGAGGTCTCAGGTGCGCCGATCCTACGCTGGCTGGAGGATGCTGGCAGGCGTGGTCCCACACCTCGGGAGGGCCCCGCCTCGGCAACGCGGAGCGCAAGGGCCACCTTCTCGTGCCCATCCGGACTCGCCCCGGCTCCGCATCCCTTGCCCGGGGGCCCCGCGGCCGCGTCCCTGGCAGCCCTGCGCTCAGCGCGCCCGGGCGGGCGGGAGATGCGCTCCAGCCTCGCCGGCTTTCGGGCGCTGGCGTGGCGCGCCCGGGGCTTGCCGCGCGGAGCGCAATGCAGCGCAGCGCAGCGCAGCGCAGCGTCCTGTCCTGCGAGTAAATGCCCTTATTTAGCCATGCGAGGAGGAGCCTCCCGGCCTGCCCCCGCTCCGCTCCCGGCCGCCGATGAGGAAAATCGGGCAGGCACGGCGCCGCGGCTGCACTCGGGCAGCGCCGAGCCCTGGCCCGGACGCGCCAGCGACGCGCGAGGGCTTGCAGCGGGAGCCGCGGCGCGGGCTGCCCAGGCCTCTCCGGGGGGCGCGCCCGGGGGCTCCGCGGAGCATGCCCGCCGCCCGCGCCCGGGATGACTCCCCAGCAGCGCGCTGAGCTGCCGCCGGGGCAGAGCGAGGAGGCGGCGGGCGCCCGGCCTCTCCTGGCGCCGCGGAGCAAGGCAAGTACCGCGCGGCTGGCGGGAGCAGCGCAGCGCAGCGCGGGGCCGCCGGCCCCGGCCCCATCCCCATCCCCACCCGGCCCCGGCCCCCCGCTTGCCCCTTCTTCCGCGGGCGCTCGCTCGCTCGCTCGCACCGCAGCGCTGGCAGAAGGCGCAGCTGCTTCCTGCAGCCGGCCTGGAATTCTTGTTCCATGGCCAGGTTTACCTTTCCGCGCTCCCTTTTTCCATGGCCCCTGGACCCGGCCCAGCACTCGTGCCTCTGCCAGATGTGGCCGGACACCAGCCTTCTCCCTGCTCCTCGCCAGGCATCCCCCGGGCAGCTCAACAGTCTGGTGCCTCTTCCATGATTTGGGATCGGATCTTTGCGGGAATCTGCTGTTGTGGACACTGACACTGAAGGGCGACCCGCCGTCCAAAACCTGAGGGCCACTTCGCACTTTGGCCAGCAAGGAGCCCAGAGTGTAGCAACCCGCAGCCAGTTCTGCACTCTCCAAAGGGCGCCGAGCCCCAGCTGCCCACCCAAGTCGCCCCTTGGCCTGGCAGAGGCGGTGGGACGTGCTCTGCAACGGCCCTTGCTTTCCACAGCCTGCCCCCGCTCCAGAAGAGGCTTTCGAGTGCCCTGCTGGAACTCCAGGCAGGTCTCCTGTGCGGGGCTTGGATGGCCCAGGCCCTCGGGGTCTTGGGCAGATTCTGGCTGCAGGGAGCGCTCCCCTTTGTATTGAGAACCACGGCACATGTACTTGCTGGGGTGGCTCATGCCGGGCTCGGTGCGGACGTCTCTCTCTGTTGTTATGACCGTGAAGCAGAACTCCCTGTAGGCTGAGCATCCTTTCAACCTGGCATCTGGGGCGATACAAGCTACCATGGGACCAAAAAAGCCTGTGCTACTTCACAAGTGCCAACAAAGTTGCAGACTTCCCAATGCTATCATTCAAATGCTACAGAGCGCAAGCTCTTGCTTGCATTTGGGAGAAAACTGTGTGATGACCCGCACTGCTTTTGCAACATGTCCTCCCTACACCCATGCTTTTCCTTGGTCTTCCAAGCCCCAGTCCAGGTGGGGAGGAGGGAATTCCTACCGGGACCAGCAAAGAGCTTCAGGCAAGCAAAACATTTGCTGGTTGGTTGCGAACGGGACATGGCGCACCGGCCGGGGGGATTGTGGCGACGTGTTGCAGAGTCTCCTCACCCAGACCCTTGGACCGCAGGTACGCGCCATCCTAGGGAAGCTCCCCATTCAATGGAGAGGGTCTCCAACAAGCCCAAGGGGCAGGCAGAGAGCCCAGGACTGGCAAGGCCGCTTGGCTGCTCCTCGTTCCTGGGCCAGGCAAAGTGCAGAGAGAACCATCGCGAACGGTGGCGCCTCATCTTATTTCAAAGACTTCACTCGGGCACTTCTTGAGATGCTAGCGCACTTTTGAAAACAGCTCTTGGGTTCTGATGTCCAGAACTTTAAAAATCTACCGCAGGTGCCACAGTATTGCTTCTAGCAGCTCCTTGTTATAAAACTCTTTTGGTGTCGAATGTATAGCTATAAAAAATCGGCCAAAATCCCCAGGCGAGCTATTGCCCGACGGCCAGACTCGTGGCTTTCATTTCTCATGGACCAGCTTGGCTACTTCATATTTGGTTGGTTTACCTGGGACTAAGTCCCACTGAACTCAGTGCAACATTCCTGAGTAAACATGTTTAGGATTACACAGTAAATTGGATGTAATCCTGAATGTGTTTCCCCATCAGAGAGAGAGAGCTCTCTCTGCACCCGCGGTTGTTTTCTATTCCCCACCTCAGCTGCCTTTTCCCATAGGCTATGAAGATACAATCATACTTAATGGAGGAGATGATACGATGCTGCTTTTTCACGATATCCCAAGTGGGAGGTGTGAGTGTGTCTTCAGAGGGCCGTCTCCTAAGAGCTCTGTGATTTGTGAAAAGGGATGCATGGACAGCGGAGGGGAGGCGTTTGGCTTCAGAGCAAAGCTCAGGAGATGCTCCAAGGGGATGGCAGGGGGAGAAGAGTCTGTGGGTGAGCAGCCAGCTGACCAGAGATTACCAGGATGCCTGGAGCTTTTCTGCCACAGGTGCCATTTAGCTTTAGTTGCATGGAATGCAGGTCTTTTGAAAGCCCTTTCTGTCCACGAAGTGCCTCTTTAGGGTGCTGCATGACACGGTGGCTCTTGAACAAAATGGAGCAAGACGCCATTACTCTCGTTCCACATCTATTCCCCTTCCTCTAGCCTGGTTCACGGAGGGCTGTGCATCCACCAGCATCCGGCCTCATGGACCACACAACAAGCAGATGCTCCCCAGAAAGATGGCTGCAGAGCTCCAGCCGGGCAGGTCAGGCCCTTCCTGCAAGCATTACCTCGCCCACATTCAGAGGCCACTGCTTTGGACAAGCAGAGCAACTTCTGTCCCCACCCCCCAGGCAAGGCACCTGGCGCAGTGTGGAGGGAGAGGCAGCAGAGGACAAGCTTCGACACATCATTTGATGCACGACCAGCCAGTGCTCCTCCTCTTCCTCTTGCCAGGGCCCACTGACTACGATGGCCGGGCGGCAGAGCGGTGGCCCAGCTGGCAGCTCCTTGCAGAGTTGGGCCCTGTCCGAGAAAGCTGGCCTGCCGTGATCGTCTTCAGCAGCTTTGGACTCTGGGCTTAATGAAAATATCAAATGTCTGACTGCGCGCAGACAGGTAGCAGTCCCCCTGCCTGCTTAAAGGGCAGGTACCTTCATGCTGTGCTCCCTGCGAGTCTTTGAGAGGAGTGAGTCCCCTGCTTGCCGGGGAATGGCAGGCCTGCTGTGTCCAGGGAGCCGAAGCAGGCTGTCCTGAGGGAAATGCTTGCGGCTGGGCAGCTCTAAAAGTCAGGGCACCGCGCAAAAGATCTGGAACTGATGCTCTAGGCATGCAGTGCATGCAGACATCTCTGCTCGGGGAAAGCTGCACTTGGTGAAGCGGTGCCTGTCGCACAGTCTGTCGGGGTGGGGAGGGCAGGCGAACGCACTCTGCAAACGATCTTTGTGGCTGCATTTCAAAGGGAGGCACGTGTGCAGCTCCGTGTGTTTGCCCGTGTTCCAGTGCGTCTGTCGCTTCTAGAGACGGCCACGGAAGCAGCCAGATTCCCAGGGGGTCTGTGCCTTCCTAATATTTTAGACGGCAATTCTCTATTCCACCGGTATTCACACCCGGGAATAGGGTTGCCAACTTTTCAACCAGCATCTGCCCCTGTGCTTTCAAACAGCCACTAAAGGTGCAGGGATGAGCACCAAGCACACAAAACTGCACCTGGTTTTTGCTAAGCTGGCCATTTGGCAATCTTTTGCCAAAGCACTTAAGTAGGTTGACTAGAGCCAAAGGAAGAATGTGGGGTGTGACTTTTCTTAAGCACGCTGCACTTGAAATGTGTTCTTAGCAATATCATTACACAGAACTTATGCAGAACTTTCAGACGTTGCCATGAACCTGTAATCCTTACAACAATCCTGCAAATTAGATCAGGGTTTTGAACACCATTTTAAGGGGACTAAACAGAGGGTGGCAAACTTTTCTAAGTTAAGGATGCTTCCAAAATATGCATTATAAGTTTTTCCCAGACTTTGACGTTCCAAATGACCTAATTTTGTTTCCAAAGTGGAGCAAAGTTTTCCTGTTTCTTCTTTCCAATATTCCTTGTACGTAATCCCGATAACTGTTCCTTCGTATCTTTCCACTTCTACATTTTGCAGTGATTTTTGAAAGTAGTCTTGATGAAATCATATACATGATTACATCCAAGTTCTTAGTTGTTCAGCTTTGAATGTTTACCAGTGCACATATGATCTCATGCGCATTCGTGAAAGCACCTCAGGAACATAAGCCGATTCTTTCACCCTTTTTAAAAACTAATGTGCAAGAAGGTGTTTGTTTATCAGTAAAACATGGCATTAAAGGAAAGTGGTACCTGCTTCCCATTTCCCCAAGTGGTAGGAAATTCTGAGTCTGGCTTTCTTCGGAAGGGGAGTTTAATGGGGACATTTTGCAACAACCCAGGTATCTTTAAAAGCATACAAGTGGAACAAAACATGCCTATTTGTAAATGTATGTAGAATAGTAGCCAAAGACAGGCAACTGCCACATGCAGCCTCTGGGCTAATTGCAACAGGACTCTTCAGCTGGGCACCCTGTTCTCCCAGGTCAAAGGACCCCTGGTAGGAGGGAAGGGAAGGAGGAGGGCTGAGTGGCTGCTGCCAGGAGGCCTGTATGGTCAGAGGCAATGTGCTGGTTTCAGGTGTCTGTGCCCTCTAGGTCTGCTGGAAAGAAGAGGGCGGCAGGCAATGTTAGGTCCTCCATTCCTGGAAATGCAACTTGCAGCTGCTTGCTCCAAGCTGTCTCCATCCTGGGGGAACCAGACAGATGCGCCCCTAGTCCTTTGCAGGAGCTAGAGAGTCAGCTGATCGCAACAGCCCAGGAGAGACTGTGTGCTTGCTCTTCCTCGACCCCCTTCTCATCACTGCCCTGTTGAGGGTGAATTTCTGGAGCAGGAAGGCTCCGCTATTCATGGAGACTTTTGGGAATCCTAGCAAAACTTGGGGGCCGTATCACACAGGGAACACCCTGGGCAGATTGGGCATTTATGTAGCCGATCGGAGCCACCACAAGAGATTCCTGTTGGTTTGTCGATGTGTTTGTTAACATCAGGTATAGCCCACATTCCACCTTGCAACTGCTTCCAATGCGGCTTAGCAAAAGGGGGCTTCAGATGGTGACAATTTCAGCAAGGGCGTCTTTGCAGGGCTTTGCATGGCGCATAGGGATACAACTTTGGTAGCTTCGCACATCAAGTCTTGGTTCCATCAGAAGGGCCAGCTCGGGAAGAATGTGTCCTGCGTCTTAGAGAAATTTGAGACATTCTGATAAGTAGCGTATATTGTTTGAAGTTTATTCTTTGCCAAACTAGGAGAATTTATTTCTTCACACTGAAACACTGGCCAGTCTCATTAAAGTTTGGAGAGAGAAGACCATTTTCCGCCCAGAGTTCAAAGCAATACTAAAGATGAATTTGTTTGTGGAGATGAGGACATTCGTCCACCTTTGCCTCTGGGCAAACAGATTCCAGAGGTTTTTGTGCTCATTCCAAAACCTGCAAAACCTATTTGAGTAGAAGTTCCATTGGAAAATAAATGTGTCCATATTCCATGGGAAGCAAGCCCTCTCCTCACCCTTTCCACGTATTTAAAGACCATTGTCTTTCTCCGGCTTACAAAGAATGAATGCAACATGTTTTAAATAAGGCTCCTTCCTAAATTGTATGCTAACAAGCTAGACCTTTTCCAGGAGAGGCCCTCTTAAGGGAAACCCGACGATCAGCTGCCAGAGGTTCTGCTGTGTTGCTCGCAATGGTTTATTTATACACAAACTGGGCGTTGTTATTAGAAACAGCTGCCAAGATAACTTTCTGGTTTACGGATTGAAGGAGTTTGTGGCATTTTACACCTCGAGATAAGCTGGTTGACGTCCACGATCTCCACGCGAACAGGCACCACTCTTTTCCTCGTCGTGCCCTGCGATCCACAGCCGTGTGGCGATGCCCCGCCAGACACGGCGAAGGACTCAGCGGGGCGCCTCTTCTGCAGCTTGGCTGGCCTGGGGCTCTGGAGTCGGCGTTCCTCCGCGTGCTCCCACTCAGCGCGTCGACAGACCTCGCCCTTCTCGGGGAGAGCATCCACGCCGGTGGCATTCCCATTTCCAGGATGGCTCCCCCGCTCTGTTCACGCGTGCATATGAATACACCTGCACGGGCAAAGGGCACCAGATGACGCGCCTTCTTTGCTGAGGTGCAGAATGCACACGGGACGATGCCCCGTGCTGGAGGTGGGGGGAGCGAGCTCCCTGGAGAAGGGCACGGGCAAGCAACACAAGTTCCGAGAAAATGCACGTGTGCGCGGCCCCCAGCGCTGGGCCCAGCCGAGTGCGTCTAAGGATGGCGAGGAGAGAAGGCCGAGTGAGGAGCGACGGCTTGCCGAGCAAGGGCAGAGGGTCTCCCGGGCAGGTGCCAAGCGCCGGTGCGGGGGGGCTTGTGCAGGCGCTGCAGAAGGTCTCCCTTCCCACCGCTGTTGTCCCCAGCTGTTCCCGCTCTCTGTCCTCTTCTCCTCCTTGTGGCCACTGGGCAGGCAGAGAGCCAGCAAGCAAGGAGGCCGTGGAGCTGCGGCCGCCTCCCCTCCGCACCCCCGTTGCCCAGTCACTGCAGGAAGCAGGTGGACAAGCAGCTTGTGGGGGCAGAGAGGAGGAGGAGGCCTGGGACCGTCCTCCCGGGGACCCAGCCGGGACATGGGTGCTCCTCAGTTCCCCATCATCCCTCTCAATGCTGCAGGGATAGCTCGCATTTCGGAGGCTCAGAGTGGGCCACGCTGGGACAGAGCAGCGGGTTGTGGAGAGCGATCAAGAGAAAGACACAGAAGCAGGGTCCGAGCAGGGCGGTTGCAGAGGCCAGCGAAGGGCACTGGAGTGGTTCAGGGGCGTGTTCCTGATAGGAGCAAGCGTGCCTCAGATGCCACTTGCTGGGGAACCCGAGCGGAGCAGAGTCCTGCCCCTGAGCTGCTGACAGGCTGCAGCAGGAACACAACTTTGGATGGCCGCTGGGTGAGCTTAAAGGAAGCAGATCCTGACTCCATGGGGGGAGCCAGACGTTCCCGGTTTCTCAGTGGCATTGGAGCTCTTAGGCTCAAAGTCGCCAAAGCCAGACTGAGGGTCTTGGAAACGGGTGGCACTTTTGACCTGCTGATCTATTTTAAGGTGGAGGAGCTTCAGGCTTGCACCAGGTTTCCTGGCACAGCTGTCGATGGGACACTTGGAGCAGCTCTTGCAGGGCCACTTGGCATTTGAGCGTGTGTGGCGTTTGCACACTCTGTCTGCACTGGAAGGGTGGCTCTGAGAGCAGGGGATGTGCAAGGGAAGCCTAGCCTGTCCCCATATGCTCCTCGTTGCTGTGGGGCCCTCACCCCCGCAGCCTTTCCAAGGGCAACAGGCCTCTCAGGGGAGCGCCAGTGATGCGGTGATGCTCCCGAACACCACACACGGGCTCCGAGGCACATGCGTGCCAGGCCTGGTGGCCGAGCCCCTTGGCTGCAACGGCCACGTCTTGTGGCAGCACGTTCTGACCGAGGCGGCCCACGTGCTTTTCTGTCTCTGTCTGAGCCGCTCTTGCTTGGTTCCTCCCAAAGGCCTTGTCCAGCGTGGTCACCTGGCTTCCCTCTCCCCGAGATCTATTGTTAGGGGATGGAGGGAGGAAAATCCCCTTCTGGGCATGCCGCCATCCTTCTGGATTCCTCCACTGTGCAGTTTGGCGATGGCTTCCTGGCATCTCAACAGGAACAATCCTAGAGGTGCCACAATTTGCAAGTCTACATGGGAAAAGGGCCCATGACTCCCAGCAGAACCTGCCTGGGCTTGCGTCCTAGGCTGCTATTTTAGCTCAGTCACATTTTCAGTCCTGCAATAACCTCCCCTTTTTAAGGCCTTTATAGGAAATAAACAGTCTGATAGTTTTGACCAAAAAGTCTGGAAAAAAACCTCCAGATCTGATGTCCAAGCGAATTAGTTCCTCTAAAAACAGACAGGGTGGGGTTAAGCTTGCAGCAAGCATCAAGAAACAAAATCCAAAAGAAAACAGGATGTTTTTTTTCCCTGTGATATAACTTATTTTGTGTGTTTCCCATTGAAATGAGAGAGGGTGTAGCTGCTTTTAGAGCTGCCAGTAGGCATGAGCAGAAAAAGGAAGGGGAAAGCTGGAAGGACAAAGCGAGCGTGTGGGGGACCTGCGACGGGGAAAGGTTTGGCTACTTTAAACGTGGGAAAGGCTGGCTTGTTTGGTTACTGTGGATCATAATTACCGGGAGCTTCAGTTGGGGTTTTAGGTTATAGGAGATGCTGAGTTGGATGGATGTGTTATGCGTTTGGGTCATATTTTTAGCCCTCCGTAGCGTCAGCGAGCCTTGAGATAGCAAGACCCCTGGGGAGGAATGGAAACCCAAATAAATAAATAGCCGTTTATTTGCACGTTGTATCTCGAGAGGGCAAGTACCCAACAGCATCACAGCATCAAGGATGTAGCATGGAATCCTGCTCTCTTCACTTTTCCATCTGCTGACACCCCATCTGCTTGCTATGAGGGCAGGGTGTGTGTTTATGTATACAGGACCTTCAAATAACTTGATGGGTTAGTAACATCTTCTCTGGGTTCCCCAGAATCTTGGAAACATGCACCCCACCTCTGAGGTATGATGAAGCCCATTTGGGCTGCTCTGGCTATTATGACTATTAGAGATTGACCCCAAAATGGAAGGAAAGAGCGAAGCATGATTTGTGGCTGTGCACCAAAGTTCAGCAGAGTTTTCCTCAAGATTTCCCACTGTGCTTTAACACTATAAATGGTGTGGGAGGGGCGGAAGGGGGGAGGAACTGTTATGCAAGGGGAGATCAGGGCCCTGCTTGATTTCCTGCCTCGAAATGTAGTGTGCCGGCTGCTCTTTCCCTTTTCATCATGGTCTATTCAGGCAGCAGATAGACTCCACTGGACTCTAAAATGGGATTTACGTTGTCATGTTGGTTCTTCATAGGAGCTGCTGTTGACAATTGCCAGGTCTCTTCCCCAGTTTCTCCAAGTTATATGTAAACTGGAAATTTACTGCCTGTTTGCAGTGGTGCAATAACCACAGTCTGTCCTTGCAGGCCATGAAGTGCGGTCAACTTGTAAAGCCATGTTAAAAACTTAGCAATAACATACTGGATTAAATATCTCCTAATCTTTCTGTCTTGGGTGAAGAATACCAGAAGGAAAGAGAGCTTCTTTGAAGGACCCATATATATATATATGGACCCATATATATGGGTCCCATTTATATACTGTATAGCATCTCATATGGACCCATAGATATACTGTATAGCATCCCATTTAATTCACTCTGTTCTGTGGTTGAATGTGGGTCAGACAGAGAACAGGTACAGGTAGTTTTCAGGAGGTGACCTCTAGCCTTGCCCTCGCTAGGTAAGGCCAGCTTGGGCAACGTCCTCTGAATGAAGGACCCTCTCCAGCTTCCAGAATCCCCTGATTGGCCAACCTACCTATTTGCAGCTCCCATACGGAGATCAGCTCTCAGGGCCAGGAAATCTCCTAATGGGTCGGAAGTCCAGCATCACAGCTAGGAATAGGGCCTTCAGCATCACGGTGCCCCTTCCCCGGAATGTCCAGCCCCCACGAATTGGCCTGCAACCAGCCCTGCTCTTCCGAAGGACATTCCCCGGAAGGACAGTGAGAGCAGTTTGGAGGCCTGGGTCAGCACGCACATCAACCCACCCCATTCTCCCCGTGAAGACCTGTTTTCATGCATCACTTAGAAAAGCCTGCAGTGTCATGGGCACCCTTCAAGCATAATATCCCTTATGTTTCCCGAGGGCTCCGAGGAAGCTGGGTGGAACGTGTTGCTTGGTGTCCGCAGTGCCCCTGTTTCGTCAGGCCGGTAAGCCAACCAAAGCGGCCTTTTCACGCGCACAGCAAGAATCTGATTAGCCCATTTTTCCACCAGCCACCTCTTCAAAGTCTATTTAGCAAATCGGAGCTGCGTAGTTGTGTGATGCTTATAAAGCATAAAGGGATTAATGTCGTGCTCTAATGAAAACCAGATGCAGAAAGTTGTCTGCTTGAAAGCTCTTTTCTGCCATAGCTGCAAATTCAATGATTTAACCAGCTTGAAAATATTGCCAAATTGAAAACACAAACAATTTCTCCTTGAGAGTCAAAAAGCTTTTTGAGGAGGGGAGATTTTGATCAGGAAAATGATGTGGGGGGAAAATCCCTCCCTCCCCAGTGCCGTTAATCTACCCTCCTGCTTTTCAACAGCAAAAAATACATACAGAGCAGTTCTCTTCTTTCTCACATGTTGCTCCATCCTAGAAGTTGTGGGATGTATAGAAAAGGAACAGGAAAGGACAGGGTGGTTGAAAGCTCATCAAAAGAGGGTAAAAAAAAGTTAAGCAGGCAAAGAGAGAGAAGAAAGATGAGTCTCAGGAAGTCAGTTGGGTAAAAAGACACAGCCAAAGACATATTGGTTATGTGGGTAGAGGGAGAGAGCAAAAATGGTCTTGAGTAAATTGCAGAAACATCCAGTGGAGGTGAAGATAAGCTGGGGCAAGTTAATGATCTGAGAGATGGAATTCAGAATTTCATACAAAGGATTGTTGTGAGTTAGTAAACTTCATGGTTAGCCAAGTTCAGAGGAGTGATATGGGGACTGGAAGAGAAAAAGGTCTGTGGATCCCATTTTGTAATTCATTGCAGAGATTAACGTCGTGCCTCATGACCCTAAAATGCTTTCGTGGTGATGGATGGCAAATACAATCAGTGGAATATTCTGGGACATCAGTAAAAGTCCCGCAGTTCTCCTAAGACCAGAACAGACAGATCGTCCTCATTGTCTGTCGTAAGCAGCCAAAAAGCATCCCAGTGCAAACACACACGATACAGATGTTTTCGGTGCAATGTGTTCATGGAATAAAACGGCCCTCTTGTGCCCAGAGGCCGCCACTGTGGGCCCGCACCTGTGGAGCAATTCCACCAAACTGGGTGGACGGGTTGGTTGAGAAGCTTCCGCCGCTTCCGCCCGCCGCTTCACCTTTAGACAGCATGCTGTAGGGGTGGAGAAGAACCCTGAACGGGGACGCTCAGTCCAAGGACGGCATCCCTGCTCTCACAGACTCACTCATCAGTCTTCCATCGCCTCTGGCAAAGAGAGCAGTCAGGGCAGGACGACTCCCCATGTTGACAGAGAAGTGCTATCGTCATGCGCTTGTTGGCAAGGTTGGAACGGATCTATCCCAGGATGACTGGCTTCTGGGAGGGCAGCTCCTTTAAGTGTGTCCCTTTGAGATGCTTTGGACCAGTTTTCTGAGATTCTGTGAGATACAGTGCGGGAGCTGATGGAGTCGAGCGGGGACACGGTATCACATATGAAGCCCCTTGGCCAAATACCGCTTGACCCTAACTTCCAGCCCTCTGGCCGCTGCCTCCCGCTTTTGTAGGAGTCCAGCTATTGAGGCTTCTCCCCAGCTACTTGGGGAATTGTAATTTTGTGAGGGGGCTGAAGAGAGGTTATGGGAGTCGTTTATGCCCATCAGTCATGACGGCCGCATTGTGGGTCCGTGGCTCTGAGCACCAGCTGGCAAAGGGTGCTCTCCCTTGGGGACCTGCTTGGGGACTTCCCGTGGGTATGGGGTTGGCTGCTGTGGGAACTGAATGTGGGACAAAATAGGCCTTTGGCGTGTTCCAGCAGGGATTTTCTCATTCTCCTATGTTTATAGAATGATCGCTCCCAAGGATTCCTTGGTACGAAACTGGTTTGGATTGTGCAGGGTTGATACGGCTTATTGGCCTCAGAATCTGAACTGCAGCCGAAAGCTTCACAGGCAAATTCAGCCCATCTCTTGTCTCCAGGATTGAAGCCCCGCACAGCCGCTTCTAGGGACCCAAGTGATGTTGGGCTGGACCCCAAAAGCAGCCCCTGCGATCTGCAGCCTGGCTCAGGATCCCCTTGTTAATAAAGCAGGAGGCCCACTGGGCATGGCCAAGCCCTTGGGGGCATCTCAGGCCAGTCCTTGGCTTCTAGACACTTCCCTTATCTCGATGGCGTAGCACCATGGGTTCTGGATGAAGAACTCTGGACGTGATGGGGGACTTTGCCGTGTTTGTAGTGAGAACATCCACCAGGGCAGCCTGGCTTTCACGGAAGACAGTTCGGGCGCTGCTAATACTGCTCTTTCCGAGTACTGTGTGCTTGCAGTAGCTCATGGGGCTGGTGTGGGCCTCTGGTTTTGCAGCTCTGACGTAAGGCACCAGGCCTATGGATTGTGCTATAGGCAGAATGTGCAGCCATGAAGCTGAAGCTAAGCAGATCAATGTCAGTAGGAGAGACGGCCAAGGAAACTCCTGCCTCCTGCGAGCCTGATTGAAGAAGGGTGTGTGTAGAGCTGCATAAATATGGAAGGAAATCAGCAAATCCTGCTAATATGAAGTTCCTTTGAAGGAACTTCATCAGCAGCTGATTCCGGACACGCACAAGAACACACTTAGTTCGACAGCGGATCATCCAGTTATGGCAGCCTTCCTCATCCAGTCACCTTGCAGATGGATCAGTAATGGCAAGGGGTTATGGGAGTTGTAGTCAAACACATCTGGAGGGTGCAGGATTGGGGAAGGCTGCTTTTTCCTTCCGTTGCCACAAGATGCAAAAATGGCCGCTGGTGCAGGTAGCTTCAGAGGAGGAAAACTGGAGTTCATGCTGGGGGCCAGGTCTGCCAATGGTCATTCCTCGGGGTGGAATCACCCTGTTCCAAGGCAGCCAGTCTGTCGGTTGGAAGGGAGCTGCAGCGGGGGAGGACGTCCAACTCCCTGCCTGGCTGGTGGTCTTTCCAGGGAAGCAAACCGGCTGCCGGGCTCAGCGGGACCCGGACGGTTTTCCATGTTCTGCTGTGCAGTTGGCGGTGGGAGCTGGGCATGCGGTTGAGTGTGCACTGCTGCAGGGGAGGGATCAGGCCCGACGGGCTTCCCCGTGTGGGGAGCATGGCGTGCATTGCTTCCTGGCTCGCCTACCAATGTGGGCAGGCTTTCCTGAGCCGCCCAGATGCTGTGCGACTTCTCCGCCGACACTGGAGGGCAAAGAGCCCTCCTGGTGCACCCAGCCCCTCTTCTGTGGTCTTCCAGACGGCACTGTCAGGAGAGGTTGTGCTTGCAGGAAGAAAACGGGGTTTGTAAGAGGCCCCGAGGAACGCGCTGCATCGTGCCAGCCCTCAAGCTCGCCAGCTGCACAAAAATGCTCCTTTTGCCAAAACTCCGTCCAATGGAATACCTGTTTGCTTTCTTAAAGAACACCCCACGTCACAGTTTACCTTGGCCTGAAGATGAAGTCTTGCACACAAAAATCCAGTTCTCTCTCTCTCCCAACCCCCAAGCACACATCTGGCCTGACAGTAGTTACCTCTGTTCCACTTGGGAACCTCTGCTCCTTGCTCAGAGGGATGCTTTCTCCACCAGTGGCCAAGCCTTCTGTGCAGGTTTACTCAACAGCAAGCCCGCTGTGTCCCGGTGGGGGGAGGACGGAGCACACAGCCCGCGTTGTGCTTCTTGGTCTTCTTTGGCAGCGTGCAGAAGGGTGCGCTTGTGCCACGCTCAGTGTAAGGGAGCAGCGCATTCTGGTGTTCGCAGACAAATCCGCAGAGCTGGGCAAATTGATCTGCCCCCAAATACTTGCAAGCTGCTTCATAGGAATTTTCCTCTGTGAACACTGATGTTGAATTCATGTGCTTCCGAGATGTTCCTGTGTCGGCAGAACATTCTCTGAGTAGCCAGTGCCGTCAGCATCTGCCGTCCGCTGGATCTTAATTTCAGAACTGGATGCCGGGAGTTGATTCTTTAGCACTGATCGGCAATACGTAAAGATGTCTACTTGATAGCAGTTGACCGATGGTATGCAATGCAACCTGAAGTATTTGGAGCTTGGCATGGAATTTTATTAACATTATTTGATAACTGACATGTGTCAGCATGTCATATTTTATGGCAGTTAATAACTGGCATGCGGTGGAAGTAGCCGTTCACAGTAAGGGAAGGAGTGAGTGCTGCCCTGAACGCAGTGCTTAGCCTTTGACTGCTGTTGTGCAATAGTGCTGGAACCTGAGAGCTGCAGAAGCAGCGCTAGCGTTGGATGCCTGCAGAAATCATTGAGATGGGCCAGCAGAGCTCTTGGATTGTAACTGAAGTTTAAAAGGCACCAAATTTTGACGGAAGTTAAAAAGGAATAGAATGTTAAACGGAAAGGTTTCCACGCTGTAGCCAAACTACAGCACGTAACTGTGGTCAGAATTCCGTGTGGGAGGAGAGCACTGCAAGGGAACGGCCGGCGTTCGGCAAGAGGAGCCAGACAGGATGGGAGTGCGATGGGGCGCGTGCGGGGAAGCGCCACTGGCGTGGCAAGTGCCGAATGCTCCTGAGCAGCTTCCGTGGCTCCCCACTGCCACCCCGGTGAGCGGTGGAGCCAGCGGTCCTTCCAGCAGGGGCGGAGTGGCTGGATGGGGGCAGGGCAGGGGAGCTCCCTCCGTCCTGCCTCCGTTCCCTTTGCGTTGGCCGATGCGGATGCGAGAGCGCCCCCCTGGAGAGCCCAGAGCTCCCTGGCAGGGGGCCTGCTTGCTTGCCGAACGCTTCCCGTGTGTTGCCTGGCAGCCCCTCTGGTCCAAGGATCACCCCGCAGCTTCTGAGTCCCCTGGAAACCCCAGAGCCACTGCTACTCAGAGCAGGCGGCCCTGGGAGAATGGATGGGGCACCTGGCCCACGCGAAGCAGCGTCCCTGCCTGCGGAGCTTGCCCTGTGGCCCGCCCTTGCCGCTGGCCCAGCGCGGCTGCTTCCATGGCCACTGGCTGGCTGGGAATTACAGGGGGGCACCTGGGTAACCAGAAGACACAATGTCTAAGACTCTGGTTTACGAGAAATGCATTCCTGTTTTTGAATGGATTCTTAATCCCAAAGATGCTGACAGCCGAGTTTGGATAGCAGCTTGCTTCTGTTTGCCAGATCACGTCCAGCAGCTCGTGGGCTTTGCATAGCGGACTCCCGCTCACATCGGATCTGCTGCAATGCATCAGCGCGGGAAAATCCATGCATATTCTGGGGGGAAATCCACCCCCGCTCGGCAACCAGTGGGCTGGAATTCCCGGTCCTCCGTTACAACGAGAAGGCCGTGCAAGGAGGCGGCAGAGACCAGGCCTCCCGGGCTCTCTCAGCCGTTCCCTTTCCCCTTCGAAGCGCGTGCCTGGCCGCGGGCGCAGCTGCCTTTGCGCGCAGGACGGCGAGCGCGGCTTCGCCTCGGCGCCCGGGAAGCGCCTCGCGGGACTCCGGGAAGGAGCCTGCGCCCAGGCGCGGCCCCGCTTGCCTGCGCGCAGCCCAGCCCGGCAGGGAGAAGGGAAAGGCCACGGCGAGAGGAGGCGTGGATGCCGTCGGGGCGCGGCGCGCTGCTCGGGCATCTCCCGCCCTGGGAATCCTCGCGTGGGTTTTGCTGAGCAACGCGCGCCGTACCCGGAGGCTTCGTCGAAGGCCTCTCTCCTTTTGAGGGCATGTTCTGAGCCGTCCACCCGCTCCGCCCTTCCCGACATCCTAAGGGCAGCCCTCCTGGCGGAGCGGCATCCTGGGAAGCCGGGAGCGCAGCAGGGCGGGCGCGGGCGCCCCGCGCAGCCCTTCCCTGCAGTGCCCGCAAGAGAAGAAATTAAGCCGAGGCAAGGAGAGGAAAGCTGCCAAGAGCCTGGCTGTCGACGGGACGGATCCCGCCCCTCCCGTGTCCTCTTTTTGAGGACATTTTAAAACAAACGGCTCCTCTTCCCTTCCTTGGAGAGCAAAGAGAAGCTGGATCTTTCAGCGGAGCCCTCAGATGTCGTTTAGGACCTTCAGACTCTGGATATTCCCAGAAATGTTTGGGTTTGGATGGAGTGGTTACTTTTTTCCCTGTAAAAATGCCAAGGGAAGACAAATTATGATACAGTAACTCATAAATATTTGCTGCCAACCGGCTTCACATCCTCTCAGTGCTTGTGCCTCCGGACGACGCAGCCCTTTGCGACTGGTGGTCTGTGGATGGGCGGCAGAGAAGCAGGGCTGCGGCTGGGACAGCCCTAGCCAGAGAATTCAGCTGCACTGACTGCAGGAAAATAAGCAAGGCTGTCCGCTGAAGGCCTCCAGAGCTGTCCTCCTGTCAGGGGCCAGCCTGGCAGAGAGCGCTAACAACCCCTTCCCAGCTCCCTGGCCAAATGGCACCGAGTAGGATTATCCAGGAGGGCATGCCAGTTGCAAGGCTTGGGATCCCAGGACCTGAGGGAGGGCCTCTCCTCACCTGAAGAGCTACTGGGACGCTAAACACCCCACCCGTGAGACCTTCTGCTGAGTGGCACGTGTGGCAGCAAAGGGGGTGGCCTTCTTAGTGTTTGCCCCCTGCCTTATGGAATGGCCTCCTCACTGAGGTCCACCTGGTGGCAACCCTGCCGTCCTTTGGTGCCACATTAAGACAGCCCTGCCCTCTTAAGCATTTAATGGTAGTCAATGGACATTTGGGCTGGCTGTCTTTCCACAGGTCTAGTAATGCTACTGAAAAAAGGTTGCGCCAGTTTAAATGGTTGCCAAGTCCATATTTTGAATTTTGTGGTGCGTTATATGTATTCATGGGTTTTATGAATTTTTGTGGACTGCCCAGAGAGCTTCAACTGTTAAGCTGTAAATAGGACTCATTTCTAACAGTTGGGAATATTTGAACTTTTTTTTTTTTTTGGCAGGGGGATGGCTGTAAAACAGACATGAATATTTTGCAAAGTTTGCAAGTAAATAGAGGGGAAATTTGCACTCCTGCAGTAAGATGGCAGTTACTTCTGGTGCATAAACCTCCTTTTGTTTCCCAGCCCTTTAATTGGCGCAAATTCCACTCTGCTTTTTTCCCAGCCCTTAAATTTGAGTATATATCTGGGGGGTGGGATGTTAGAACTGTCCCAGAAATGCAGTAAGTATAGCAGTCAGTTGAAAAAAGAGGGCCAATAGCTTCTCTTTCTGGTGTACCTGGAGGCTTGGGGCACTGTTGAAAAGACGGGGGACACAGAGAAGGGTCAGTTCAGTACATAGAATGGAGGTTATGTGCCAAAGCAGATATAATCTCCCCACCACTTGTGGTATATCTGCTTTGGCTGCCCCCTTTGACAGCTGAAACTGATGAGAAAACTAACCAGGAAGGACCAGACGTATTGGACAGTTGCAAGAGCACATTTCTGCACTTGCAAAAGACTGAGAATAAATGAATGAATGCAAATGCAATTGCATGATTCTGGGGCCAAATATAACTGTTATTATTGAAAACGTGCAATGTTGAGGCTCTGGGTG
This sequence comes from Varanus komodoensis, assembly GCF_004798865.1. Classification (NCBI taxonomy): domain Eukaryota; kingdom Metazoa; phylum Chordata; class Lepidosauria; order Squamata; family Varanidae; genus Varanus; species Varanus komodoensis. Next base: position 449,204 of record NW_025335780.1, read on the forward strand.
GGAAGAGGAGCAGAAAACGAAAAGGCATAGCGATCAGAGCAGGGAAGGGAAGTCTGGAGCAGTTCTGCTGCAAAGGGGGACCCCCAGGGCAGGCTCTTGTTTTGGGAGGCTTCCATCAGCACGGATAAAATGCCATCTGCCTTCTGTGAGCTCCCATTTTCACTGAGCAGCTTTCTGAATCAGGGAAGTCCACCGTTAGTCACACAGAGATGTCATGTTGTTGAGAGAATTATGGATAGGCGTATTGTGCATTAAGTTTAGATATTTGAATAGGGTGTTTGGATCTTTGCTGTCTTCATCGCCTCCGCCAGTGGCTAATCTCGCTACTGCTCGGGGCTGCTTCAGGGATCCCCAGCAACCAGCAGGGCTGTTCCCCTTGCAAGCAACTCCTACATCCCCAATGAGCATTCGGGCTGCTCAGGAATTTGCTAACAAAGGCCAGGTTTTCTGCAAGCCTTGCTTGACGTCTGTTTTGTCACGGGAATGCCAGAGGGGATTTTTTTGCTGTACTGAGCAGGGCAGGTGTTTTGGTGTTCTCGTGCTCTGTCTTAAGTTAATGGTCTGGACAATAACACCGGGGAGCATGCCAGGATTACGGCGAAGAAGGAACCCTGGGCCACTTCGCCCGGCCACATTGATAGCGTCAGGCCATACATGGGTTTGGAATGAGCCTATTAGGCTCCCAAGTGTCTCCGTGCCAAGAAATACAAAGCAGGAATTGGCAGCTTTAGGATGAGCAATGCACAAACACGGTGTAAAGTGTTGCAAGTTTTTGAGCACTTTTGAAGTATGTTTAAGTAAACGTGGATCTCTCACCATGGCAACAGAGCAGCGCCGGAGGGAGTGAGCCTCGTCCCTGGGAGAAGTGCTGGGAATGTGAACTGGGAGGACCTCCTCTGGAACAGTCTCTCCTGACCCATCCTGTGGTGGGAGTCATGGAACCGGAGGGAGGGAGGGACCAGGTTTGCTTGACCTGGTCACCTGCCAGGCAGGGCATATTTAAGAGACAAAGACAAATGCTTTCCAGGTGGACAGCAATCCTTTCGAATCCAACTAGGAATCAGGCGACATTTCATTTATTATGGCAATGAGTGATGATATGTACTAGGGCAGGACTGCTCTCAGTGCCAGCAGTGAATCAGAATGGGTTGCAAGTATAACCGAAATAGGCAAGGACGGACCGAACCGGCCGTCACTCTGTCCTGCTGCAGCCACTGGGCATCACTGGAGGGTCAGCGGCTGCTGGAGGTCAAAGCCTGCCAGGAGGTAAATATCGATAGGAATAAACATCTATTTATTCCTCATATGCAGAAAAGCCAGGCCCATCGGCAGCCTTGCGCAAGAATCGCTACTCTGCAGGGTTACATTTTTGGGTCCGTTTGGGAGGGCGACCAAAGAGAAAGCTGTGCAGACCTCAGTGCAAACTCCATTGCCTGCATTCGCAGCTCTGGTCTTCCTCAGAGTCTCCGCCAGTGCATCTCCACACTGTCTCGAGCTAGGAACTAGCTTTATAAAAGAGCAACAGCAACAGCTCTGCCAGACGTTGACATATAAAATTAACAAAAAAAGCTAGAGGCTAGAGGAGGCATGCTGGTCCGATGAGAAATGCTCCATGCGCCACGCAGAGGAAGGGCACTTCTGCTTCCGAGAGTGGAGCATCCTTTCTGGTCCAGGCTTCATGAAAAGCCTTTCCTTGTGGAAAGTCAGGCTCCCTGACTTGGTAGCTTGCCCTGAGGGTGCTGTATACAAACACAGCCTCAGCTCTCAGGTGCCCTGCCATTTCATGGGTTCATCATTAGTCTCCGCCGCTTCCCCTCTTCAGCGTCCCATGAAGAACCTGGGAAGACCGGATTTCCCCAGCAGCCCTGGCAAGATCAGTGCTCAATTTCCTTGAAAGGAGCTGGCTTGCCTCCGTGAATCTGCCCTGGCAGCTGTGAGTTCTCTGCCATGCCTCAGGCAGAAAGATGGAATGTCGAAATAATTACTTGAAGACAGAAAGCTTGGAAAGCTCCAGATGTATCACAGCATGATCCCATCATTCCCGCCAGGATGCGCCACCACATCTGGCGGGTGCCAGGTTGGGAGAAGCTGCTCTGGAGCACCGTTTCCCGCCACTGCAGCCTGGGTCGGGGAGCTGGGTGGCCGAGGTGGCCTGGAAAATGCTCTGATGTGTACCAGAGTTGGGCCCACCGTTGGACCACAGACTTGGGGACATCATGGTGCATGAATGTGTATGAGGACAGCCTAAACATCCCCTTCTGGGATCCGCTGTGGTGGGTCAGGCTTCCCTATTGCCAGCACTGAAGTAAGAGCCAAGACGCACTCTAGTGAGTCAGTTCGGACTGGGGAGGCTGGGAGGGGCTGGTCCCTTGCCGCCTCGGGCAGCAAAGGTCCTGTGGAGCGAGAACTGCTCTTTGCACGCTCATGTTCTGACCTCCTCATGTCTTAGGAACTTGCTTTCTGGGAAGTCTTAAAAACACACGCACAGAGAGTTATTTAGAGCAAAGCATGAACGTGGTGCGGTGTCAGTGGTTTGGCTGCTCTGCATGGGAGATCTGGCCTCCCTGGGGGAGTCCAGGCCAGGAGTCCCTGGCGTGTGCTTTTTCTGCTGCAGGGTTGAAATGCAAACCGAGAGGATTTCTAAAAAGCTGAACAGCCATATCCCTAGGAAGGGCATGGAAAAGGACTTCCTCGCCCTTTGGGGAGCTGCATCAGCAGGGTTGACTCCCCCTATAAATAAGCAGTGGTCATAACATATCCTGTGGTGTTTAGAATGGGCACCACACCCAGCTTGTTCCTGTAGGAAGAGAACCAGCCCCCTGCACCCCAGAGTAAGCACAGCAAGCGCAGATGCTGAGAAATGTTTTTCCATGATCTCGCACAGAAGACGAACAGAACAGCCGTCCATGATGGAGCTGAGCGCTTTCCTCATAGCTGAGCCTGCGCTTGCCAACACACTGGCAAAGGTCCTGTCCCCTTTGTGGTACGTCTTCCAGGGCCATCTTCCCCCTGGCAGGTTATCCCCAACAGGCTGCCGCTGTGCTTGCCCAGGGGTAGAATTCTTACCTGCTGGTATGGGAAAGAAGCTGTTTGGATGTCGGGAGGTACGCACCTGTGCAAACAGGTAAATGGGTTAAGGTGGCATCCATTCCCAGCCTGTGCAGCACTATCAGACACCATTGCGTTGCCTGATGGGGGAGATGAGCCAGGTGTCAGGTGACCCCGTAGGTTGCTCGCGGCCACCCGGCCTGGCAGAGCTGTGCTTGCAGCATGCCACCTCCTTCCGCCTCTCCTGGATTTGACCCTCCTCTTTGCGACGTAGGTGGGAGCTGTGTGCTGCTGCCTGCCAGTAGGAAGAGTCCCTGCCCAGAGAAAAGTAGCATGTCAGGGAGCAGAGTGAGCCGCAACTGTTTCCCCTAAGAGGCTGACTTCCCGTGGATGGGGCGATTTTGAAGAGGGGCACGATTCAAACCAGGGTGTCTCCGGCAGCTTTCTCATGCATCTTAGCCCTGGAAGGGCTGTCCCCCTCTTTTCTGCTGGCGTAGTTTGCCCTCGGCAATGAGAAGGTGCAACTCGGGTGGCGTCCTGACCCATCTCCACTTTTCCCTCTCACAGAAAATGAAGCCCATTGTTCAGAGGAGGCGCTCGACTTCTGCAGCCCTGAGCAAAGCACTCAGCAAGTCCAAGTGCCACTCCAGGTAAGCAGCCTTGCGTCAGGACCCTCCCGAGCCTGCGGAGGTTCTTGCCCAGACTGGAAAGGGAACGCGGGTTTCTGCAAGAAAGCAGAATTCACTGTACGGGTCACGCTGACCCGCATCCCACCCGCTTCCGTGCACTTCCTCTCCCTGCAACAAGTTTCATCAAAAGGAGGCTTTGCAGGGATCACCCCGTCCTCCAGCTAGCGCTGAAGGCTTGTCTGTGAAGGTGAAGGTGGGACTGAGGGGCTTTGGGGAGAAGCTGGACGTTTGGGGGAGCAAGTAGCGAAGAGGAAGCATGAGTGATGCACTCTTCCTCGCCTCGAGACAATGTCCCAGTCCCACTGGGAAGGGCAGGAGAGGGGCATTTCCTCTGGAAATGCCTTCTCTCCTGACCAGGGCCACAGTGTGCATCTCTCTGCTGGGATGGCTCTCCGAAGCCTGAATCACTTCCGCCTCCCCTTCCTGCCCTGCTGTTACTTTTGGAAATACTCAAACTAAATGTGCAATTGGACTAGGATTTACTGTTGTGTCACCCTGTCGAGGTCAGTAGTGCCACTTGGCAGGAAGGTGGCCTGCCGCCGAATCACCGAGACGTCTCCCACTCCGTGCATGCTCATTTCTGCCTAGAGGTCTAGCAAGACAGTTGCGTGTGCCTCTGCCTTTGAACCCCTGCAGACATTTCAGCCAGTCTCTTGTCTGACTGTTGCTCATGCCAGAAAACAAGAGGATGGGAGCATCTTTGCCGTGTGAAGGTGCACTGCATGCAAAGATTTCACATTTTCAGAGAAATCCCCAAAGAGCTGCTTCCCCATCCAGATATGAGAAACTTCTTCCTCTCTGAAATTTGGGAGAACCTTGGTGATGGGAAAGAGATGGAAATAGCCATCTCACCCACAGGGGGCAATAACCTGGATCAGGAGAATGCCACGAGTGAAAATGGGGGCAGGAACACCACATAAGCGATTGATCGACCGATCCGTTGATCATGTGGATTGGTCATAACCTGCCAAACTGATAAGGTTACATTCAGGGTCTAGGAACGCTTGGAATGAATACTATGTAAACCATCTAGAGAGCCCAGTGGCTCTGAGACAGGATATAAACGTGCTAAATAAATAAATTTCAGGAGGCTTAAATGAGAATGAGTTGGACAGGTCCCATATAGGTGCTTCTGTGTTTTAAGTTTTCACTGGATGGAAAAAGGACCATCCAATTTGGTGTCCTGGAAATCCATGTGCAGAGCAACTCAGAAAGGAAAGCAGGCATGGTCCAACCAAGATGGAAGAAGTTTCAGTTTGTCTCGGGATAGATTAGGGGTGCAATCCAAGGCAGTAGTGCGGGCAACGGGCGCTCTGACTGTGAGTGAGTGCAAAGTCTTGGACTTTTTGCCCATGGGCACCAGAATATCTTACCTGCAGTCCCATCTGTCGCTTGGATCTTGCCGTAGAATGATACGCCCATCCCAGCATCTGTTTAACAGGGAAAACCATGAAGGAGCTTTTGTTCCCCTCTGCAGAGAGTGGATGGATGAAGGAAGACCTTGTTCTCACTTTGTCCGCTTCCAAAAATGCCTTCATAAATAATATTTCACGGCAGTTTATTTAGCTGAAATAAATATTTCTTTTCAACTCAAGATAAAAACTTAAATGATTTACACTTAGAACCAAACAACCTTTTAGGAGAGCAGCATTTTTCATTTAATGCCACACTTAACTGCTCTGCTTTGGGGAAATTATTTGTAAAACTTCCAGTGCTTTTAAATTAAAGGAGAGGAATTTGTGAACCAGCAGCCCTTTCACTCTCCCGGAGTCCACCCATTTTCTCAAATAGGAGAAATACATTCTTGGCTTTATTTGGATGCAGGGAAAAGCTACTTCTTGGAGGCTGGCCCGAGTGGTGACTTTTTATTTCCCATGATGGGCAGTCCCTGGGGATCTGCTGCTGCACCCCGTTTGTTTGTTTTCTTGCTTGCTTTTTGCTCCTTCGTGTGCTTTGCTGCTTGTTTTGTAAGGACAGGGACAAAATGGCTTCAGTCCATGACCCTGTGCAAATACACACACCGAGAACCGTAATGCGAGGTTTGACCTGCTCTCTCAGCATCTGCTCTCGAAACAACACAAGAAAAGTCCCGCCACAGGTCTATCCAGCCCATCGTGCTGCTCATGCCCGGGCCAACCGGATGCCCACAAGGCCCTGGAGCAGAGTGTGGGTGCCACAGCTCCCTCCCGCCCAGTGCTCCCACAGTGGGTGTTCCTTGGCAGGCCACTTCTGATGCTGGAGGCAGCACGAAGCCCTCAGGACTAGAAGGCATGGCTAACCTCCATGCATCTGTCCAATCCCCTTTTCACACTGTCCCGATGGGTGGCCACCAGTACATCTCGCGGCGGCGAATTCTGCAGCTTAGCTTGTCCTCGTCGTTCCGTTTATCATCGAGTTCTTTGCAAAGCAAGCACAGAGTGCAGCGTGACGGAAGGAGCAACCAGATGGCCTCCAGGGAGGGACTGCGTGATACTGCGGATTTCCAAATTCAGGTCGGGAGGCAGTGTGCCAGCCTCCGGGCTGGGAATCAGAACTCCACTGCTCCCTGCTGCTGTGGGAGTGGGCAGCACTGAGCAGGCGGCTCCTTGAGGCTGGGAAGGTGACCTTGGGGAGGGGCAGAAAGGGGTGCACCAGCGGATGCGGGCAGGGGGAGACCGGAGGGGCTTGGACATGAGTCATCCAGCCCTTTCCTTCCTTCTCCAGCTCCTGGGGAGCAAAAACGGCTGTCTAATGCAATGCAGTGCAGGTGGACTGGGAGCTCAAGATCATCTCCGCCAGCTCTGGCCTGCTTAGGATGAGCCAGACTCTCTGAGTCTGTGCCCTCAGTGATGGTAAAGAACAAAGAGTTAGACCAAAGTTTGCATGGAGAAAGTGGAGTTATGATATGGAAGGAGGCAGCAGGAAGGCTTGGGGCAATTCAGGAGGGTCAGTTTGGAGAGTAAAAATCACACCAAGTGGTCTTCCGGAAAGCCTGAGCTTAGTCTGAAATGGGTCGTCATGGCCAGACTTCAGAAATGTCCTCCCCAAACTCTTCCTGTTATTGGATTCCACTCGATCACTGACCTTCTGAGCCATCCCGGGGGGAAGAGGGCTCATTGTGCCCTTCAGGGGACCAATTTGTGCAGGCTAACTTGTAAAGCAACCTTGTTTTGAGTGATCTGGAATATTTTCCCCCAGACTCTGGTAGACAGCAGTGGGTGGAGAGGGTTTCATGGCAAAATAATGATGCCTTTGCAATTAATTTGCTCTTCCCTTTTTCCAGCAGGGAAATTATTTTTTCCTCACCCCATCCAGATAATGGGTTGCCGGCTGGGGCCTTTGGTGACTCCAATTCTGTTTTCATCTTGGACGAGCATGTTCAGCTTACCCTGGGCTTACAGACGCAAGAGCGGCGCTTGTTCCTCTTCAGTGACATGCTAATCATTGCCAAAGCCAAGTAAGTGCCAATGCCCATTTGGCTCACTGCCTGTTCATTCGCTGCTCCCCTGGACCTTGTAGGGCAGCTTTGCAAAGGCGCCTGCAACGGTCGCTAGTCCTCATGACCAGGCATGCCTACAGAAATTGCTTGCTGGGACATTTGGGCAGCTCGTAAAGGGAGATGGTGGAGGAGATGCCCAGGTCACAGAAATGACCCTACTACTTCCCTGGAACCAGTTCTGACCAGGCTTCTTTCTGAAACCAGAAATCCCTCTAATTTAGCACTTGTCACTGGTTGGCAAAGTAACCCATTTGGGTACCGCAGTCAGAATTGTGTTAGAGTTAGCACTGCATTGTGCTGCTGACCCAGTGCTGGAGCAAAGCTGTGAGTGTCCCAGCTGTTCAGGAAGAGGGTGAACTCACAACTGAGCCTGCCGCTGTCTCCTGAAGCAGACGGCAGGACCCGCAACCCTCCTGTCCCCAGCCAACAGAGTTAACGAGGATGGTCTCTGCTTTGGCACTCAGGTCTTCTTCCAGCTTGAAGCTGAAGAAGCAGGTGCACCTGAATGAGGTATGGACAGGCTCCTGCTTCAGTGAGGTGTCGGAGAAAAAGATGAACCCTGAGACGTCCTTTGTGATCGGCTGGCCCACCACCAACTACGTTGTCACTTACAGGTAACAAGTCGCCCCCTTCAGCTGCCTCTGTGCAAAAATGTCCGCCGGGCTAGCTGGGGCATGCTGGGAGTTTTGCTCTGATGCTTCTGTGCCTCTGAAGGGCTGGAGGGGAAGGGGCAGCAGCCGCACTCAGTGTGCCCAAGGAACTGCATCCAGGATGCGTCTGAGCAAGCAGAGCCCTTGCGGAGTCTCTGTGGCTGGCATCGCCTTGCGCCACATCCCTGCGCTGTCTCCCGGGTGCATACATTGCGCCTCATGTTGGGAAAGGAAGAGCTGCCATTAGCAAAGCCGCCTGGTGGGGACAGAGCACAGCCTGCCCTCCTTTCGGACATGGAGTCCTTCTTAAGGCCACCGAGTTTCATTGTACCCCAGAGATGCTTGGCTTTCTTTCCGTTTCAAGAGCCTGGGTGGTGTGGTGGGGTAAGGCTGTGGGGCAGGAGACCTTAATTTTAGTCCACACTCAGGCATGGGGGCAACCTGGTGACCTTGGGCCAGTCCCAGACTCTGGATAAGGTTGTTGCTGTGAGGATAAGATTGAGAAGAGGAGGAGGATTATGGCAGCCATTTTGAGTTCCGGGGAAGAAAAAAGGTGGGATATAAATATAGTGGATCAATAAATAAATATTCCCCCCCTACACACACACACACACACACACACGCACAGAGGAAACTTTTTAAAAATTTATTCTGCTTATCCTTTGCTTTCTTACAAAGATATGTGCCCAAAGAAGCAGGCATATATTAAAAACTCAGAATATTGCTACCAGTATAATAATAATAATAATAATAATAATAATAATAATAATAATAATAATAATATTCAAAGCACCCCAATAGAATAGAAGTCAAAACAATAAAACATCACAACATCAGGTTGAAATTATCTTAACATGGCAGATAATCAGGGATACAATCCGGGTTTGGCTTCTTTTGAAAGCTCTCAGGTGTCCACCTGGAAGCCCCCCAAATTCTGTGTTTTCTTTAAAAAATGAGCAAGAACAATGAGGCAGAAGATGTAAGAGGGAGTCAAGGCATTTAGAAACCCCCCGCATCCCTGCCAAATTCAACATTTATGTCACTTTACTGAGAACTAAATACATAAATAGCCAGTGCTTTTGGCGACCTTTTGCCTTTTGGCAATTGTGCCTGGAACCCTTTTCCCTTCCAAGGGGTAAACTCAGTTTATCTGAGAAGTCGAAGAATTAATTTCATGACATCAATGAAGAAGGAATTTGTCCTCTGCAAGCTTCCTTCGTGGACTTCCTTGACTGCGAGTGTCTCTCATCCGTACATATTTATGGAAAGAAATTCACCGCAGCTGCACGGGCGACCCATCCTGCCCTGGCAAAGAGGGCGTCCCCCAGACTGCCGCCATGGCTCCCCTCATGGCTGGGGCTTCTTGGGAGGAAAGGAGAGGAAATCTCGCTCCCTATCGCATCCAGAAACACATTTCCAGTGGGCCATGTAGTCTCTCTTGGGACGTATCCACCGACTTGGTAGTGGCAGGAACTTTCGCTAGGAGAATTGACGCCCTGGCCCTTTACTTTTATGACTAATATCTTGGTTCAGGGTCCCATTTCCCCTACAGCATTTAAGATGCCAGACGGGAAATGGTTTCTAGGAACTGCAGGCAAAAGAAAAGGTGGGGAGGAGCGCATGTGAAAAAGAGTTTTTGAGCATCAGAAGAGGCGCTCTTGACCAGACCATCTGCCAGGAAATGGAGCGCGGCAACTTTGCCGTCTATATCCGTATACTCCCCAGAGAGAACAGGACCAGGAAGGGGTACGCTTTTGCCACAGGTCTTGGCCGGAAAGACAGTGCTTTAGCGTGTCTGCATGCATGCCAGTGGACTGGATCCAGACCTCATTTAACACGGTGCCACCTCTGTGTTTGCTTCTCATTTGCAGCTCACCTGAAGTGAAGGAAAGATGGCTGTCCACACTGCTCTGGTGAGCAATGCATCTTCTGTCTCCAGGACACGAGGCAGGAGCTGGGCGTCCGTGGCACTAGGAGCTGGGCGTCTGTGGCACACTGGATTGGAGTTGGGGAACCTTCGCCCTAGCGGCGTCGTTCCACTTGCTGTTACCTGTGCCCCTCACAGGAGACCAGATGCCCCATTTGGAGCACGCAGGGTTTCTGTGGCATACCCTGGAGGGCTGATTTCATTTGTGGTCCACTGGCCAAAACTAGTGGCAACTGCTGCTCAGCTGCAACCCCTTTTGGTCCTTTTCAGACATGTCTAAGGGCTCAGTTGGGATGTGTGAATCAGCCAAACATGCGCATCTCCGAATCCCTCATTGGAGCTGAATCCAACTGTTGTCAGTATCAGATGGCAAGATACATATTTTTAAATCACAAAAAATGTGCGTGTGTTTTTTCCAACATATATACATCGCACGTGTGTATTTTTAAGTGTACACATTTTCTCCCATCGATTATAGTGAATTTGTGTTGATTTTTCAGTATTTGTGCATTTGTTTTCCTAAAGTACGCATGTTTAAATGCTTGTGTTGCTGTTCTTTGAATCCCATTGCAAGCTCTGAAATGTACATATTTCAGCTACGGATTGTGCTCAGGTCTGCAGTTGCTCCTGAGATGTCTGAATTTGGTAGATCCTGCTCAAAACTGAACTGAAACGAATCTCCCAGCTATCCCCAGGGCAGAGTAAATATAGGGGAGTAGGTGATACCTCAGGGGTACCCTTTATCCCCAGTTGATGCACAGCCACAAGAATCTGCAGGGGGTAAATCAGAGAGCAGAAAAGGAGCATGTTCAACTGCTCTCTAGAAGCATCTTTGCCCCTTTCCCAACCCATCTTCATCTCCATGCTTGGCACCTTGGAATTTACCATCTTGTGACACATCTTTGAATTACAGGCACATCGATGAAGTGAAGAGGACTGAATATCCCAGAAGTCTACCAATGCCGATTTTGTTGATGGATGGTGAAAATAGCTCCTCTGTGAGTAGCAGTGAATTCCTTTGTGGAGATGATGTTGAGGGCCACAATCCAGGGCAGGCCAGGCAGCACCTGCAGGGCCCAACGTTCCAAAAACCCTGGAGGCTGTTCACTGCTTCAGAATGGGGGGAAAGGGGCACGTCAGCCAGAAAGCCGCTAACCCCTGGGGGTTGGGAAAAGGGCTGGGGGGGCGGGGAGGGTGCTGTGGCCATCCAGGGAGCCCAGAACGGAGCCCAAGAGGCCTGACTGGGACCTCAGGCTATGCATCCACCTTATATGTCATGGAGCCACATGTGTGCACTTGCAAACACACCTGCCCCTTCATGGGCATCCAGGAGTGCTCTGGGGAAGGCCACCCCCTTTCCAGAAGCTTCTGTTCTCAGAGCTCTCACCTGTCTGGGATCCTGGCTCTTGGCCCTTCTTGCTCCACAGTCCAGACACCCAACACTGTGACCTGGATCTTTTCAGGGGAAAAACCAGAGAAAAGGCAAAGGCAGACCTTGTCTAAGAAGAGCTGCTGAGTTTTCTCTGATTGCAACTAAATGCACCTTTATTCTTTGTGCCCAGAACACAACGTTAAGCGTCTCCAACACAGAAACAGTCGATGACACCATTAAGAAGGCAACTCAGCAGCTGGGCCTCCTGGTGGGTGTGAACTTGAAATCCTGTCTGGGGTGGCTGAGCAGAACTGGGGTGGGGAGGTGAAGCATGCGGAGTGGCCACCAAAAGTCTCTAGGAAGCATTGGCTGGTGAAATGCTGAGTGTCGATTATGGGCTCAAGGGACATCCACTGACCCTGCAGTGGAGCTGCCCACTCTTTGCGCCTTTCACATTAATACTGTCAAGCTTTAGCTATGATTGGTATCTTTCTGGCTGCCTTTCCTTCCTCCTACTGAACCTTTCCCCTTCCTCTGAATGTCAGCATTCCCTGTTGTTTTCCATGAGATTTACAGCTGTTGACTTCCTGATCCCACACCCATCTCCTCCAGCTGATTTGTTGATACCTCTTCCCATTGTTTTCCGTCCTCTGTCCAGCTGCTCAGGCCCCTTCCCACAATCTGGTTTCCACCCATCTCTCCTTCTCCATTTACAGGGCAGGCCGAGTGACTACCAGCTCTGGGTAATACCAGGAAGGGACAACCCTGCGTACCCTTTTATTGGTAAGAGCTCATCTTGTGTTGGTCATAGTTCACGACGAATCCATTTCCTCAGTAATCTGAGTGAAATCTTCAGAAACAAGTGGCAGATGATTGGAGGCATTGGGTAGATCTTGGAATGGAGAGGGTCTGGGACAGTGGTGGCGAACCGATGGCACACGCGCCACAGGCGGCAAGCTGAGCCCTCTCAGCCAGCACGCGAGCCAAGTGGCCCCAGCATCGCCCCAGCAGCCGTACATCGGGTAACAGTGCACATAGGGGCCATGTGCAAGCTCGGAAAGGAGTAGCGGCGCCGGGTGATGACGTCATGAGCTGCAACTCATTAGTCACAACTCATTTTTATGCTGCCCCATTCGCCGAAGCCTTGGGGCGGCTTACAACAGTAAGTTAAAATAATTATAATATAAATCAAAAATATAAACATTAAATTAAAAATACAAAAATACAGTATAAAATAAGCCGCCCTGGCCAGATAAAATCCAATAATATTAACAGTTAAAATGCCGCTTGAAAAAAAAAAAAGTGTTGGCACTTTGCGATAAATTTGTGGCTTTTGGGTTGCAGTTTGGGCACTTGGTCTCTAAAAGGCTTGCCATCACTGATCCAGGAAATGCCACGTGGTGATCCAGGATTGATAAGTGTGTGCCAAGTACCATATCGGCTCATCTTTTGGGTAATACTTCAGGATAGTATCCACAGCACCCAGAACTGGCCAGGAATCGTGTGCCAGCTCTGCCAGTCCTTTGGGCACCTCCGTACCATGATAAGCAAAGCACACAGCTGAAGGCCCTGCGTCTCGGCTTAAAGCTGCTTGGAGCTTGGTGCAACGTGGCAAGGTTGATCCACAGAAGGGGTGGTGTCTGAATCTGAGGAAGGGGCAGGAAGGGAGAGGTGTGTGGGGAATGTGTCTCTCAGCTGGTGGAAGAAGCACAGGCACTTGCTTCTCTGCATGGCATGATCTGGCGCACTGGGGCACCACGTCTTCTTGGCGTGGCGTGGCGGGCAAGGCACACATGCCCAGGTCACTCATTGGACCCTCTCTGGGCCTGGGTCCTCACAGGTAAGTTCTTTCCCTGCATTGCATCGCACGGCGCTGGCTGGTCCCAGCTGAGCTGGGCAATCGGAAAGCAAGCACGCCTTGGCAAGTTCCTCCAGCCGATGCCAGAGGTGAGATTCCCCTGTCCGCCCTTCCAACAGGCCATGAGCACCCCTTCAGTGTCATTCTGAGCTGCCTCCGGGACTCTGCGGACCAGCTCCATGTATCCAACAATAACACGCTGCTGACTGATGACTATGAAAAGTCCCTCGTGGATCCGCTCCCTGGAGATCGGCAGTGTCAGTTCATCCTGAAGCCCAGGCCCCATGTGCCAGTGCGACTGCAAGGAGGTAAAACCATCCTGAGTGCTGGAGGGGCTCCACTTGTGAACCCCCCCCCCCAGCTCTTCCTTTCTCCCTTCGTGGTTGATCAAACTCATTCCACCCCGGGCTTCCAAGGCATGACCAAGGGGCCTGTTTCTTTCCCCATGGGGAGAAGTGGCAACTTCAGCAGGAGCTTCAGGAAGAGGAGGGTCTCCACTGGGAAAGGTGTGGGGGCAGGATTGGACCTCCTGGTCCTCAGAGCATTGCCCAGTCCAACAGAGAGCCCTCCACCTTGCCTCCCTTCAGTTTTTTTAAACTTTGGGCATTGGGCCGTGCCATGTCTGCTTTGCAAAGGGGCATCCTAAGTCACACCTCTGCTTTCAGAAGCCTTGCAGAAGCACACCAAGCGGAAGAAGTCTTTGATTGACTGGGCTCTCCGCCGAAGTACCAGCACCCCAACTGGCAGCCCGGCGTCCCAGTCGCCAACCACACCACGGAAGCTCTTCGGCCTGTCCCTGGCAGCTGTTTGTCCTGACGGAAGCCTTCCCAAGCCAATTATGGTGAGACGGATTCTGCGTCATGTGATCTGGCCTTCCTCTTGTTGTCCTGATTTTGCAGGGGGGCGGGGCGGGGGATTTCCAGGAGCTGCCATGTCTCTGAAGGTCTTTGACATGGGGTCTAACAGGATGCCTCTTCCTTGCCGCAGCCTCCTTTCCCCTCTTCTTGGCCCCACACCTGCTTCTCTGCCACCTGAGTGGTTGCCTGCAGAGATCATGGCCAGTGCCTGCAAGTGAAGTGCCCACCGAGCGCCATAAGGAAACGGGGACATGCATCGCCAGTGCATGGAGCCCACTGGGAGGCCAGCTGGATTGTGGGGGAACCTACCCTGGGGGGCACAGCACTGCGTGGGGAAGGGAAGGCCAGCCTGTTCCTCCTGCAAACCGTGGGCAGGGCTTCCCTGATCTAGATGGGGACCGCAATGCGGGGCGAGTGAGTGGCTGACGCACCCCCCGCATTGGCTCAGGGGACAAGCAGGTGACTCCTGTCGTGCTCAGGTTGGCCCTTCTTCCCCCTTTTCCATTGAGTGGGCTTCCTTGTGATTGGTGAAGAGCTGCACGCCCCGCAGCTTGCCAGGGCAGCCTAAACAGCCAATGAAAGCTGGTGACTGTGGGGCCTTCCCTTGGCCACCCCTAGGATATCCTCCAGCTCCTCTACCATGAAGGCCCCTCCACAAGAGGCATCTTCAGGCGTTCGGCCAATGCCAAGATCTGCAAGGAGCTGAAAGAGAAACTCGACTCTGGAGATGACGTCCAGGTGGATGGGGAATCGGTCTTTGTGGCTGCCGCGGTTGTAACGGTGAGTCCATATGACCAGAATCTAACAGCACTTGGAGGGAACGTAATACGGTTAAGTCAACTTAAGTTCACTTAATAGCTAAGAATCAACGTAGGTAGGAACGTAGTATTTCTGTGCAGCTGAGGGGGAGCTGGTGCAAAGGCTTAAGGAACGGGGAAACAGACCAGAGCTGTTTCTTGGGATCTGCTCCTCCTGGGGCCACAGCAGCGTGGGCAAGGGGATTCGAGGCGTTTTGATGCTCTCTCGTCCAAAGGATTGGCCTGAAGACCAAGAGCATGCCAGTGTTTCTTCACTCAGCCAAGCTCAGAACTGACAGATTGTTCTGCATGTGTATATTTAATTCAGGATTTTCTGCGAAATATTCCTGACAGTGTTCTGTCCTCAGACATGCACAAGCTCTGGATGGAAGCCATGGATAAGGAAAAGCGTGCGCATAAGATCGAAGCAATCAAAAGGTTCGTGGGTTCACGCCTGCCGGCCATGAGGCTGAATGATCGTTCAGTCGCCTCGAGCCTAGCTGAGACACTCGAGGAAGGGGCGGGAATGGAAAGAAAAACTTGAGCCCAACCCTGCAGCTCTAATCAAAACACAATCAAACCCAAATTCAAATTCCCAGTTCCAAAAGCTTACGTTCAAAACTACTGGCCAATATTCCTTTTTTGCTCTCTGCTATGTGTGAATATCAGGCCAAAAGAACATGGGTAGCCCGAAAACGTGCTGACGTCTGGTTACGCCATGGAAGTTATTTCTTTTGTGGGTTCCCAATGAAATCCCTTATCGCTTTGTTCATGGCGGCCTCGTCCACCCTGGTGTCCTCCAGCTGTGTTGTTCCACAGCTCCCGAGCTCTCACAGCAGAGGCCAGATTGGAAAAGGATGGCCCGTGTGTTTCATAGCTGTTGTTTCTCTTCTTTGGGTAGTTTAGTGAACCAGCTCCCAGAAGCCAACCTCATCTTACTCAGACACCTTTTCGGAGTCCTGCATCAGATTGAGCAGAACTCCACAGAGAATCAGATGAACGCCTTCAACCTGG
The DNA here is from genome assembly GCF_004798865.1 of Varanus komodoensis. Lineage (NCBI taxonomy): Eukaryota > Metazoa > Chordata > Lepidosauria > Squamata > Varanidae > Varanus > Varanus komodoensis. The sequence continues at coordinate 464,894 of NW_025335780.1, forward strand.
CCCTCTGCATTGCTCCCAACATGCTTTGGCTGCCCAGCCCAACGGGGCCGGAGGAGGAAAGCAAGTCCACCAAGAAGGTAAGCTCTCTGCGGATCCTGCCCCTTACCAGACCTTCCATTTCCTTGGTCTCCCCCAACAGTTCACTGGTTCTGAGCCAGGACCGATCTAACTACAGGCTGTTTGCTCATCCTACCGTCTATTGCTTTGGAGCTGAAACACAAACTTGGCAGTCTCACAACACAACTGTGGCTGGACAGTTGCCCCAAGGGCCACTGGAGATTTGAGCGTTTTTGGCTCCACCCTTGTAAGCAAACCTGCAAATTTGCAAGTGGCATAGAGAAGGCTGGGCTGCAGCGAATTCTCCCAGTTGTTCGTCTCAGGTCTCAGCCATGCCTGTGAAGAGAGCTTGAAGCAGGGTGGGCAGGGCCCAGAGGCGACACAGTGCCTGCGAATACTTCTCGGAGCACCTGTGAAGTTCTCTGCTCTCTGCCCCCTTCCAAAAGTTTTTTTTCTGAGAAAAACTCTGGAAAACATCGGGGAGCAGCTTTCCCTCCACACTTCCAGCCTCTAGTCCTGCTGCTTCATTCTGTCCCCACCCCCAGCCTCCGTCTCTTCCCCCCACCACCCTTCCTTGCCCCAGCCTTGCCCTTTGGCTCCTAGTCATTCCCTCATCCTGCCACTTCTCTCCTCACCCAGCCTTGAGTTCCTTCTACCCCTTTGCCTTGCTGTTCCCCCGAGAGGAAGCTGCATGGAAATAAATAGCCAGATCCCCAGGACCTGGGCAGCTTGGAAGTCCTGCCTAAACTAGCTGTCTGTCTCAAAGCAGGCTTTCCCAGCCTGCTCTACAAACCCCTCCTCTAGTGCCCCTGATGCCTGTGGTGATGGAAGTTGTAATACAAGCCCCGGGAAAGCAGCAGGTTGGGGGGGCCTTGTCCCGCCTTGCCTTCTTCAAGCAGCTTTCCTGAGTGCGGCACATCAAGCGGTTTCTCTGTCCTAACCCGGCAGCTGGTTTCTTTGCAGGTAGCCATGTTGGTGCAGTTCCTAATAGAAAATTCATCTGAAATCTTTGGCGGGGACATCACAGAGCTCTTCCAACGGCCAGAGAAGGACAAGTCCCAGAGCGTGGATGACTTCCTGGGTAAGGCTGTGGCGATGATTCGGAGTGGCCTTCAGCGCTTAGCTTTTTTCTTTCCACGAAGCTCAAAGCGGTTCACATTCAGAAATTCAGTCACCCCATATCGATCTAAATCCAGCAAGAAATAAATGAGCAGTGGAATAATCATCCCTAATAAGCACTAAATAAGCAGCAGTAAAGCAGAGATTCCTTATACCTGCCTCAGTGTGAGGAAGAGGAGATTAATCAGATCCAATCGGAGCAAAGGTTTTACAAATATTAAGTCTGTTCCATCCCGTTTTCTTCCACTAAAAAAGAACTGTGAACATACACATTTCATTTGCATGCATTTCCCATGAAAATAGGCACTTTTGCAGGCATTCGTCCTTCAAATGTGCGCACCGCTTTTATTCTTCTCCCAAACCCACCTTCTTGTATGCATGCTTCGAGCAGAGAATTGCACGGCAAAGTTCTGAGCAGTGCCACAGAGGCTGACAGTTTGGAAAGGGGCTTCAACGGTCCTGATCCAGGGCCTTTCCTCTGACCACGCATCCATGGGTAGCCTTCCCTGGGAAGAATCTTTTCCAGACTCAGCTCAGTTTTGGAAAAGATCCCAGAGGTGCATTCTGGCGGCAGCAAAAGAGGAGGTGTCCAAACCACCAGATAAAAGGGCATTTCACGTGAGGTTCTTACAATAGCAGAGCTTGAGGGTAGGCAGGCCAGCCTTCGAGGCCTTCAGGTGGGGGAAACCGGGAATGATCCATGGACTGGAGAAAGGGGCAGGGCCAGGGAAAGGGGCAGAGCCATCTGGGGGAGCCCTGCAACGCTGGACTGGTCTCTGAGCCTGAGGGTTGTGCCCTGATCCAGGAGACGACCCGGGGTGAGCTCCCTGCCGGTGGGTAGGCAGCGGAGTGGCCCTCCCCCTGAATGACCTTGCTGTGCCTTCTTCCCCTCCCAGTTCAGCACAATGACTCCTCCGACGAGCTGGAATATGCCGCTTCCTACCCGGAGAGAGCAAAGCAGCATTATGCCCTCGATGCAGACAACGGCCTGTTCGGCCCGTCCGGAGGGGAGCGCGAGGACTGGGACCTGTTCAGCGAGATCACAGCCTGCTACCAGAGCAAGGCCCGGAACGACGCCAGTGCGGACAGCTACGAGCTCCTGGGGGAGGAGGGCTCCTTCTGCTCCATCGGCTCCCTCTGCTCCCTGAGCCCTGCCAGGGACCGGTGCTCTTCTGAGCCCAGCGTCTGCCTGAGCTCCCAGCTGCCCTCCCAGGAGCACGAGCCCGTGGCGCGGCAGTCCAGCTGTGATGCCACCATCATGCACAGCCACGGAGATTACATTCGGAGGCTTAAGCAGTTGCAGCTGGAGAGCCAGAAGCTGATCGAGGAAGGCCTGAGCCCTCGCCTGAGCAGGGCGAAGCAGAGCTTCTGGAGGTCCCCGCCGAGCTGCCTGCTCACGAAGAAGCTTGGCTCCCAGAAGGCCAGCCTCTCCAACAGGTCCAGCTTCTCCAGCCTGTCGTCCACCACCACCTCCCCCTCCGCCTCCTCGCTCAGTTCCCTGGACAGCGCTTTCTCTTACTGCTCCGAGTCGTCCGCCTTCAGCCCTACGGAAGTCTCATCCCTGCCCTTTATGTTCGGCACGTCCACCAGGCTCCACAGCTTGTCTCCAAAGGTGGCAAGGAGGTCCTTGAAGGAATGGCACAAGCCCCTGACCGCTCCCTCTCCTTACAGCTTGGATGCTGGAATGGAAACTCAGAGTCAGTTTGACCAGGAGAGCAGCTGCAGCAGAGGGAAGGGCCAGGTCTTCATGCCCATCACGGCCACTGGAAGCCCACTCGGTGAGGGCATCTGGCCTGGGGACAAGGAAGAGGCAAGGCAGGTGGAGGTGTTCTCCCATGCCCTTGAAAGCCCCTCTTCTGTAAACCTAGAACTCTGCACTTCTGCCTCTAATATCGAGTGCCCTGCAAGCCAGCGAGTGCAGTGGGAGAAATCCGTGAAGCATATAGAGATAAAATGCCCCGAAGCTGCCCCTCGTGGCCAAGAAAGCTTGAAGCGCACCAAGATAACAGTGTACATGGCCCCCAAAGAGAGAAGTCCAAGGGAGTCTCCAGTGGGACACGGCGAGGAGGAAGCTGCCAGCAATAGGAGCACCAGCTCCGTTGGCGGCGGTGGCCCAGGCGCTCCCAAAAGCCTACAAACAGTGAGGGTCCACATCCCCCAGACAGTGTTTTATGGGCAAAACACTCCTTTGGTACTCCAGTCCATCTCAAGGAGGCACCACCACGGACCAGTGGTCCAACCGGCCGAGGCGCAGGCTCCTGAAAGGGTGCATCTTGTGGAACCGCTGGAAGCCGCCGCTCAGCCGGGGAGCTCTGCCGGCAAGGACGAGAGCAGTGTCTTCAGCCACACGTTCCGCTTCTTCCTCCCAGCCTCCATTCGCAACACGGTCCGGGAGTACTTTAGTCAGGACAGCTCCAAGGACCACTGCCTGCCAGAGGCAGAAGTGGTGGAGAATGAACTGCTGCGGCAAAGGGCCGAGTGGCTCAGAGCCCAGCCCTGTCCCGGCCCTCCAGCCGAGGAGCACAACAGCTTGCCGTTTGCTGAAGAGACCTTTGTGTAGGAGCACCACCCCACGGCTTCGCGTCTTGGAGGGAGCGCTGTTTGCGGAACTGTTGTGTAGAATGTGAGGGGTGAAGAATCGGGCAGGCAGCCTAGGCCAGAGTGGCAGGATGAGTGCCTCGTCGGTCATCCGGCTCTTTCCTTCTCAACCAGGTGTTTTTTTGCCCAGCCAAAGAATAGGAAGAAAGGTTTGTACTAGCCTGAGGTGGGACTTCTCAGCAAGCTTTCAATTCCATCTCACACAGAGGTGAGCAGGCAGGAAAGGCCCAAGAAGGAAAGCCTTTTCTGGGATCCCTTCAAATGTCAGAGTCAACCCACAAAATGTTGCCAGTGGTTTGCTTTTCAGCGTAGTGTGACGTGAGAACCAACAGATTCACTGTGGCTCAGCGTCAGATTTTATCCCCCGCCTGTGTTCCTACTCTCACTCTTGCTTGGGGTAGACAGAAACACGCTGCTCTCATTTTATTGAATTCGTCCAGCCAGCCATGGGCCCTTGATGGTCAGAAAGGCGGGCTAATATGGAACATAAAAATGAATCTTCCTGAACCCATTTGTGGCTGCTCCATCGGTTTTTAATGAAGCCAACCTCCCACGAGGTTTCCCGTGTTCCTCATGCTATACCTGGATTTCCACAGGCGTCTCAATGAGCTGAATATTCACTGCCTTTTGTTATGAGTTGCGCCTCACATCCCACAGGCACCTTTCACAGCCCCATTCTTACCCATAACAGGGCTGCCAGTGTGCTTCCTCTGTGTTTTCTCCATTAAGACCTATTTATTCCAGTTGCGACCCTAATGAGGGGAGTGTTAAAGGTTGGACGTTTCAGGTCTATCCTTTCCGTTCCAAGGTTCAGGTTAATTCTTCAACACTTTTTGGGGGACCTGGAATGGTTTGGTGTTGCGTTGTGTTGTGTTGAGGGAAGTTTGGAAGTGGTTACGTGAGTGAGTGTGCAGGTGAGGTGTGGGGCTGAGCTGGTAATCCCAGTGTTACAAACTGGCTGCCCTCTTATATCAGGGAAATCTGCAGAAGCTCCTCTGGGGTGTTCCGGACTGCCCACGGTCTTGGGCTTTCAGTACGCGAAACACAGGCCTTGAGTTGCACAACCTAAATTTTGGCCTGTCTTGATTCTGCCTTGCTTCATATGAAAAGAAATTATTTGTTAAACAGGTACTAGTTTTCTCACAATGCTCCCTCTTTTTGCAATAGGGACACTATGTGAGCATGTCTTTTCTTTCAACCATTCTCCTTTTCCTTCCACATCCAACTGAGTTTACACAGTTACGGATTCAGGACAGGCACCTTGATAATTTCTTCTGCAAATGTCTTAATGGAGGCAGGAAAGGGGGGCTTACAAACTTAACTCTTTGTCAGTGCTAAAATTATCTCAAGGTGCCTCCCAGCCCTCCTGAAAAAGATCTGCTACAACAAAGCTGTCTTCTGCCATCCAGGGAAAATGTGCAAAAGCGATACTGACTGAAGCCATCCAAAATAAAACTGTAACTGGCATGTCTGTCACACCCCAGGGTGTTTCTGCATAGATTGTGACACGATGTGCAACGCGCTCATTTCCAGAGAAACAGCAGGTCTACTCAGAAGCCAGTAAAACGGTTGAGCCTGCATAGAATTGCATCCTTCGGGGTGCTGAGCGGGCCACATGGTCCGAAAAAGGAAACCATCTCGGCTTAGTGGAAAGAAAGAGGGGAAATAGAGTGGTATTAACTGAGAAAATGTGCAAAGATGGGAAGATTTTTAAGGAAGGTGTTATTTGAATGCTGTGCAAGGTTTTTAGAGTTTAGCCACACCTCAAAGGAAGGTGGGCCATAAATTGTGTTTGTTTGCTTGAACTGTTGCTGTAAGCAGCCTTATCTCACCCCAAATGACCTTCGTGAGCATTTCTTTTGTTGCAAGCTGGCACCTAAATGCGAAAGAAGGGTCTCTCCTTGTTCTTGAAGGCTTTTCAGTATCGGTCAGTCTAGAGCTGTGCTCCCAGACTCAGGGCTGTTGGTCAGACTGGCTGGGAATGAGTGAGGTTGCCACCTGAGACATCCAAGGCTACCCACTTGGGGAAGGATGCTCTGGATTGTCCCAGCTGGATTTTAAACTGGAAGAAAAAGATTGTTCCTGCCAATTCTGTTTTCTGTTTATTTCTGGCCTCACTCAGGTTGGTGGCTGTTGTATGAGGAAAACTGTCAGTTCCCCACGGTCCTGTCTTTTGCACATTAGCTCCTTCAAAAGATGCTCTCCTTCTCTTTGAAGTGCCTAAGCAATGGGTGTAAATAATCCAATAAAAGAACACAATTTTATTTGCCACTGTGCCTACTCATTTTTGCCCTGTGCTTAACAAAAGCATGACAACTCTGGCTGATACCTTCTGTTCACTCAGAGAACCCCGAGAGGCCACAGAATTCTTGGCCTGGAAAGAGTATCGCTCACTCCCTATTTCTTGTGTGGATTAGCTGTCTGGGTCAGCAAGTGGCAGTGGAGCTGTGTGGCTGCAGCAAGGTGGGCGACCTCTTTTGCTCAAGGGGCAGGATTGAGTTTGGAGAAGCTCTCAGGCAGCATCGAGGGGCGTGTGGGCCCACCGTCAAAAGCGGAAGACCCGAAAGCATCCCCCATCCCCTAGCCTGCATGCACTCGCCGTGAAAGGCAGAAACGTGTGTTACAACACCGCGTGTTAAGGAAGCCGTGGCTGGTTGTGCAGGGGATGCTGGCTTGGCCATTGTGACTGCTGGCTCCTTGTTTTGGTTCAGGCTATTAGAATGCCCCCGTCAGCATCCTTAGTGGTGCCATTGGCACATTGAGCCATTTCCTCATCAGTTATATCACAGGACCGGAAAGGATTCCTGTTCCCAGGACAACCGAGGGTGAGAGGCTCCGCCGATCCCTAACAGATCATCCCAACTTTCAGACTTCTTCAGGATGCAGGGCTGTTTTTTAAATTCAGGATACACATCAGCAAGTCATGACAACACAACCCATTTTTAAAGACACATGAATACATTCCACTGGAATCGCAGTCATCTACTGCTTCTGCTGCTTCTCCACGCCCAGGTCTTTCCTGATGTCCGACACTTCACTGGGCACCTGCACTGTCAGGCCGTCCATCCATTTCTTGACACGCACCTGGCAGCTGAGGCGGGACCTGAAAAGCAGAAGCACATCCCAAGGGATGGATGCTTGTGAGTACACAGCTGTCTCCCCAGCCGGTGAAGCAAGGCGGAGGGGGAGAAAAGGGCACCTTCCAGCAACTAGTCACGGGCTTGCATTCAAGCCCTTTCTCCCAGTTATTGGCAAGGCGGTGAGCCTCCTACCGCCCACCCAGCTCATCCCCTCCACTTAAAACTGACCCAGCAGCCAATGGGGCAAAGTGTGCATTTTTTAAAGGCAGACATAGCTGAGATTCTGAAGGTGCAGAATTCTGTGCTCGCTGCCTTGCAGAGGGATTCGACGGCCCAGAATAGACGGGTCCGTGTCTTGGTGACGGCAGCTTACGTGTCAGTGAGTCCAAAGGCCAGGTCCAGCATATCCAGCTCCTCATCGCTGATGGGATCCAGTTTTCGGAAAGCATCCTCCTCAAAGATGAGGTGGCAAGTGGAACAAGCCAGCATCCCCTCGCACACACCTTTGTAAGAGAGAAGGCGTCAGCATCGGCGCAGAATATTTTCCATGCTTACTGGAACAGTTTGCCCCACCTTTGTGCAAACTTAAGATGGCTCCCCCATTCAAAATAAGCTGTTCTGAACTTTAGGAAAAGCCTAAGCTGCAGCCATGCAATGGTGGAAACGGCTGATGCATTAGCATCGCAAAAGACCCACAACCAGCAGTAGATGTTGCATCATGGAAGTTATAAGGAGCTTTTGATCAAATGGGGGGTTTGCTGTGTTTCTGCAGACACCCATAGAAAGAGTCCAGTTGCTGGTTGCTTAGGAGAAAACGTTAGTCATGGGACTTCACAGAATGGGATGGATAAAGAGGAAAAGCATTGCTGAATTACAAGCCTTGAAGTCTTATTGCTAAAAATGGCTACTGTTTCCAGATTTTTGTTGTTGCTGATGGATGAATGTGCAGATCAGCTGATGCCTCCTTCCATGATGAAGTATGAAGGAAGGTGGATGTTTTAGAGAACAAGCAGTGCTTTTTATGGGTTGGCTTTGCTGTGGCCACTCAAGAAATAAATTGCAGGTACTTTTGCTGCCACCTGCTGGATCTTTTCTCCCCTTTCTGGCTCAACTTTTCTGGCAACTTGGTGGAAACGCTGAAGTGCAGATGTCTCATAAAGAACCCTCACCTGAACTAAGCATAAAAACTGCAGTGACCAAAGACACACGGTTAAACTGTGTTACACTGTGGCATCTTTGTCGCTGCAAGATGCAGTGCTGAGCACCAGTGTGGTGGAGGCTAAAAAGAGACTGGGGAAATCCATGGGGAAGGGAGTCAGTGGCCACTGGTCCCATTCGCTCCCTTTGGGATGAGAGTTGGCATGTCCTTGTGGGCCCTTTTCTGGGAACACGTGTGGGACATCGCAGTTGCCTGCATGTCCTGTTGTGAGCGTGCCGTGCCCAGCCACTGTGCCAACCAGGAGGGCTTGGTCTGGCCCAGCACAACTCCTTCTATATTCTCCTTCTATAAACTAGAGTCTCATTTTAAAACTCTGGGGCATTTCAGCATCACACAAACCATCCTGCTTTGACACTAAGGAGTACAGAAATCCCAGGAAGCAGACAAGTGGCTAACATCACTCACCGAAGCCATCGATGTTGAGGTTTTGATTCATCACCACCTCCAGCAAGCTTTCTCCTTCTGTCGCTGTGGCTGAGAGTTTCTCTCCATCCCGGTTAATAAAATGTAGCAGCACCTTGTCTGAAGAACTGGGGAGGGAGAACCATGTTCTCAGAGCAAGGCAGGGTAGTCCCAGCTTAAGAACAGTTGCATTTTTCAAGCAAGCAAATTGCCTGAAAGGAATTGCCACCCCCAAATGGCAGAGGTACGCTCCTTACTAGCAATACTGTATTTTGCCTGATCTATGCTATGTACGTGTCATCTCTTCAGTTGGCACCTGGAGGCACATGTACACCTTTCCTAGGCCAAAAATGCAATGCTCCCTCTTCTCCCAAGGTGCCTCTGATCTATCTGCTTGGTGATTCGCGGTCATCATCTTGAGCAGAATGTGCCACGGGTTACGGTTGGGGTTAGAAGCGAAGCTGGCAAACCTTATTAGCTGCTTGCTCGTTCTCTTGGCCCAGGCTGGTGGAGCAAGGCTGCCTTTGGCACCCAAATGCCGCTGCAGCCCTTGCCCTTCGAGAAACGACCCAGGCCATTATTGTCCTCCACTCCATTAATGTGCTCTTGAAAATGTTACATGGGAACATGCTGAAATGGACATCAATGGAGATTAAAGGCCTGGACTTTTTGCATTATTCCCATATTCTACCAAAGACTGTATGATCAGTCTATTTCTGGACCTGAATGAGCCCTTATTGGTCAAGCTGCCCTTCACTGTCATCCTGTCTAGGGTGCAGGCGGTGTGAACTCCTAGCAACGGGTGGCCTTCATGAATGGGAACAGGCTGTGCTCTTCACTGATGGGTTCCTGCTACTGGCGCAAAAGCTGGTGCAGCCGAGCTTAGCACGAAAGCGCAGCAATTAGGAGGCGGAATGCAGCACTTCAGGCCACTCTGCGTCTCTGGGCAGCTCTGCCTCGAGCCCCTCGTTGCCAGGCATCTTCCATCATTTCACGCGCAAGCTTGTTTCCTCTTATAGCTCAAGCATGGAGAAAACAAGGCCTCCAGGTGTCTTGGACTTCAGCTCCTAGGGTTCCGGACCATTTGTTATTGTGGCAAGGGCTCCTGGGAGTTGAAGTCCAAAAATAGCTGCTAAGCTCCTCTTGAAGGACTAGTGTTGCAGAAGCCAGAGCGGCCTGCTGATTTTGGACCATGAGCAGTGGATGTGCCTCAGCCCAAGCAGATAGAAATGGGCACCTGTCTTCATCCTTCTTTGCACGGTGTACGCGAAGCTTGCAGGTCACGCGTGCGGCAGCAGAAGTGAGGTTTTGCACACTTCCTGCCGGTTGCCCTCGCACACTCTTGGCACGCGGCGGACTCAGGGTGGGGAGGAAGCAAGCCAGAGTCTGGGAAGCCATGCCGAGGAACTCGCACACCTCCCTCGTCCAGATGCTCCTTGGCTTCTCGAGACGAAGAGAGGACTTGTCTGCCGCCAACAGAAGCGACCCTGCCAAGGAGACCTCAGAGGCAGCCTCTCTTCTGAGCTGGCATTGGGCACAGCTTGCTGATGTGGGGGAGACCTGCTGCGCGGCCTCTGCCCAGGACAACCTGCTCACGGATCTGGCTTAGGCTGGCCTGGAGGAGAGGGGCTGGACCTAGTAAGACTGCACCCATCTCTTTGCTCGTGGAGAATTTGGCTGGACTGAAGGCTGGCCCTGGGACCTCGGGATCCTGGCCCTTCCCCTGCTCTGCCCGTGCCTGAAGGTGTGACTGGGGAAGCTGAGATCGGGGGCATCCGCACCCACTGCTGTCCCTCAGTGTGGGCACTGAGGTGAGGCCACAACAGAGAGATGGCTCCAGAGGCGGCTGCCCAGGTTGGCCAGTGCCTCCATGGCCGTGCCGTGCAAGGTCCATTTTCGGAATTTATCTCATAGCCTCGCAAACCCTGGAGGCCATATTCCTCTGCCCTCGGGGGGAAGGGCCCCCACTGCCCTGCTCGGAGCACGAGCGACCTGGCCCTGAAGCAGCAGCAAGCTATTCGTCTTGGCTTCTGGTTCACACAGGCTGCCTGTGCTCCACATCCTCTCCTCTCCTGCTTTTATGCAGCTCCACTCTGGCGAGGCGCTCTGGGGAACTTGGGGGCCTGAGCACTGCTATGTGGGGCTCCTGGGGTGGTCTAGAAAGGGCATCACCTTAATATGGATTTTGGAGTTGTTCTTATGCCCCAAGCAGCGGCATTTGCTCTCTGTTCCTCCCCCGATAAGATCCTGTGTAGACCAAGGGCAGAGCAGTTCTGTTTGATTGTGTTTGCACCAAGAAGGCACCAGACAGACCCCGCTAGGTGTTCCAGCAGTTCATCCGAAGTCCGGCTGGCTGAAAAGCAGCTCAACCTTGCGGTCCTCTTAATGGAAGCTACAAAAAGTAACGTCAACAATGAGATGCTTACCTTGCATCCCCAGGAACATCCTGGAGCTTGTGGGTCTGGCTGAAGCACCTCCTTGAGGGCAGTTTGGCCGGGGCCCGGCCGGGGCGGACTATCCCGAAGGACCCGGCAAGCCGCGCTCTGTGCACGGACAGTGCGAGGCAGGCCAGCCTGGAGGTGCTCCACGCGATCATGCTGGATGGATCAGCCGCTCTCCCAGGTCCTTCGAAGACTGCAGAGCTGAAGGCTGCTGGCTTGTGAGGCGTCAGTACTGCTGGGGGAGGGAAAGAGCTGGAGAGCAAGTGGGCGGGCGAAGGTCCCATCACACACACACACACACACACACACACACACACACACACGGGCTCCTTTGTCCCAACTACAGGCTCGGAAAGAGGTGCGAGGGAGAAGAGTTAGGAAGGAGTCTCACGCTGGAGCCCAGGAGTGCCCAAGCCTCATTTTACAAAACGTGTGACTCAAAGCGGCAGGATGCCGGAAGCAAGAAGCCCAAGTCCAGAACGACGAAGGGAAATTGGCCCTGGTCATCCATAACAGCAAAGCAATCAGGAGAAACAGAGTGCAAGGAATTTGGTTCTAGTCACCGTTTTTACTGCCACATTTCTATGTTTAAAAATAAGACCAGCAAGGCACTCAGATATATTTTGGCTCAGAAAGCAAGTGGGGATTGCGTCCTAAAATGTTTGTAAAATAAATACCCCCCCCCGCCCCACTGTGAGTGAAATAATGCAGTCACCAAGCAGCACAGAGAGTCAAGCTTGGAGGCATTTCGGGTTTGCAGGGGGGTCTGTCAAGGTCACGCTGTGGACTGCCTGTGACCAAGACGAAGCATGTCCATGGCCAGAGACAGGGACACTCCAGGGGAGAGTTATGCCTCGGGGGTCCCTGGGCCTCGCCGGGTCTGCAGGCACCAGTCATGCTTTCCTGCCTGTGCGTGCACCAGGGGCGTGCCAGAGGCCTTCACGGAACGACGGCTGGCACATCGATGCCACTCCCGCCCTGGCGATACGCTGCAAGGTGGGCTGCAAGGCAGTTCGTGTGGGAGCAACACACAGCGAGCTCCTCAGACCATTCGGCTCCTTGCTGTCTTGGATTCTTTGCAGCCAGAGTAGGAGGCAGGAGGAGTGTGATTGCAAGGACTGGGCACCTGAGCTGGGGCCACATCCAGCTAAGGCTTCATCTTGCCAGTAGGGCTGCGGACATCCAGAAAAATGTCCCCTTCACAGCCAAGACCCCTCCCTTTGGTTTCACTGGACAAGCTGCCTTCTGGGAGCTGCCAGGATAAATCAAGGGACGAGGCATGGATTTGGCGCCTCAAACATTACACTTCGGTAAAGGATCCACCTTTAAGACTCACACATTTAATAAAATTAAATGAGTAGGGAATACTGGAAATTCAACTGGTAATATAATGTAGGGGCAGGGAAGGTGTGCTTTCATCTAGAAAATGTAAGGATGCCAAGAAATCCAGATTTGTTAGTTCCTATGGTGCTTAAATTCTTTTTCCTCCTTTTAGAGGAAGAAGATGATGATGGTGATGATTTAAAAATCAAGCTTGAAAAGGGGAAAGGGGAAGTGATGGACAAACCATAGGTCAAAAAAACCAAAGAAAACCAGCCCCTAATTCTTTTATGCTGCTTTCCATTTTCATAGCCTGCACTGCAAGAATAGGTGGGGAGAGGGTGCTTCTGGTATGCAAAGCGCAAACATGACCTGCAGCCTTCTCCAGGCCACAAGGGGTTAACCTGCGGCTGGGCTGGGGCCCCCTCTCCTGCGCAAGTGCCTTCCTCCCATCTCCTCTGTGGGGCCGAGAAGCAGGAGCCCCACACGTGTATCCAAACTTCGAAGCCGCTTATCTCACGCACGAGCCTTGAACTCAGCAATAAGAAAGATAAAGGCCCAGCAACACTGCCTGCCAAGGACACCCGCAGGGTCGGCAGTGGCCTCTTCTCTCAGTTCCTGGAATGTGGAGAAAGCTGACTAATAGCCCGTCTGTGTGACCCTGATTTCGAGAGGACTGGGAGTCCTTAATTTTGATTTACTGCAGTTCTCTCTGCATGGAATGTCCCCAGAGTTAAACGTGCACAACTACCCAGACGGTACTTTAGGCTGGACAAGCGGGGCTGGTCGAAGTCTTCCACGCAAGCTTAGTGTTGACGCCAGGAGACCGAAGCCAGCTTTCCTCATTCTGTTTTCCCCACTGTACAAAATCTCCACAGGACCCGTCCTCTTTGCACTGCCCAGACAAAATGTATGCCAGCACCCACACACCAAATCTGCAGATGGATGAGACATTTATGAATCTCTCAGGAGCCAAAGTGCGTAAATCTCGGGAGCATCCGCAACATTGACAGACCAAAGCTGGGCTGCAAAGCACCGGGTCTTCAGTGCCCATATATGAATCCTCAGAATATGGGAATCAAGCGGCGTGGACTTGATGGGGTGTACCTAAGACTTGGTGGGGTGATTCCCACGGTTGGAATTTGGGTGCTCCCTTCCTGAAGTGCCCGTACCAAGTTCTCCTCCCAGCTAATATACCTGTGAAGTGCCAGAAACTTCAGATGTGCCTCAGTGCTTCCCATGGTCGATCAGTTATTGATCCTGTGGTCAACAAGTCCCTGGTCTTGGGCTCAGACCTTGCTTTAGCTGGGGGAAACAAGGACATCAGCCAATGGACAAACTGAGGCCCAATCTGGGACCTGAAAGCTCCTTTGGGGGTTTCAAGGTACAATTGTGAGGCCCAAGAGTGAGGACAGCTCCTTATTAATGCATCCATTGTTGTTGTTAGTTGCAAAGTCATGTCCGACCCATCGCAACCCCATGGACAACACTCCTCCAGGCCTTCCTGTCCTCCACCATCCCCTGCAGTCCACCTAAGCTCACACCAACTGCCTCAGTGACCCCATCCAGCCACCTCATCCTCTGCCGTCCCCTCCTTCTTTTGCCATCTGTTGTTCCCAGCATCAGGCGCTTCTCCAGGGAGTCCTTCCTTCTCATTAGGTGACCAAAGTATTTGAGTTTCATCTTCAGTAGCTGGCCTTCTAAAGAGCAGTCAGGGTTGATCTCCTCTGGGACTGACTGGTTTGATTACCTTGCGGTCCAGGGGACTCGCAGGAGTCTCCTCCAGCACCACAATTCAAAGGCCTCAGTCCTTCTGCGCTCAGCCTTCCTTATGGTCCAGCTTTCACAGCCATACATTGCAACTGGGAAAACCATCGCCTTGACTAGAAGCACTTTTGTTGGCAGGGTGATGTCTCTGCTTTTTAGTATGCTGGCTAGATTTGCCATAGCTTTCCTCCCCAGGAGCAAGCGTCTTTTAATTTCTTGGCTGCAGTCCCCATCTGCAGTGATCTTGGAGCCCAGGAAAATAAAATCTGCCACTAGCACTAAATAAAATCTGTCACACGCATCCATTGTGCTCAGCATTAATACTGCACCTCCAAAGAAATGAGTTTTCCTAGAAGGGCTTTTCTCCTCCATGCCGTGGCCTCATCCAAGATTTAGGGAGGAAGACCAAGGAGAGACAGGGCTTTCCACTAAAGATCCAAGGAGACAAGGAACCAGATTCATACTTGGCTGGAACCCTGCAACTGGTAAGGTACTGAATTGCTTGCAGAAGGCCTGGGTGTGCAAAAGCAGACTTGCACGGCACCCACAACACAAGCCTGCAAATCACAAGCACAGAAGAGAGGCACTGCTTAATGAAAACTTGACGGGCTGCATCTGACAAAACTGTCTGATGAGGTTGCTTGGTATTTGACGAGTGTGGTTTCCTTCGGCAAAAGCACGTGCTGCCGCCCTGAGCCGCCGGCCCGTGACTCATTCCTGCGAAGGTGCAGCTGCAGCACTGGGGAGTCTTGCGCAGAGCTCCTCCAGACCCATGGATCTAGAGCGCCCTCTAGTGCTCAACAGAGCACAGGGGAAGCAGTGCTGGCCAGGTCTGTTAGCTCTTCTTAACCCAACTATTTTAAAATGCACTTCCTGGAACATGAAGAGAGCGTGCTGTGCCCAAGCTGTGGAACGCAAAAGTGAGGGCGGGTGGCCTTCTTAACCCAACATGCCACAAGCTGCCTCCTGTCTTCAGTACACGCTTTCACAGCCCCTGTACTGCTTAAGAAAGCGAGTCCTCTCCACGAGGGCTTTTCCACCTGGATAGTCTCAGTTAGGACCATATCCATGGTCAGCCATCAACAGAATGGAACCTACAGGCAGGCACACTGTGAGACTCCCAGCTCACCTGGTGGGACGGATCACCAAGAAACAGCATATGGGAGAATGCCCAGACAGGTTCCTCCTTCCAGACCTTGCTGAGGCAGAAGGTATAAATGCCTGTGAGTGCTGGCACCAGGCCCAGCACAAGCCCAGCAGGTGAGCAGGACAGGCCTTCAAGCTTGTGCGTGCCCACTGCATCTCCTGCCCAAAGACCCGGCCCTTGAGCACTGGCTATTTGACTGTTTCTCAGACTGCCATTCTAGTCTGGCCCAGTTTTCTAGGCTGAAATAGCAACCTGACTAAGCAAGTAGATTTGCTTGTTCGTTTATATCCCAGTTTTGGGCTTTGGCTTTGGGTGAGGATGGTGCAGAAAGAGCTTCTGCTTTGTCTCTAGAGGCACCTTCCTAAGACTCGTGAATGTTTGCGGGAAGCTAGTTTGGAAGGAAGAAAGAAGAATCACAGCAATGTCAAAATGCATCAAATATTCAGTTGGTCTAAACTTTATTGGCACTGAATGGAGAGAACAAGGTGCGGACTTAACAAAGCCCCTTGTGAGTACAGGGTAGGATCCTGTGGATCACCAGAGAGTCACGCGGGTCGCTTTGCAGCCACGCCAGGACTGGTGTTTGAACCATAGTATGTAAAAAGGCTGGTCAAAAAAAGTAGACATAATTTACAGCAAAAATTCCAAAACACAAATATAAAGCCAGACAAAAATGTATACTAGAATAACCCCCCCTCCTCTAGAAGGAGAGTATATATCCAAGAAAATAGCAGTAAACAAATTGGGGGGGGGGGGTGGGAATGGAGAGGAGGAAATCCCTCCATGTATTCTAACAAATAATTAAAAACGTGTCTAGAATCTCACTGTAATACTGAATGCTTCTTACATTAATTTCCTGCAAAATATCATCTCTTTACAATACAGTATACATTTTCCACGGAGAAGGGGGTCATTCCCCCTCCCCCTCAACACGTCCATGATTAATATTTTCTATTGTGCATAGCTAGAAAAGAGAAGGAAACCATTATTGTTAGATACCACTGGAATAATACTGGTGAGATCAGAGAAGGGCCGAACCAGCTACATGGGGAGTGAGAATCACTGGCACAAGTTGGTTGATTCTGTTGTGGGGGACAGGAGAGCGGGGCCGGGGGCAGGAAAGGGCGCTGGGACTGCATATCCTGGGGACAACACCAAGGCGGTTGAGCTGCTCGGTTAGCCCAGCGCCGATCGGTAGGCACCGTGTGAAGGCTGGCTTGAAACCCAAGGGTGCTAGTGATGTGCAGAGCCTGAAGGCGAACCACCAGGAGCAAGCTGAAGCACTGGGAGCAGCTTTAATGGTGACCCAGTAACGAGAGAAAGAGCGAGCGCATTGCAAATTTATCTCTTCCATATAAAACAGTTCTAACACCGTTGTTTTAAAAAATGGCCAAAGCAACGGGGCTGCACATTTTCAGGGGGTGGAGGGGCTGGTGGGTCATGGCCCACAGCCCCATCCTTTTCCTAAGGCACATTATGTCCAAAGGGGTGGGAAAAGGAGTGTCTGGACATGCACACTGTCCTTTCCTTGGTACTCTCTGGAAGCGCTGAGAGAGCGGCATCCTGGGCAAGCCACGCCAAGCAGGCAGGGTGGCTTGGAGCAAAGATCTGGAACCCGAAACCCTGTCCAGGGCCCTCGGTGGAAGTGACCTGCACAAGCTTCTTCCTAGCCCCTCTCCACAGGTGTTGGCTGCACCAGTTACTTCTTTTCCTCATTGCACTCGCGCTTGCAGTAACTCTTTTCGGATTGATGTACTCTGAAAGCGTGTGGGTGTGTTTGTGTGCACAAGGGAAATTCAGGAAACCCACAGCAGACTGGGAGAGATGGTGCATATCCTAAAGCATGGAAGTTAACCTGGATGATGCCAGGTAACGGGTGCCTAGAGGACTGCGGAACAGAGCGGTTGATCCGCTGAGCCCGTCCGGAAAATTCATTGTGGGGAGAGGCTTGGGGGCATGGGCAGAAGTCATCTGCCTCCGAGGAAGCTCCCCGGTGAAGCCTCCATATGTCCTTCATGAATGCAGAAGGTCACAGGTGGGCAGGCCCCCTTGGCGCGTTGATGGCAAAGCGGCACCGAGAAGCTCTGTCCCAGCGTGGAATTGGTAGACCAGCCTTGCCAACGTGGGAGTTCTACTCCAAACACATCCGGAGAACAGCAGGCTGGCAAAGGTGGTGATAGACAGGCAGCTCCTCCAGCGAGAGCCACAAATTATTTTACAAACTCAAAGAGCAAAAGGCACTCCAAGGCAACAGATCTAGAAAATACGGACAGGCTGCCATCTTCCAAAAATGAAATAAAAAGAAACCCTTTTCTAAAATGATAAAAATAAAAGGCCGAAATCACAACAGTACAAATGGCTGGTGATGTGGAGAAAATATGAACAGGAAAAACCCATGATGTTACAAAGTGAGTTAAGTAAACCAGAGAGCGCTGTATAAAAACCTGACACTGTTAGAAAAGGGAATGAACGTGTCCTAAGGCACCGGAAGGCGTGATGCGTGTGCTGGAGACCCTGAAGGTACATCTCCCCTCGGAGAAATACTCATGGCTGGCTCAAAGCCTCTTTTAAACACTCAGGCAAAGCAAGATGGGTGGCCAAATGTTCATCCTACTGGATATGGCAAGAGCTCTTCTGTTCGAAGAGGAATAACCTTGTCTACTCTAGATATCATGATTAACGATCCATTCCAGACCTCTGCAACCTTTTAAAAGGTCGTGGCACATGCAAAATGCTAAAAAGATCAGGGGCGTGTGCTCGGTTTGCTGAGATTCAGAGAATTACGGAACGCTTTGGTCTCTGAGGTGAGGCGCAAAGGGCTGCATTCTAGTCCAGCCTGCTCTCCTCATTGCTTTTCTCCCAGGGACAGGGGAGCAGAGCCCCCGACACTGCCTGGGTGGGGAGAGAAGCGGTCGCTGCTGGGGCAACGACACCCCTGACGGACCGTGAGCCCCACAGAGGGGCATGGAATGGGCATCGCTCGCTAGCCCAGGCTGGGCAACGGTGGGAGTCGTCACCCCCAGAAAATTTGCGGTAAGGCACAGCTGAGTTCCCCACCCCACCTGCTTCCCGTCTGGCCCAGCACGGCCTGGCAGCATCCCGCAGTGGCTCCAGCATCACGCAGTTAACACACAGAGAAAGGGGAGAGGCGGTGGGAAGGAGGGAGAGCGCAGGGGCCACAGAGACAGGAGGGGTTACATGGACTCGAATTCGTCGATGCGCTGCTTGGTGTTGCCCTGCCGGATCTGGCGGAGGGTCTTGTACTTGTCGCGGCCTTGCCTCATGTTCTCAGCATGGATCATATCGTTCGCGGTCTTCTTTGTCTCGTCTCGAGCATTGGCCAGTTCAGATGTAAGAGCCTGCAGGTACACGGTGGGCAGGGGTGGGGGAGCAGAGGTTGGTGGTCATTATAGCAAGAAGAATCCCCATGGCACAGGTCCCGGGGTTTGAGTCGCCAACATCATGCGTGCATGTGTGTTCCACCACCGTGCAGAGGCACCAACGTCACCCTTGAGTGTGCATCCGTGCATTGACGCATGACGTACACCTCACGCTTCAAGCACATTGCCTCTCAGCAGCACGTATTCAGCTGCCACCCATCTGGCCGCAGAGAATTGCACTGATGTGCATGTGAGAACCAGCCCCAAGCAATCCGTGCCATGCCAGGGGTTGCTCGGGGGTCTTATCCTTCCCTGATGCCCCCCTCTCTGGGCTGCTTTGCAGAGTCTGTGCCTGCT
This sequence comes from Varanus komodoensis, assembly GCF_004798865.1. Lineage (NCBI taxonomy): Eukaryota > Metazoa > Chordata > Lepidosauria > Squamata > Varanidae > Varanus > Varanus komodoensis. The sequence continues at coordinate 483,781 of NW_025335780.1, forward strand.
CGGTGTATTTGTGTAATTACTTGTGCTGTGGCGTGTGAACCCAGCCCAGGCGACTCACTCCTGGGGGTGACAAGCCACCCAGGACCCACAGGCACGCAACTGGCCCACCCTGGGGGCAGGAACAAGCCCCTGGGCCTTCCTCTCCCGCCCCCCAAGCATGCAAACCCTCTGCGTGGCCCTCCCTGCCGATCAGCCACTGCCAAGAGCACCGGTCTTTGCACTCGCTGCGGGCTTTTGCGAGAGGCAGGCAAGCTCGGTGGCTCGGCCGCCATCCCAGAGCGTTTCGCACGTGGCACGCCCCCTCACCACCAAGGGTACGCACACAGGGACCACCCAGGCACACATGGTGCTCCCGCACGAGTCACCGGTCTGGAACGCCTCCAGCCGATTCATGGCGTCTCCTGTGCGTGGGCAGCCCCGGTGGGCTTCTCCATGGAGAGGGGCTGGAGGATGGCCTGCCCGGCCCGCCACCCCTCAGCCACATCGCGGGCAGCCCCCTGGCTCGTCTTTCAGTCCCACAAGGATCTTTTGCACTGAGCTGCTTCTCCCAGCACATCACTTTGCGCCCCATTCCTGGGACGTTAATCCCACGCTATGCGTTATTCCCATGAGGGTCACCACCGCCTGCTGGGTCCCCAAGGGACAAGAGCCTTCAGCTTGCTAGCAGCGGCACAAATGCATCAACCAGCCTTGTCAAGACACGGGCTCTGCCCTTGCTTCCCATCGCCGTGTTCTGCGTCACAGTCGGCGGCGTGTTTGAGCCCCACAACCAAGCTCTCCTCCCTCGCTTTGCTGAAGTGCTTTTTCTGAGCGCAACAGAGCAAGTGCCAAATGCACTGCCTTTTCTGTCTGCTTGAGCATCACGGGTCTCCAGCATGCCCATCAGTGGTGCATTGCGGAGCCAACCTAAAGCCAGAGAACACCTGCTGCTGGGAACCAAGGAGGCCCGGGAGGGTATGCGACCCACATGCTCATGGCACGGCCAGCCCCGCATTACCTTCAGGTGCTTCTGCACCCGCTCGTTCTTCTCGGCCTCCGTGGTGCGCTGCTCCTCACTGCGGTCCTTGGCAGACGCGTGCGCCCTCAGCTCCGCGCTGGCCTCCGCGGCGTTCTCGTCCTGCTCGTCGTCATGCTCGTTCTCCGACTGCATGGGCTCCAGGACGTGAGGCGTGCTCATGGCGGACTTCAGCTCCTCTTTGGTCTTTTCTAGGTCTTCTTGAACCATCTGGGCCTGGAGGAGGAGGAAGGATCACCCACCAATGGGTTAGTGACGAAGGCAGCGAAGCCAGCTTGCCAACGTCGGCCATCCAAATTCTCGCTAATGCACTGACACAGATAAAACACACGAGGCTCCGACTCGCCTTTATGGGGTTCCTTCCCAGCACCGAGGCCTGTAAAGACCCAGAGGGCTGCCGATCTGCAGCAGGAGAGAATTGTCCATAGGTGGCTGGGCAAAGGCACATGCCCCAGTTTGGTGACTAGGATTCCTGGCAGAGATGCTACCAAGGACCAGACTAGGATGTGTGAGCAGGCGGGAAAATCTTTGTGTAGACCCTTTTGTGTGAGCTTTCCGGTAAGGCTGCCACGCCTGGAATTCAGCATGGACTGCATCGCGCTCCTCATCACATATAATGTGGGGTGTTCAGAGGAAACATGTGCATGTTTTTGTGGGGTGTCGTCTGAAGCAGCATATTGTGGGAAAGCAGCGCGTGCTTGCCTCTGGGCCGTGCCACATCTGTGCCGCCGCAGACACGCATGTGCAGCCAGCTCTTGCCCGCAGACTTCTGCTCTCCCTCTTGCCACAGCTCAGAATTCACTGTTCTAACGAGGCATCAGCACAGAGTAAAGAGCTCTTCGCGACAAACAGCAACAAGCAAGGCGGCCACTCACCTTCTGCTGCCACTGCACGGCCTCGCTTTCTTTCTTCTGCCGGGCCATTTCCAGCTGTGAGATCCTGGTTGTGAGCTCCAACATTTCAGCAGCCTGCAGGGTGGACAAGGCACGGTCAGCAACGGGGGGGGGGCAAACGGACCACGCGAGTATTTGCCAGCCCGGCTTTTGCTCGGCTGCAGTGCACAAAGCAGCCCTGTGGGACCCTCAGGGTGCACCGACAGGACAAACACATACGCTCTGCAATCGTTCAAGCATTGCAGCTTGGGCAAAATTGGGGTCTTTCCAAATCCATGCGGGGCGGGGGGGGGTTGCAGTTATATCCCATAAGGGTCCTGCAGGATTTCACAGAAAGAGGGAGACTGTGTTGCAACGGTGGCACCCTGTGCCCCTGGAGGTGCTGCTGGGTGGTGGCTTCCATCGACTCGGGCCCGCATGGGCCCACGGAGCAGGAGGCGGCAACTGAGCTGCATCTGGGCCGACCCACGAGCGCCAAGGCTGGGTGGACGGCTGCCTTCCCGGGCAACCAAGGCAGCATGTTTACAGGCACCACATGAACGCTCACCCCCTCTGCAAGGTGCTGAGCACCCGCTTTTCCTTCTCGGGAAGCCTGTGCCTTGGGCCTTTCGTCCTCACTGCCACCCTCCCCAGGACCCCCCTCCCACCGCTTCCTCAGGAGGAGCTGCAGCGGCACCCTGGCCCTCGCTTCCGTGCCCCCCCCCCCCAGTGCTGCCCTTGCATTGATGGTGCGACAAACAGAGAAGTCCCAGAAAGATACAGGAGGAGGAGGAGAAGGAGGAGCTCCAGCCCACCAGCTGTTCCTGGGTCTTCTTTTGATCGTGCGATGCCTTCAGCAAGGCTTCCTTGGCCTCCTCGGCTTCCTGCCGCTCCTTCGCCAGCTTCTCTGCTTCCTCCTGAGCTCGCTTCCTTTCCTGCTCCAGCTCAAGTGCCCGGCGGGTCTGCTCTTCCAGCTCTGAAGCGACACGGAGAAACAGGGCAGGGGTAAGGCAGGGCAGTTCTCTGGAAACGCAACCGGTCCCCCTGAGAACTCCGCCAGTTTGCATTGAGCCAGTTGCTCCAGCCACAGCTCAGCAAAAGGCGCTTTTCCTACCTAGCTGAGCTTTCTTGGTTTGTTCCTCAATTTGCTTGAGCCGTTCCATGAGTTCCTCTTTTTCACGCTCAATCTTCTCTTTCTCCTTCTCCGCCAGCTCCCTCTTCTTCTTTTCATTCTCTAACAAGGCTCTGGAAGGGACAGAAATATGAACAATAACGTAAAGTTAAACCAATGGACTGAAAAAAAGATGCAATTTCCTTTACAACAGACCCTGGGTTGGGGTTTCTCTCTCTGCTGAAAGTATTTCGTACTGGGCAATCACATGTTCCTTTCATCATTTTTTTTCTTTGACTAAGCTGGAAGTAATGCTGGTGGGAATATTTCATTGGGTCTACATTTTAAAATAAACCAACCCAATCTGTTTATTATTTGCAACACTGATAGACTATGTCTTCCTCTTAAGTAGGATTTTAGCATGATGCGTGCAAACTGATCTAAAAACAACACACTCCGGTCGGAAAACTAAATATTGAAAGACTGAGAGGCATAAAACTATTTCAGTCACTAGAAGACAGAAATGTAAAGCTAGCAGTACAGAAAAATTGAAAGCTTGTTTTAAAATGCCTGCACAAATAAAAAGGTTTTTGCCCAGTATTCTGATGGCATTGAGCAAAATCCCCAAGATCCAAACTTCTCTTGTAATAAGCCTCCTGTCTTAATGCATGGGATAAGTTGCACTTCCTGGAGCAATATGTGGACCGGAGCACATACTTCATTTAACAGTACAGCCCTCTGAATTCTTGGCTCAGAAACTGCTCACAAAAAATGTTTATATTAGGGGAAATGTATATGAAAATGTGCTAATTCCATTTTTTAAAGATGTGGAAACTGGGTGGAATCAACTTGTGGCTGAATATTTATGAAATTAACAGACCCAAAACAGTGTGTTGCTCATTCCTCATTGGAGGAAAGTGTTGCCTAAACTTTTAAGTCGTTTTCAGAAAAATTCTAAACTTGACCTGCATCTATAATAAAGCCCCTAAGAGTGGCATTTAAACCCTTAAGGACACTACGCAAAACAGTGCAGAAGCTCACAACCCCTGAATAATGATTAACTGGAGGGTCCAGGGGAAGGGTGTGCCGCATTTGAACAAGCACAATCGATAGCACCATTAAGATAAAAGACCAGTTGGGAAGCTGACGTAACGCTCAGTATACTATTTGGTCTGATTAAATCCCCTGACAGAGAGGACATTCCTAGCCTGGCACTGGAAGGCACCAGATTCAGGGCCAGGGGGACCTCAGCAGAGCGCTTGCTTCACAATGCGGGGCCTCCACCGAGAAGGCCCCACTCCTGGATGTGCCAGCTTTCCGCGCTTTGCACACTGCCGGGCCAGCGACTGGGAGGCTCGGCGAAGACTCCAGTTGCTAACCACACAATGATTTGTGGAATTTGCAGGTGCAAAGGGTGCAGGCCTCAGCCGACGTGTGGCATGCCAAGCGTGCCATGAGATCCTCCGGCAGATTGCCACGGCTCGGCTGCTGTGACTCACGGGCACGCACGAGCCGTTGCCGCATGCTCCGAGCTCCGCTGCACACACCTCTCCATCTGCTTCTGGTGCTTCTCCTCCCGGGCTTGGGCCTTCATCTGCTGCACTTCAATCGTGTCTGGCTTACGCCTCCGCATGTAGAGCTCATGGTTCCCCATGCAGAGAGCCAGGATGCGCTTGTTAATCCTTAGCCGTGGGGCATAGAATACAAAGTCCTTTGCAAGAAAGGAGGGGAAAGGACAGGATTAGCGAGAGGGCCTCCACCCCACTGCCTCTCCAGGGGCAGCTGTTTGCCTCGGTGGCGGCTGCAAGACCCCCATTTCCTGCATCATGATCCCAGCTGAGGGTTCTTCCAGAACAAGGCGGTCCGAAAGGCTTCCCAGTGATCCCAGCCACCTGGAAAACTGGCCTGAAATTCAGTTCTCCAAAATGCCCTTTGAGGAAACCTTTCAAATAACTTAGGCATGTCTGGACAATATCTCTGCTGAAAGAGGGCATACGTTGTGCATGTTACAAAAACCCCATCATGCAGGAAAAGGGAAAAGCAGTGCAAGGTTTCAGCACCATTATGCCCTTTCTCCAGAATACAGACCATCTCATACCGCAGGGAGGCTGCCACACAAGCGAGAGGACATGGATTTGGGGGATCACTGCTGATCCAGAAAAGCAAAGCAGATGCTTAAGAGCCAAGAGGGCAGTGCTCAGAGAAGCTAAGTAAGCTCTGGAGTGTTTCTACCGTGAACCAGAGTGGTCACAGTGGTTCGAGGCAAGCTCAGCATGGCTGAATAGGGCCAGGGTCTGGCTGTCCTCTCACCCTCGCAGATGACAAAAAAGATCTCTTAATTTCAAATCTGCATACTGTGACCCGGGTGGAGAACGCCACCTCTCCCAGCTTCCTTACCAAAATGACTACATGCCATAACATCGAACAGGTCCTACCCCTGGACCCGCACACATGGATGGGTCCCTAAAATGCTGCATAACCATTTGTATCACCTTCATCGACAAGAAGACAAGTCTGCACTTCACCCACAGGGTTCCAGTGCTAGCTCTGGTTTCAGCCGTTCCCACTAAAGCCAGCTAGCTCCTTGAACCACCAGACTCGCTGCTTTTCAGTCCCATGTGTGAACCAACCCATGTGGTCAAATACTAGAGCCAGAAAAGGCCTCTTACTGGTGCTTTCTTGTCAATCGGCTTGATAACAAACTTCTTATCATTGAATGAAATATTTCTGATCTCACTCCATGGAAATCCAATTTTGGGTGTTAACCTGAAAAAGGTGAGCAAGAGAGGGATTTACTATTTCAAAAGCCAAACCAGTCTGAGCAACTTCAGTCATCCCACAACATGCCTTCAATTTACAATTTGCAAGTTCTGATTTACCGGTGAGAGATTATAAGATTTGAAATTACCAGTGTGAATCTAAAATAACACTGCTCAGAATTTACAAAATCCGGATGAACTTAATTGACATTGAATTAAATGCAAGCAGAGTGGATACCCAAATTGAGTGAGGTGGCGTATTAGACTCTGGTCCCATCCAGGCATACATTTTTAGGCAGGAGCAAAACTGCCCAATTTACAAAACAGTGCAGGCTAGGGGAGAGAGCACCATCTTGTGTGACCCCCTCTTGCTCCCCGTGGGCAGCAGGGCTAGCAAAATCCATTGGCCCTGGGAGCTGAGGATCTTCTGAGGCAGCGTAAGAATGGATGGTGCTGGCCGGGGTCAAAGCGAGAAAGTGGCCACTGTTTTGACTACCTCCTCCCAGCCTCCCGCGATCCAGCTGGGAGAGCTGTGGGTGGAGGTAAAACATACGGCCATCGCTCCTTGTTGGCCCATTCAGACTTCCCAGAACTATTCAACCGGCCAGAAGTGCAGGAAGGCTGGTGGCCTGGAAGGCCCCTTGGTCTGTCCTCACAGACCTCCTATTTCCTCCACTCCTCTCTCTCCCCCATACACAGGAAGATCACAGGTAGATGTTTACCGGTCATTATGCTCATAAATGTTGAGTCCAAGGGCGTCTACTCCCAACCAGAGTTCTGATCCCTTCTTATTCTTAATACTGAAGTAGTTCACACCATACATCTCCAGATCCTGTGCAATTTTCAGATATTCCAGGACGGCGTCTTCTCTGGAAGTACACAAGAGGACAAAACACACTTTGGGTTTAATATGCGAATCCTGACTGAGCATTAAAGACAGCAGAACTGGCGAGTCAAGCACCTATAACTAGGACGGGGCCACACTCTTAGTGTCCAGCCTGCTTGCAGAGAAGGATGATCTCTGTCTGGTTCCCTGTGCCAATCATCTGGGAGCCGGAGCCTTACAACGATCAAAGCATGTGAACCCCTTTGGAACTCTCGACTTTGACACTCACAAGCCCCCGAGCAGATCCAAGGGGTTATCCAGCCAGGACTCCAAGCACAAGTGGCTCGAAGCTCCTGTCTCACTGGTCTGAGGAAGGCAGAAATGCAAGACTCGGTTATCGGAAAGACTGTAGCTAAAGCGTTCAAGATGGTGCATGCAGATCATCTCCCTCTGCATTCACACGCACCTTAAAAATAGATGGAACACAGTACAAGGCCACCCGGGGCTGATCTTAATTTGAGCCCAGGACTCAAACTCACCAAACCTAAGGCCAAAGATGGAACCTTGCAGGGTGAACTTCAAGCCTCTTCTGAAGAATTTTTAGCCGTTGTTGGCTAGGAACTAGAGATAAGAGTTACTTTGGCCCAAGGTCTGGCCTCTGCCATGAAGCGAAGCCTGTTCTCCAGGTTCAGACCTTCCATTTGCAGGGTGCCACAACTTCCCAGCATTCACGGTGCCACTTGCCACCCAAGCCATGCCACGGAAAGGAAGACGTGCATGAAGAACTCTGGAGACTAAAATGTGATCACTCAAAAGCAGCAGCAAGCCCTGATAGGGTCATAGTCCAAATGGTGCCACTGGGAAGCCAAAGGTTAAAAAAAAAAATACCGAAAATGTAGAAGGGGTGTTCCTTCCCCAGACCCACGCCCGTCAGAAGCCACGTTCACAGAAAAGGGTGTATGTAAGAGGAGCTGTAACTACAGCGTGACTGGAGATTACCGGGAAGTTAATTAGGGGAGGAAAAAAAAAAGACTGGAGCTTAGGTGGAGCACGGAGGATGCCCTGAAATAATGGAACTTTCCCTGGCTCCACTAGGGAGTTTTCCAGCATCTCCTCTAACCAGCGATGTTACAGGCAGGGAATCTTACCCAATGCTTTGGATGAGATCCAAGTTGCTAAATTCCATGTGAGCGCTGGAGTACTACAGTGGCTACAAATGTGATAGTGGGAAGTCCCGGGATCTTATTCTGGTCCCAGGCCATGAGACTCACTCATGGCTTTAAATAAGCCGCTGCCCGTTTTCTCACTTCCTATCTGCAGCTTGGGAAGAATGCCAGGCTGTAAGGATTACGATTAAGGGCTTAGAAGCCCTTGCAGCATTCGACCTGAAGGGATATCATGCGGCATTTCAATTCCAGCAACACAGACAACACACCATACAGCACAGGGCAAGTTCTGCTCTCACTTCAGCTGTACCTGAGCATCCCCCGATGTTCTTCATGCCACACCTGGATCCTTTCCTCCCACTGATCCTTGTTGAGTTTGTGCTGTTCCAAAACCCTAGGAAACAAAGAACAGCCAAATATGTCAGGAGAAAGCCATTTTTCTAGTGCTGTGGCAACACTGGCCTCAAGCAACCGGAGTCCTCTCGTGCTCCAAGATGGGCCCGTCCTTAGCACTCCCCCAGGGATGGTCTCCGCGTGGGAGGCGTGCCCTAAGGCCATGGGAACTGTTCCCAGGCCCTCCAGCTTGCACCTCCACTGCGCGGCTGAAGACCCTGGCCCCACGTGGGGGAAAGGTCTTCGCTCCGACACCCCACCCTAGTGCCTTTACACCGTCAGCCTCCATTACGCCTTCACTCGGTTGCATTTTTCAAGAAAAGCAGAACTGCCCACTCTTGCCGTACGACCATTGCAATCATGTGTCGGGGGAGGTCCCTGAACGCTGCTCATCTGCACCTTTCCTGAGGCTTGGGACCAACGGAAGCCGACCAGGCCGCCGCGAGGCACGGCGACCCACCTTTAAACCCCGGAGACCTGTTGGGTTGGATTTACCTCTGGGGAAGCAGTTTGTCACCAGCGAGGTAGCCTGGCTTATGCACCTCTTTGTTGAAGTCTCCGTATTTGGACTGGACGGCATAAGAAGCCAGGAGGACAGCAGTTTCCGGGGGGCAGTAGATGTCATCGTTCAAGATGCCCTCCTTCACTTGGAGGAAGAACAGGCGCTGCGTGATGTCTTGAATCAGCTCCTCTGCCACATCCTCGGGGTAGAACTTGGCGCGGAACTTGAACAGCAACGGACACTCTTTGCGCACGTCCTGAGCTGTCACCTAAAGCAAATTTTTAATATTTATTTACAACTGTTCTAGACCGTAGCGAGATCAAGTTTAGATGCGTGCATCGACGGTCAGCTGGCTTCAGAATTTTTCTTGCCTACTGGGAGGACACAGATTGCGACCGGGCTAAGGACTGCCCTGGGGGAACGCTTGGAAGGGGAAACCGGGGGAAAGGGGGAGAGAAAGCGAGTGGCAGAGATCAGTTCCTTGGGATGACAAAAACTGTGCTTCTTGCAGGGGCCTATTTCACCACCGTGGAATGCTCAGAGCAATCTGGAGCGAAAGAGCACATGGGGTGCTGCTTGCCAGAGAGAGAGCAGCCCCATCTTTTGGGGGAAGGCAACAGAGAAGGGGGAGTCCCCCCCCCCCATTACCTTTTTGTTCAGCTTCAGCCATGTTGAGAAGCCCTTGGTGTCCTGGTACTGAAGTCCAAAGAACCAAACTTCTCTCAGGCCTATTGTTTTTACAACCTGTTCAGGAAAAGCACAGAGAAACAAAAGAATTAGCACGTTCGGCAAGTCCTGGGCTCACAGGGACTGCCTCCTGCCCGGCACCGCTGAGGACATGGCACAGAAACGGGCATGTGCAGCAAAACCGTTTTGCAGCAGCGCCATTCTTGGGAGTCTGCAGGGAAGCAAGCGCTCCCAGCGCTGCACTTTCAGGGAGTGATTTGCATTTCGAGTGTAGCACAGAGGGAAGGATTGACCCTCACTCCCTGCAGGCTTTGGTCCTAATCCAGAACTGTGGCCGACTGCATCTCATCATATCGTGCCACCACCCCTGGCATGACCCTTAGCAGCGATTGCCACGTTCCCAAGCAGCAGCTCTACTTATTCTAACCGGCAACAGGGCAATCAGCTGATGAGGGTTGCAAAGGTACACACGATGTGGAACCTGCAGGTTTGAATCATGGGACTGACCCCTCTAGGATTCTATTCACACACTGAGCTGGAGCAAGGGACAAACCCCCTTCCTGCATTCCCTTTATATGCTGCTTTGTCCTTTGTGTGTTCACTTAATTTGCTGCTTTGACCTGCCTGCACTTTCCTAAGGCCTGGACAGCCTGGGAGGGACACGGCTCTGTTCTGGCAACCACATCAGGCTGCGGCAGGTCACCCTTTTGCAACAATGCCAGCTTCCCGCCTCCACCACACAGGATGGGAAGTCGTTTGATTTGGGGGCGGGGCCGCAATGTAAGTATGGCCCAAAATGGGGGCTGAGGAAAGGCGTTTTTCGGCCTGAAGCGGGTCACCGGTGGCCATCTTTTTCACAGTACTGGATACCAGCAGTGTAATTTGAGTTCTCGGTTCACATTGTGTCAACAATTCAACCGCCTGATGTGCAGAGTTGCAGAATTAAAAACAGGGCTCTGACAGCACTGTCAGAGGAGAAAGAGAGAGAAGAGACAAGTTAGCCAAGCTGTTTTTATTTTTCTTCCACAAGGCAGATTGGGCAAGCTAGAACATTCAGTCAGGCAGCAAAAATAAAGTTGGAACAATCGGCTTTATTTCCCATTGTTGCCAGAGCTGAATGGGTTATTTCCTTTGCAAACCAACTTCCTCCTGTTGCAATTGTCCAGAGACAGTTGCTGAATTCCAGGGCAGCATTCGTAAAAGAGCAGATTAGATTCTTTATCACAGTCCTGGCACAGCAGCTTCCAGAATTCTTGACCCTCCCACTGAAGGGCAGGCCCAGGGAAGCCCACATGGGACGCACAGCCTTCATCCAGTCGCTCCTGCAGGCCTCGCTTTGCACAACCACCAGTGTGGCCAGATGTCAGGCGAAATCCTTTTCTAGAAAGGCCTGATGGGAGCTGTAGTGCAACACTTCTGGAAGGGGCCACACTGGAGAACACCACTGCAAATTATGCCTGCCTCACAACAGCACCACTGGAGGCTCACCAATATAGCCGAAGATACATTCATGTTCAGAATAGCCCCACTTGGTTAAATTTCAGCATGCTTGCCACACTTCAGCTTGGGAACACCAGATCCAATTCCCTGCAGGGACTTTAAAAGACAGGTCTAGGGTCTCTGTGTCTTGGGGAGCAGAGATTAAAGCACTATTCGGTCCATTTGGCTACTGTCGTAGGCATCCTGGAACTGTCTGGCCACTGGACCCATCAAATTAAATTATAGAGGCACAACGGCTGTAATCTAAGGTGGGCAGACACCAGAGAGGAGTCTCAGACTCCCAGAAGTCCCTGCCAGCTTGGCCAATGGTCAGGAATGCCAGGAACTGAAAGTGGCATCGTTTGGACAGCCACCTTCTGCCCATCCGTGCTGTCCATCTCGGCATCCGAGCGACGGCTGCACTGGAAGCAGGAGGTGGACCTAGTCTTTCAAAGACATTTCCCTACGGGTAGGTCCTACTACATGATATGTCCCAAGAGAAGAACAAGCTACATGGGAGAAGCCACGGCAGCCGCCAAAGCAGCTTTACATCCAACTTGGAGATTCTTTCCTTTAATATTGGTTAAGAGAAACAGGACTTTGTAAGAAATGGATGGACTGTTCTTACTGATGCAGGAGAAAGAAGATAGTGACTTCTATCAAATTTGGAACTTTTTTTTTTAATTGGCTGGAGAAATGGGATTTGGCGTAAATTTAGAGATGTTTTCAAGTTATTATAAACTGATGCAAATATGAATATAGAAGGTTAAAAATATGTAGTAGGGGGTCGACCCAGTAAATCCAGTGTATGTAATGATTGATGTTTTTAGTGTTAGTTTAAAAATTTTAGTAAAATAAAATAAAAAAGAATATCGAGTGAAGAGGATGTTGGAGCAGATCATGTGGGGAGGTTACAGTGCCCCCTTCTCCAACTCCTCCCCCTCCTGAAGCCCCCCCCCCCCCAATAAACCAGTGGCCTGGGGTGGCCCAGGGAGGCACCTTCAGAAGGCAAGACATGGCCAACCGCTGTCCCTGTGTGAACACGCACGGCAGCAGCTTAGACGCTAAAACAAGATGCGTCTGTGGCACAGCCAGTCCTTTTCGCGCCGAAAGCCTGCCGGCTCCTGTTTAGACAGCAGCAAGCAGAGAATGCTATGGAAGAGGTGGTATTGTTACAGCTGAGAGTAAACAGACATTAAAGGATGGAACAAACCAAAACCAGGAAGATACAATGTGTGCAGGAAAGCCCAATATTTATTTTCACATGCAGATTTTATCCAGACACTGAAATCAGAACCAGTGCTCAAATTTGGCAGGGTTCCCGCCCACGGAGAGCAACAGAACAGCAAGGCTGAGTGAGGCATCGATCCTTAGAGCGACCCTCTTGGGTGTGGGTCCCCCAGATGTGTTGGAATACAACCCCCTTCACCCCCCCCCCCCCAGAGAACTGGCCAGGCGGGACAGGGCCTAGCTTGGGCAGCTTAGTCCTCTTAGTCCACCCAAGCAGGAGCAACTCAGGCTGCAATCGGATCCCAAGGGAATCTTCCCACCCCAAGGTTGTGCTCAAAGACCAGCAGGAGGCAGCCAAAGAATGAAAGGGCCCTCTCTGCGGCTGGACCCTTTCCCAGGGATGCTCCCATCGGTTGCCTGCTCTGTCCTCCCAGGCCCCCAGGTTTAAAACTGCTAAAACACCACATAGGGTGAAAAGCATGCCAGGTTTTTTTAAAGCAAATTATTGCATTTTAATTGTTCGGCCTCCTGTCTCCCACTGCAGAAGACTTTTCATTTTGCACCCTGTCTTTCGATGTGGCTGTTTTAGAGTTTCTTACTCACTTTGGAAGTCCTGTGCAGTATTTAAATCCTGCCTCGCAGCATGTCAGGCTGTTTTACACGAGAGCACTCAGCTGACTACATCCGTCCATGAGCTATTTGATGACCTGCAAATAGTAAATGGGGCCGCCGCTCCGTAGCGAGGGCAGAGGGGGCGCGCCTTTTCCCTCTGCTTAATCAGAGAGGGGCGTGTGAGGAAAGGATGGGTGGCTCCCCCACACGCTTCCCTCTGATGAAGGAGAACCCCTCTTCCACCTGGACATCCACAGGCACAGAGTCTGGCCCACTCGTGCAGGTTTAAAACACAAGTTCACAGCAGTTTGGTTTCTAGAGAGTTCATGTGTGATTAAGGACACAAGTCCCGGCCACACAGTTAAGAGTCTGGCTTGGGTACAACAATGTAGATGATGAGTCCGTTGATTTTATGAGGTCACTTGCCATGAATTCACTCCCTTAGAAACTGAAAAACATAACTGAGAGGACCACCTCCGAGGAGCCTTTGTAAAAAAACATCTTTCAGGAAGACGCTATCAAGACAGATATTTAAGGGAGCAGGGGAGAGTTCAGCATCTCTTTAGGAACTATATAAACAACTAAGTTGTCCTGGGTGTGTTTAATTCTTTCTAGCTGGGTGTCCTGTAGATGTTTTGGATACGAACTCCCAGCATCTGGCCATTGGCTGGGACAGATGACTCTTTGTGGTGGATGGATCTTCTCTCCCTCCCTCCAAGCAGATTAGGATGAAATTTTCCAAGGAAAAGTCCTTATTCTGTCACCCCTGACCAGCTAGGCTAGCTTGGTGCCATGGAAGACGCTTAGAACACTGGCCAATGGAGAAATAATGATTCCAAACTGAAGAGCTCTCTCTCCCCGCTTCCAAGAAGAGCTGGCATGATGGATTGGGTGGTTTATGGGCCAACCACCAGGAATTTCTGATGCTTCTCAGTTGATCTGCCTTCTCAACCAGATGCTGTAAGGTTGGACTGATGATGCCAAGCCAGCTTCTACTCGTACCCATCTCAGCCTGCTCTCTGGAGTTTCCCACTGCACTTCTGGTTGACACCAGGTTGGAGGAGCCGGGTTTAACCCAGTACAGTCTTCCCCAGGAGGCTCCCGTCAGATGTTTTGGCTAGAACAGCAGGGACAAGGCCCACCGTTGGGCCCACTCACCAGCCACAATGGGCACAGAAGCCGAGAACTGTAGTTCAAAACAACTGGAGGACAGCTGGGCTGGGGAAGGTCCCCGCCTTCTCTGCCTCGATGCCCCCCCCCCCCGGCAGCCATCCTCCTGGCGCTCCGGTGTCAGCAGTGGGAATGGCCTCACTGTGCCGGCTCGTCAAAGTGCCGGGGGGTGGCCAGTGTGGGGCTGTGCCTTTGCAGCAAAGCTGGAGAAGTCCAGAGAGTTTCCCCATCACTTTCAGCTCTACATTTTGCTTGCCCAACTTTCTGAGCTTTCTCCAGGGGCAGAGGGGGAAGAGCGAGCGCAGGCGAGCACCCAGCCGGGATCAGGCAGCTTCCAGTCCACAAAGGCGTTGTGGGAGGAATGGTCAGAGGCGCGTGAACAGCAGACCTGGGGCAGGTTTGTAAGATACTTCCAACTACGATGTGAACATTAATTTCCGTGCCAGAAGCGGTGTGGTTGTGACACTGCCCCCCAGTTATTTGGCTATGGCCAAATCCCTGGGGAAACAGGGTCAAGTGTTTGGTGGCAGTGGTGGTGACGACGACGACGACGATACCACCAGCGAGCTTTTCCTGAAAGCTCTAACTGGTGATAACATAAAACTAGAGAGGCATTTCCTTCTTTTAAAATGAAGAAAAATGGCACGAAACTGGGAAACCACCAAAGAATTGCCAGCTGCCGGCGGTGGGGGCAGTGGACTTCCCAGGAGGACTGGCTTCAGATCCCCAGACCTGGGGTGCTTAATCCTGGTCCAAGTGGCATCTGCCCAAATGCAGTTCTCCTTCTGCTCCTGAAAGTGCTGTTGTTAGTATTTTATTTTTATTTATTTTCCGATTTATATCCTGCCTTTTTCCTACCAAGAGCTCAAGGCAGCTTACACCATTCCCCTCCTCCATCTTACCCCCACAACAACAACCCTGTGAGGTAGGTCAGGCTTTGAGTCTGCGACTGGCCCAAAGAGATCCAGTTGGCTCCATGGCCGAGCGGGGACTCGAACCCGGATCCTCTGAGTCCCAGTCCCAGCTCTTCACCACGACGCCACACTGCCTCTAGAGTTATTAAAGTGCAAGATGGCTACAGTCAGGTCTCCAGTCCCCCATTCAAGAATCATGATGGATTCCAACTTGCTCCCGGGCTCTAAACGTGTCAGATAAAAAGAAGCTTCCACGTGTTCCTCAAAGTATCAAAATGGGATATCCCAGGACCGCACCCCATTATTACTTAATGCCCCCTTGCAGCTTACTATGTTCTTGCTTTCTTGTCTAACCACACGGTTTTGGTGGCCCATTCAGAACACTGAGATTTGCACATAGAAGACGAGTTCGCAGAGTCCTGTTCCTTACTTGGTGAAATGCTGACATCCAGTGTTAGCTCAGCGGACAACAAGGCAGTCGGTGTGTACACAGATCCTGGGACACAGTCCTCTTACCTGGTCAAACAGTTGCTTCCCAGTCGTGTTGGGCTGGATGGCGAATTCCAGCTCAGCATCCATAGTGGTAACTCGCACACTGATCTGGAATAAGGAAAAGGGCGGAATTAATACTCCAGATTCATGCTACACAAGCCCACATCGGCCCTTGCACTCAGTCAGAGGAGCCATGCCCTGGAGGTTGTTTGCATTCGGGTCCAGTCCAGTGTGGGTGAGAAGTGGAGAAGAAAAGTCAGTCAAGCTGCTCTTCTAGAAAGTTGTAATTTGCGCAACACCCACCCTCAACCTTTCCCACAACCCTCAGAGTGAAAGAGTTTGAGTGTAAAAAGAGAATGCATTCAGAAACGCTGCTCATGGGGGGAACCGAGGGGGCTATTCCACATGCATCCGTGAAAAGCAGTTTGGATGTGCATAAAGAACTACTTCACTACCCGTGTGGCACCTGGTAGAAGGGACCACTTAGCCTGAGAAAGTGGTACCAAAGGTGCTTGACAAAGTGCTGGTCTACCCCAGAATCTCTCTCGTAGTACGGCCAGGAAAATGACCAGGTTAGGTGATCCCAAGTCCAGCCAACAGCAGCATTATTGCAGCGTGAATGGCAGGTGCTACTGTTTGCGTCTGCCATTGTACGCAAATTAACCCTCTCACCCACCCCAGCCCTACTGGCTTCTCTCTCCCATGGAGTCCCACACACGAGCTGAAGCTCGCTTGCTTTATTTACTTGCAACACCATCCAAAGTTGGAGCACTCCGGGCAGTATACAACACAATTACAACACCACAAGAATCATCGATAAGAACAATTCAGTGGAGAAGGCACTGATCTACACCGTCCAAATGGAGCAAAAGGAAGCACACTCCCTCTTCCCATCTGTATATCCATAAACAACCAAATTAGGCATGGCCTGAAGGTTCAACAACACTGATACTGCTGAGATATTTTTGTTTTGGAAAAACACATGTCTGCTCTGTTTCCCTTTCTACATGCAACATTGTAATAGGCGAAACAACCAGAAGATCAAAGTTCTTGGGATGCTCTGAGATGCCCTGGTGATAGAGGAAAAGTGCCCACACCTCCTTCGGATAGAGGCAGAAAGGGGGCTTCCCACTGAGCATCTGCTGCAGCAGAAGCAGCCGCATCCGCTCACACGTCCTCTGAAGGCATCCGGGCAAGTGGGAGGGTCCGGGAGGGGAGGGGACCAGCCTGTTGCTCGTTCTTCACTAGGCCTGGAGAGCCACCCAAAAGGTTGTCCTTGGGGCTTGGTAGTTCGAGAAGGGAAGCTTCAGCCCCCACCAGCAGCTGGCCTAACCCCTCCAGGGGGCCCTGCACTTCCAGAAAGCCCACAGAGTCCTCCGTCACTGGGCTGCCTTCGTGGGAATCAAGCCCTGTCAACTTTCCAAGGGATCCAACTGAATCAGAAGTAAAGCAGAGCCTATGGCCCAGAAGCAGTCGGGTTTCTTTCTGCTGGTTAAAAGCCAAAGGGTCCACCGAGTACAAAGGACTGCAGTTCCAGCCCCCCGTGCCTGGGTTGGCGAAGGCTGGGGACGCACGCAGTTCAGTGGGCTACGAGGGCACAGAGAGGTCAGCACACAGCCAAGCGAGGAATAAAAAGCCCCCCAAGCTCAGAAGCCAGAGTTGAAGGAGCCTCCCAGATGCTGTGGCAGCCTGAATGCCCGTCCTGGGGTGGGTGAGTCCCTGTTTCTGTGGGATCTCAGTCTGCCTGCCCAACAGTACGTTTTGCAGCAACTTCAGCAAGAAGTGGCACGACAGAAACGACCTGCTGTTTAAAGCATTGAACCATCAGCTCAAGGACACCCAGTCATCGCAGCCCCCCAACTGTTTTGGTGAGGGGCCAGGCGCCTCTTAAGGAGCATTAGTGCTGCACAGCAGCCAGGAGGCCCCTGGCTCAGCCTGGGCTTTGCTGCCCACATGGGAAGTGGCCTCAGTCAAGCTACTCCCCCTTGCGATGGGGGTCCATCTTCTGGGGTTGCCTTAAGCACTACGCTCTTAGAGATGTTTTGGACTGCAGCTCACATCATCCCCAGGCTTCGTCAACAAAACATGCAGGCATGGGGATATGTCATCCCATCATCCCCAGGCCCTGTCCAGCCCAGTGAGCTCCTACCCCAGGCCTTGGCCCTTTCTCGTGCAGGAAAAGACTTGCTTCTCATCTACAGCAGACTGGAGATTTCCCTTCGCAGAGCTGAGACAGGGAAAATCGCAGCCACAGCTCTCTGCGTGAATCGGCCACAGGGCTGGGCTGGAAAAGGCCTGTGCATGTGAGAAAGCACTGGAAGGGGTGGCGAGAGTGTGGAAACGGTGTGTGCACAGGCCACCTGCGAACAGTCCCAGACGCCTGCTCAGATGCATTTAGGAATTGTCTGCTTGGCCGTGACACTGCCCCACTTCTGCAAGCATCTTCTGAAATGGCCCCCGTGCCTTCTGTGCACACTGAACTACAGCTGCCTGCTAGCTCTGCTAAGCCATTCTTGCTGCAAAGTTCGCGAAATATGCATACATGCAACACAAGCGTTTGCCCATTTGTCCACAGGTTCTGCAGCACGGAAATCCCTGGCTCAGCATTTCATCTTTCAGCTTTTTAAGGCAAGCTTTTATCTTCCATGTCCTGCCCTACAGAAAGTCCCAAAGTCGGCAGCAAAGTGCTGGAAACTGAAACAGATAAAGAGCATTCTGGACAAATTAGGATGTTTCCAAGTAAGGAACAGGTATTTTATTCTGTGAGTTTAGTGCAGCTCTGCACTGCAGTGCTTGGACTATCCTACCTGCTCCCAGTCAGACGAGACATAATTCACAGACTACCTGGAGTTTATTTCATTGCAGGTGAGGAACGCAGGCACACAGGCCGATTCTGGCCCTGCTTCCTTTCACCAACCACTGGCAATTCCCCGATTTCCAGGCTTTTGCAACCCTCGTGCCCTAGTCCAGAAGGTTGGAAGCCCTCTCCCCTCTAAGTCACCATGACTGGCAGTCATTGCTTTGAGCCTTCTGTACTTTAGCTCCACCCTTTGCCTTTGCCCCCGCCCCCTTCTCCGAAATGCAGTTTACCCCTCAGCCTGAAAGATGTTCCTCCCACTCTCCGTTTTTGGAGGAGCCATCCAGGCATCTTGGAAAATACCGGTGCTAGTATTCCAAGAGAAGAGGCAAAATAAGCTGGGAGGCATGCCATGGCCTCCCACCCTGTGGGGCACCCAGAGCCTCCCCTTGCTTCCCTCGTGGCACCATCTCTTGAACAAAGGCGAGAAGAAGCTGTCCCTCCTTCAAGCTACTGGCCGCCTTCGGGGCACAGAGAGGATCAGACGCCACCCCCAGCCCCAGCGGCTCCAGGCACACACCCAGAGGAAAGGAAACTTGACACACTGTCTAGTTTCATGACATCAGTCACAGGAAGAGCAAAAGCCCGGCTCTTCCCACAGCCTGCTGGTGAGCACTTGCTGTGGCATTCCTTCCTTTCTCTGTGTGTGCAATCATGGAAGTTGTGTCTACAGTAGCACAGCAAGACTGCCTTTGTCCGAACGGGGATTTCTCTGTGATCTCCTAGGCCAGAATGCCTCCTGCCCCCTTTGGGGACAATCAAGCGCAAAATACGTGTCGCTGCCAGGCTTTTGCCCTGACACAATAAAAGGAGGGTCTGAAGAGTCTGGCACAAAAATGTAGAACCTCACCAAGCTTCCTTCATTCTCATTTTACATTAAAAGTGTAAGTCAAACGTAGCATTCATCAAACATTCCCAACATGACCTGGACGTTCCTTGAGGATGCTTCCTCCAGTTTTCTTAACTACTGTGACAAATAACATAACACACTAGGGTGTAAAAATGTTACATATAAAGCAGAAGACACATAATGGGATAAAAGCTTTGTTCAAGGAAAGCCATAGAATGGACAGAATGACTAACAGCAGTTTAGGCTGACCATGTTTCAAGTCCTTACAGAAATCTAATGGGGTGTGCCTTCAAAAGACGCATCTCATGCAATCTTTTATCCTGTGAAGAGTTTTCTCCACTGTGCTAAAACGGTAGCCCATCCATACTTCTGAGATTTGCCGTCTGCGTTTGTGCTATCACAGCAAACCTTTGAGAAGAAGAATTGGCATTAAGCACCTTCCCGTCCAGTTTGGAGGCAGAGATTTACAGGAAATCTGTACAGGAAGTAGCCAGATTGTCTGGGTGCAGCCTTTGCGGCAGTCTCCCGAGTACAGAGAAGAGCAACAAAGATGACAGGGGGCCTGAGCAGGCCAGGCCCCCTCTGGGGAGCGGCTACGACTAATGGAGCCCATACAGGTGCTTAAAATACACCACGGTGTGGAGAAAGGGGCAGGGGCAAGGGTTTCTCGCCCCCTCCCATGGCACTCAAACCTGGAGTCATCCCATGAAGCTGGCTGGTGGGAGGTTTGGGACAGATAAGAGGAAATATTTATTTACACAGCATTTAGTTAAACTGTGGACTTTGCTGCCATGGGACGTGGTGATGGCCGCCAGTCTGGATGGTGCTAAAAAGGCACTGGGCAGATTCACGAGGGAGGAGGCTGCCCATGGCTACCAGCCTTGCTGGCTCTGGGCCACCTCCTTGGCCAGAGGTGGCCTGCCTGCATGCCCCAGGTATTGAGGAGCTGGGCAGGGGGAGGGTACCCACCCACCCACCCTACTTGAGGGACCCCGCAGGCAGCTGGTTTGCCACCGTGTGGACAGAGTGCCGGATTGGATGGGCCTTTGGTCGTATGGCTTTTCATGTGGGCTTTTAGGCCAGCATCCTCCAAATTTCATGGAATACCACCCCTCCCATAATCCTCAACAACTGGCTCGGATGATGGACAGTGCAATCCAAAACATGCAGAGGGTGCTGGATTGTTCAGCTGCAAGAGCGTATAGGAGTGCCTCTGATTTTTGAGGGCTGCTGCTGTCAGGATATAAAATAAAAATCTATTTTGGGTCCTCAGCAATAGCATATTTTGGGGGCTGCTCTTCCTGCAGGTATGATAAGGGCAAGTTCCGCATGTATGTATGCATAGAAGTATTTCTTATATTTCTAAATCATCGAATGAGCAGAATGCTTTACCCATCCTCCTCCTTAAAGATAATCACAATTTAAAAAAAGTTTCACAAGTTCTGCTAGATATTCTTGATTCTGTTCTGTTTTACAGCTTCAAAATAGATTTTCTGATGGAGCCCCTCTTTAAAATGTGCCCAGCATTATGCAAAATGCTTCTTGGACTATGAGCGCTGCTTGCAAGAAAGAAAGGGGCCTTCTTGCGAAGCTGCGAAAGGGATCACTGCCCGCCCACGGGCCCCTCTCCTCACCGCTTCTCTGGTGTTATCTCATGGGAGGACATGTGCTCCGTCGTGCCTGGTACCACTATCTGGTAAGCCTATTCATAACAGGGCCCTTAAAAAAGTTTTCCATTCCTGGTATACTTTGCAGCCTCACCTACTGCAGGCACACACACACGCACCCCCTCCACACACACACACACACACACACACACACAGAGCCCTGGCTTCCAAGCCCCCTCTAGAGCTCAGCTCCAACAAAAGGAACCTTGGATCGTTCCAAGCTGTGTGTGTGTGTTGGGGGGACACACAGAGAGATTTTGCCCACCCTTCAGTCAGCTCGGCAGAGCTGCAGCCCAGGCGTATGCCCCAGTCCCCTCCTGGTGCCCCACAGGCCTGTTCCGTACACCGCGCCCCACTTCCTCAAGCTCTGGCGGGAAACAACTTGGGAAGGTGGGGGGCAGAGGCAAGGTCAAACTCGCTCCACTACCCTCTTGCGCCAAACAGCAACACGCGACGTGCGGCTCGCTCTGGCGGGTATTCTAAGACAATTCCACGCAATGGGCAGTAGGGTTGGCACACTGAAGTCCTTCACACGATGCAAAATTTATGGGTTCTTCTGCCATGCTGAGCGGTGGAGGTCCTTCTGGCTTAGATGTCTTGAAGGCCACCGAGGGCAGGTCTACAAGGACGTACAGAGTCCAAGGTCAGAGGCACTGTGCCTCTGGACTCCAAATGCTCGAAAGAAGGGCTCTCATGTCGTTGCCTTCCTGCCTCGCTCCTGCTCTGCCCAGAAACATCTGGATGGCCACCTCTGGAAACAGAATGCTGGGCCAGCTGCACCCCCCCCTTGCCTGGCCACCCCCAGTCTGGCCCAGGCATCCCTCGGACATGGGGGGGGGGGTGCCGCTCCGTTCAGGAAAGAGCTGAGAGCCATTTCCACTTGCCACACGAGCTGGCAGCCCCTTATCCTGTGGCTTAACGTTCCACCCGCCATTAAACCGCAGCGCTACAGCTCGCTCTTCAGCCGCACTGCACAGACCCTAATTCTGCTGGGTAGCAGTGCTCCACCGCAAGCAGCAGGCCTTGTTTATCTCCAAGGCAACCGAACTCTGAAGAGCCCCGGTTAACTCTACAGCTTCAGAGCTGTGCCTTGTACGCTTCTGCAGCACCGTGAGGACATGCGCTGCGGGCACTGGAGCTTCCCTTGGCCCGTGGGGGAACCTGCTGCCCCGAGAGGGGCTGCACCACAGTGGCCGCAAGCACCAGCCAACGCGGATGTGAGCGGCTGTGGTCCAGGTCGCTGGGGCCCTGGCAGCACTCACGTGTAGGAGCAGACTCGCCGTGCAGCTGCGGCTCCAGGGACACTTGCAGACCTCTGCCCCCTTCCAGCGAGGGCCCATCCCCTGCCCCACGTCTTCCCTGATGTTTGTGTGCCCGGTGAGCAACCCCGGCCCTGCGTCATGTGAGAATGCTGGCAATTGCTGGCAGGATGGCATTTGATTAGATCAAGCCCCCTCTGAAGGGGGGCTTTTCATAGCCTTGAGCTAAACAGCACCAGCCCGGGGTACACAAGCAGCCGCCTCCGGCAGGAGACACGCTGATCCCCTTTCCAGACCGCCCAAAGAAGAACCGCTGCGGGAAGGGCCCCAAAGCTCGGTCACTCGGCAAGGGGGCCAAACGGAGCCAGGCTCCCAGTCCTGCAGGCGGCTGCGCGGGCAGGTTGGGAAGAAGGAGAGCCGCTCCGATGCCACGGCTTCGGGTGCCACTAGGCAGGATGGGCGCTGCTTGCACAGCCGTGGCACCCAGAGGGCCGGCGCGTGTTTGCATGGAAGGGGGAAGCAGCGCTCCCCGCCAGCTTCAGCAGCCATCACAAGCGGCGGCTGGGCACACCAGTCTGCAGAGAGCTGCATCGCTGCGGTCGCTTTTCCTGTGCAATAGCTCGGCTGCATGACATAAGCCAGCTCTGCTCTCGCCCAGCCACCAAGCTGGAAGCAGCGTGAGGGGGCGGCTGGGGAGCGCTCAGCTCTAGCGTTTCATTCATGAGAAAAGCGGTGCCTCGGCACGACGCCTCCAACCAGGGCAGCCGAGGCAGCTCTGGTAGCACCTCCTGGGGCATTAATGTATTTGCTCAGCTCGCGTTTTCCTCCAGTTCAAGACCTCCCTCCCTCCCTCCCTCCCATTCCTGGCAGTGCACAAACCCTCAGCCTCCAGCCCCCGGCCATCCTGGGCTCCAGCCTCAGCCTGCAGAAGCTGCTTGCACATTCGCTGCAGGACGCAGCCTTCCCTCCACGCTTGCGGGAGAGGAGGACAGGATTCCTCCCGTGTGGAAGGAGTGGGTGGGGGGGGAAGAAAGCCGGCCAACTATGAGCCTAGGAAGAGAGAGCTAGAACCCGGGGCAGGGAGGGGAGGCTGCTGGGAGGCAGTGAGGCCTGAATGGACCCATTGTTGCATGAAGTTCATGCATACCGCGACAAATGCCCTGCAAGGATGCGAATTTGCTGTCTGGTGCAGAGTTCAGCAGCCTGTTATTGTGCCTGGAAGCTTCCCCCATAATGCTTAAAGGAAGGGTGTCCGGCTTGCGATTCTCCTGTGGAGGATCAGGTGCCTGGTGAAACACAGAAACAGAGCGAGTCAGAAGGGGTCACCCGGGCCATCTAGTCTGACCCCCGGCTCCAGCCGGCTCTGCTCACGACATGCATGGTGAGGCCTGGCCTCCTCCCGTCCCCTGAATGGCCTGCTCTGCGGCTGGGAGCTGCAACTAGTCAAAAGGATGTGGGATTCCAGGCTCAAGGGCTGCAAGACACACACCAGCATGACCCTGGTCAAAAAGGATTAGTCACAGGCAAAGACCTCCCTTGCAGGGCCCATGTGGGAGAACCGCCAGCCTCAGTTTCACCAAGCGCCGCAGGTCCCGTGGGAGTTTGCCTTTGGACCACGGAGCCACCGAGGCGACTTGCTTCCCTCTGCAGGCCACTACAATCTCATCTGTTGCTCCAATGGTCCTAGCTTTTAGCAGAGA
Source organism: Varanus komodoensis (assembly GCF_004798865.1). NCBI lineage: Eukaryota > Metazoa > Chordata > Lepidosauria > Squamata > Varanidae > Varanus > Varanus komodoensis. Next base: position 507,342 of record NW_025335780.1, read on the forward strand.
TGTCATTTAGCCTCCCCAAATGTGCAGCTGACTGTTTTGCCTCCTATGAGGTTTTCTTCGTATTGTTTTACACCGCTGCAAACCACCTCGGTGGCTCTTCAGCCGCTCGGGCTGCCTGCCTGTGCAAACTGTAGCAGAGAGCACTCGCCTTCTGCTGCCCAGGAGTGGTCCGTGAAGCCCGAGGCGACTGAGTGGCCATGGCTTCATCAGCTCAGGCATCACAGCCCTGTGACACGTGAGTTCATGTACTTATGGCACGATGCATTGCAACACGCCTTCACGAACTCGGTGAGGATGCAGTTCTTCTATTTTTGTCATTTCCCTTGTCACAAACAGAAAATTCAAGCAGCCTCCCCTTGCTTTCCTGTTGATAACAGACATTGGGGCTCAGAGAAGAAGTCAGGCAATACAAAGGATGGTTTGAAAGAGGCTGCCTGGGGGAGTTTAGAAGTGATTCCACCATGCCTGGGACAGATGTATAGATAAAATGGTCTGGAAACGATAGCTGGTCCAAGCCGCGGCAGTGAAGTTTGACTGGGACCAGGCATTTGGACACATCGGACCTGTCCTGGCTCCTCTGCATGGCCTCGCAACCCCCATTTAAAATAATGCTGGCTTTGACCTATGCAGCTGCTCGCAACTTGGGATCCAACCCTGTACCTTCCTTCTGATATACCCCACAGAGGCCCTCCTCCACAGTAGGTGGGTGGGTGTCCTCCAGGAATTTAGCGGGTGTCCACAGGAGAGGCTGTCTCCTCGGTTGTGGCCCGTGTTTTGGAATTCTTTCTTCAGGAAAGACCACCTGGCACCAGTGCTGGATTCCTTTCAGTGCCCAGTTAGGATGCCTAAAACCTGCTCCTCGCATTCCTGGAACATTTGATCGATTTAGCACCTATTTTTATGAAGTGGGTTTGGCGCATCATCGGTACGGGATGTTAGCGTGTTGATGTCTACGCTGCTTTTCGTCGCACTGTCTTTGTATCTGCGTATGAGAGAGCAATACTGGCTGGCTGGGCCTCATCTAACGCTACCCCTCCCTCTTTCCACCTAAGGCCAAATCGGTGTGATGACTTTACTGGGGCACCCACATGATCACAGAAATGTGCAAGCCGCCCAGACCTGATCAGGCAAAATGCTACCGAGGACACGGTGAGGTGGTGGGGAATGGGGAGGATGAGTGTGGAGAGTCCCAAGATGAAGAAGGCGAGCAGGGAGGTGGGGTGCAGGTGTTCCAATTAGACTTGGAAAGTCACACAGAAACGGCCCCCAGCCGGGTGGGAAATAATAGGCAGAGTTGGGTGATTCTCCTTCCTGCCCTTCCATGTCCCAGAAAAACATCTGCTCATACACTGCAGGTGAGCGCTGTGCTTGCAGGAAGACTGCAAAGCAACCCAGAGCTGCTGCCAGTGGGACTAGCCTTGAATCGTGCATCTTTATGACAAGATGGCATCCAATGTGGGGTACAGGGTAAAGAGAGCCCCTCAATGGCCCAGCTTTCAGACATCCCCTCAAGTATGATTTCCTGGCTGGCCTTTGCAACCAAGATGAGCATAAAAATGCAATGGTGATACCGACTGTGGCGGAACACAGGTTTTTTTCTCTTGGCATCTCCCCCGTTACAGAAATTGGATACAGAGACATCCCTGGAATGAGTGGGGAAGAATAATAGCTCATTTTTATCTGTGCACAGGGCTGGCACGCAGCTAGCCAACAGGCTCCGTGTGCAGTTGAAAGGGGCACAATGCCACACAGGCCGCCTATGGAAAATAATGCCATTTGGGCAGCTATCTGCCCGTTAGCATCTGTTCTGTGTTCATCAACTGGCTTGGGCCCCTGATAAATCATCCCGCCACCAAGGTAGGAAAAGTCGTTTGATAATATCTTTGATGGCATCCTATCAATAAATGTAAGTGTGCAAATTCATTCATGAGAAGTGCCTTCAGCTTAGTGAGTCCTATCTGGGTTTGTGTCAGTCTTTTTAGAATGATTTCTACTCTTCCATATGCACACAATATTTACAACGCGTTCCAAAGAACTGGCAGATTCTGGAAATCACTGTTGATGGAGGCAGCTCTGGGTTCCCTTTAACCTGCCCGTGGCTGTGCCCAACTCAGACGTTGCTCAGTGCTTGCTTTCTGTGGAAGCCGTGAGCCTTTCAGGCAAACTGGTCAGAGAGCGGGGCTTTGCGCATGCAGATGCAGCAATAAAGCTTTTCTCAGGAGGGAACTTAAAAATATCCTGTATAAGAGACTGGAGTTGGGTGGGGCACACCAAGTACTTGGACTGCACATCAGCTCTTCTGAGTAACTGCCCGGCCGCCACATCGCTCGGAAATAACTAACACTTACTCACCAGGGCTGCCTAGACTATGAGGTCTCTCTCCAAAGATATCTTTAGCCAGAAATGGTTATATCGGAGAAGCCCATTTCCCCGACCATTTAACATGTTCATTTCCAAGCTTTTATTTCTAAAGCGGCAGGGGAGAGTCCAGTGCAGATCCACCAGACTGGCGTTGGGAGTGGCACCATCTTCCAGAAAGAAGAAGTGCTCTGCTGCGTCTTTCTGCTGCCAGAGCCGTTTTAGGGCCGTCGAAGCAGCAACAGAGGCGTGGCGCGCAGCAACATCCTGCACTCAAGTTACAGCTCTGGCCCTTTGTGACGTGGGCAGCGCAGCCATGCGCGGGTGGGGGCAGCCGGGACTGATGGCCACACGCGGGCTCAGAGGTGCCCGAAGCAGCAGAGCACGTGTCCAGCTGCTCTGCGCGGACTTCACACAGTTGCCCACACCGCAACTGATGCACAGCACTTCCTCGATTCCAACAGAATCCCGAGTTTCAGGACTTTTCCAGAGTCCTCTTTCACCCTTGGGTCATCCTGCACTAAGCACTTCTGGGATCCTCAGAGACGTTTCCTGGGAGCAGCCTCTGAGTGGGCTATTTTGCTCTGGTCAAAAGAGTAAATTCAGAATTCCTGACTATGTTTGCTGGGGCTAATGGGACCTGGGTCCAAAGCATCTGGAGGTCACCAGCTTGGAGAAGGATGACCTGACTCCTCGTGCTCCACAACAGGTTTCTAGTCCTAGCCTTTCCGTCAAGGGTCCACAGGACATGAAGCCATGCCAAAGGCAGAAGCAGAGGTCTTCAGAGGCACTCACTGTGGCGAGCTGTTCTGATCCTTTGAACCATGTCAGAGACTTGCACCTTGGAGACCACCTGCTAATTTAAGCCCTGGTGGCACACAAGCGTGGAATTTGCATATTCAGTGCCCTGTCATGCTCTGTCATCTCCTGTGAGCTCAGGGTCCATGAGTTATGTGAGCATCAACAATGCTGGCAGAACACAAGACGAGACCTTGGATCACGCAAGTACGTTTCACCCCTCACGAGAGCTATGAGTCCCGGGTTTGCGTGGCTCAAGCTGCAGCAAAGCACAAAGGTGTGCCTGAGTGTGTGATCCAGCCCCATGTGGTTCTGCGCACCCACAACCAAGTCCCCAGCGATTCCTTTGGGCACATGACGTCAGGAGCCACGTGAAGATTGCTCGCAAGGCAGCCACGCGTGTGCCGTCTGTTCCCAGGAGAAGAGCAGCACAAGCTACTGCTGTCTGTATCCCATAAGGCAGCAGCAGGACAGGCCAGCGGGAGCCCTCCAGCTGCTTTGGACTGCAGGTCCTGTAAGCCCCAGCAAGCAGGACCTGGACTGCAGGTCCTGTAAGCCCCAGCAATGGCCAAGGATCAGGAGAACTATTCCAAATATTTCAAGAGAACCACACTGGCCACCTCTGCCGTGGCTGCTAAAACGCCTAGCGCAGGCTCGGGACCTTCCCACCAAAGTCCCTGAAAACACAAACCGTGCATCCTCCTCCCATTTATTTTTGTACACTGTTTAACATTTGGGCATCTGAGTGTGCCAGTTTTATGGTGAAAGATTCCGTTCAATCTGTGTTTAAAGCTATCCAGCCTCATGGCAGCCAACACCCTTCCAAGACCAGTTCTGCAGGCTGAGTGCTTTGCCCACGACGTCCGAGCTGCACGGGCCCGGCTGCAAAGCCCCTCCGACCAAACCGACCTTCGCTGGGCTGCCCTCGATGTCTACCCAGCTCCCGTTGGCTCTCACGGCAGCCACCCAGAAGGGCAGGCTGGAAACTACACACAGGCACAAATTTTAGTATACAGGTGTGAGAAAGTTGTCATATACGAAAGATACTCAGAACAAGGGTAAACATGCAGCTGCAGGCAGTGATGCATATGACAACCCGCAACCAGGCTGAGCTCTGTAGCCGAATGCAGCGTTCCACAAGGCAGTCTTGCTGGAGTTGCCATCCTCCAGACATGTTGGACGACAACTCCCACTAGGGATGGGGGTTGTTGTCCAACAAGTATGGAAGGCACCAGTCAGGCAAATGCGGTCTAGAGTCAGGTGTTTCAGCAACGCAGCCAATACTCTCAGGCCAACTGCCGCAACGATCACCGTGCTGCCCCAAAGTGGCATTTCATCAGCATGGCATTCCTGAGCCAGGCTTTACAGGCTGACATCAGAAAAGTCAGACTAAAAAGGGAAAGGCTGTGCAAGTTAAAAATAAGTGCAAGCTGTTATCAAACACCTCTGTAACCTGTGTGTGATCTGAGCATTTCCATATAAATACGGTAGCAGCATTAGTTGGCTCAGGTTCAAGCAGAGGAAGGGAGGGAGGGAGGGAGGAAGGAAGAGGACTAGGATTTGGCTGAGACTTCGCCAGGCTGGTGGTGGCTGGGGTCAGCATCTGTAGCCTGCAAGTCCTACTGATCATGGATCCCAATCTCTAGGGTTGGCATCTCCTGCATTGAGAACAGAGAGGACAACCTTAAAATTCAGAAAAAGGAACAGCCACGGAAGCAGAGGAATTGTGCAAACATAGTTCTGCTTGGTGTCCTTTCCCTTTTTAAGTCTTGAGCCTAATTTATTCTGGCATAGGCTTTTATAGGCCAGACTACATGGCTACTCCTCTGGAAATGTGCAAGTCATGAACAGCGCACAAGATGCACAGGCGTGGCAGCTCTCTGTGGGAGCTGGAGCACAGGAGCCTGGGAAGCTGCCTCCGACCACTGGCCAGCCCAGTCCAGTCTGGTCAGCACCAGGGGCTGCAGCTCTCCGGGGCTTCGGGCATTTATTGGGGGAAACACAAGAGGGAATTAGGAAAGGACCGCCAACTGGCAGCCTCGCCCCCCGCTGCCATTGTCAGCTTTGCAAAGCAGGGTGAGCTGATCCCCTGTCCAGCCTACCAGATTCTGATCAAAGCAGAATTTCAGCCTGAAGCATTGTTAAAATCAATGACATGGTTCATTGCAGCAATTCCCAGATTGCTTAGCCCAGAACTGTGGGGATGAGTGAAGCTGAGTGCTTGTTGTTTCCACTTTTAATTAACAACCAAGGAACAACTTGTTCCCAGGTTGTGTTGTGATTTAAGAAATCAGAAACTTTGGGTTGATTATGGGCTAAACAAGCCTGGATTGATCCAACAACAAACCACGGCTTAACTCTGGGTTGTTTAACCCCTAAAATCTCTAGAGTTTTCAGAAACAACCCATCATTTATATCCCAACTTGCAGCATACACAGGATTCCCCCCAGGTCTTCCATCCTGCTTTCCTTCACTGAGCCTCCTGCATCACATGTCCTCAAATCAAGCATCTTCCACAGCCCCAAATCCAGCACCCCTTTGCGTGATTGCTAACAGAAGTATTCCGACCAGGCTGTTGTGCCCAGCAGGCTGTATGATGCCTTAACTCTGGAGCACCGAGACAGAATTGCATCAAAATGGCTCTCCGCCTTCTCTCGGCGAGGGCAGAGAAACTGCTTCCTTTGACACCCACAAGAGCTGCCTGATGGTTGACATCGCCCCAACTTGCTCAGGAGGCGCCACTGCAGGCCCAGGTCTGACTGGCTGCCTCTCCCATGCAACCCATCCAGGGAGACTTAATAGCTCAGTATTTTTTCAGCCCACAGCAACAAAGCCTATGAGTGATTTGCAGGTCTCCACTCTTTATCCAGGGATGAGAAAACGATGCCCACAGAATCTCACCCAGCCTCTGAGCCTCTCCAAAGTGGTGAAAGGGGAATCAGACGATGGGAGATCAACCGAAGGGGTTGTGAAACAGGCAGCATCTCACGCGGTCAAAAGCTCAGTCACGGCTGCCGGCACTGCCTGGCTGGGGCCCACGCCCGGGGGACGCGCCAGGAAAAGAACGGCTCAGCCCTCCGTGTCTCCCACTGCTTCACGGGGCAGAGCAAACGGGCTGCAATTTGAGTGGGTGGGATCGAGAGTGTATGGATACAGTGGGTGGCCATACACAAAGCGTGCAGGCCAGAAGAGATCCCCGTCCTCTCAACAAGCGTTTGCCCCCACCCTGAAATTAGTAGGACACTTGGAAGAGCTTCTCTCTGGTAGTAGCTCTGTGCAGTGGAGGAACTGGAGAAGCTGGGAAACCTGTGGGAAGCGCAGGCGGACTTTGCCCTCACCACCACGGCCACACAGCCCTTGGCTCGTCTTTGCCCGGCCCTCTTCCACAACAGACGCCATCTATTTAGCTCACACCACACGCCCCTGGCATCCTCCGTGGGGACCTGTGGGAGGCAGCACCTCCTTCCCCAAGGACTCAGGCTGCACTCTCCTCCCACTCCCCGACCCCGCAAACTCAAGCTGCCCCGCTAAGTATCCTACCACGGAAGGCGCTCAGTTCGCTAATACTGCCGGGGCCCCCTATCTGCTGTTCGGTCACATGTTTTCACGTAGCTGCTCACCCCAACAGAAGTCCAAAATGCCAGAGAGAAGTCGTAAAGTGCCAGAAGGAAGCTGCAAGGTGCTTCCTTTAAGTGAAAAGCCTTCATTTAATAGGGAACGGAAAATGACGTGTGCTGAGGTTGCTAGGATGTGTGGTAGGACTGTGAAAAAGGGAATGTAGAAGTACGGTATAGTGTCCGCTGTTTCAGGCAGCTGCTGGAGGGCTTGCAACCGACCCCCACAGAGATGGGCGTCCTGCCATCTTTGTCTGCTGCCCCGGGCCAAGCAGCTCCAAATGTCCTTCTCACAGTCCACCTTGCGAGGGCCAAGCTGGAGCTGGGGGTCAGACTAGATGGCCCAGGAAGCCCCTTCTGACTCCCTCTGTTTCTATGTCCTGTGACTGATCTCGATGTCCCCATGTGCTTTGTAGTGAAGCACCAAAGCCAAGCTTCCCTAAAACGTCCCAGCCACGACCGCAGAGGTATCAAATCTCAGCCAAATGCAGCCCTGATGGACACAGTGCTTCGGCCCAGCTGCCAATATTTGGTGGCTTCCCAACCCTTGAGAGCTCCCCGCCCTGTCCTGCTGGCTGCGATGCCTCTCCAAAGGCTTGGTTAGCAGCTGCAAGAGCTCTGAGCTACAGGACACTGGCATTTGTGGCATTTTGGGCCTGCCCACCATGAGAATGTGACCCCTCCCAGGACATTTTCTGAAGCAAAATTCATCTCCTAGGCTGAGAGGAGCTGGGTGTTCCTGCACTGCTTTGTCCTCTAATGTCCGAGGACCTGGCAGTCTACCTATGCCGTGGCCATCGTACATTTCAATGCAAGCGGGAAGACCCAAATTGCCTGTTCCCATGCCATGCACACTCCTTTTCTGAACCAGAGAGCCCAGTTTTCACCGTCTAGCCTACCCTGGTCCCACTCATTCCACAGAACAATACAGCAATTTCCCTCCGGAAAGTCGTAGAGGTGGGAAGGCCCAGGGAAAGAAAGGTAAATTAAGGGGTTTTGTCTTTCACAAAAGCAGAAAATTGAGCAACTTTGCATGATGAAATTTTATTTTAGAATGAACAGTCTATTTAATAGAAACTGCTTGCGTATTACTACCTGCCCTTTATTTCTCAAAATGGCATCTAAAAGAAATGCTGCTTAGGAAGATCTATGAGGAGTTCTGGATATTTCAAATCCATGAACAAGTGGAGCTTAATTCTCTTTCTGTATGGTTGCAAGCACAGTAACCGCCCCCTTTGATGGACGTCCTTGCTCTTGTGCCTCTTTTACGGACACTCCTTCAGAGATGGTCCAAAACATGATGCCAGGGAGTCACCCCAGCATCATGTGCATGTGCTAAGAACACGTGCATTTTTCCCCACTGGCAATGGCTCCTCTGAGGCCTGCATTTCTGGGTTGGTGCTGATCAGACGGTCCAGAACCTCAGCACTGGCACGCCATGAAACAGAACAGCTCCATCCACCTTACGCACACAGAGAACACACGAGCCCAGATCTGGGTCCATGGAATTTGCTGCCAGTTTTCACGGGGGCTGCCCATCGGCCCTCACCACTGCAGCATGCTGCCTCAGCTCAGAAGCCTATAAATCTGCTGCTGGAAAAATAAAGCATTGCTAAAGGAAACCGAGTATCCCGGTTCCTACGGCACACACATCACGGAGACGTCACAACTAGAAACGAAGTTTAAACAAGAACAAAAATAAGATGTTTATTCTTCTGGGGAATTATTACAACAGGGAATAAGATTTCCCTCTTCAAATGTTTAGCTGGAGATTGCTTAAGCGTATTTAAATGAATAGGTTTGGTTCCCATTTCTTGGCTAAATAGGCCCCCCAGAGCCGTTCCTTTAGACCAAGCTCCTCTCCAGCCGATCAGCCATAAGCAGGAATAGAAGCGCCTTCCTCAGCCGCTGTACCTGCCTGCTTCTAGGACGATTCAGCCGCTGCAGGGACACCACCTCCTGAGGCAGGGACCGGACATGGTCTGTGCCCAGCTGGCATTCTCCTGCAAGGATATTTGCCACACCAAATGCAGGGGATGGCCTCTCAGATAAGAATTGCACATGCACTGGAACTGCGCTGTGTTTTAAATCCTTTTTAACGCTAATGATAATGTAGGAGCAAATCAAGTTACACGTTTTAAATCGGAAGTAACACGGGCCCTTTGACCTGCTCCCCCAAATGCCCATTCCCCACCCAGGGTGGAGGGACCTGAGAGGAAATGGGGTCTTCCGTGGTCTCCCAATTTCCAGAACTCTTCCGATGAAAGACAAGCTCGCTGCGTGTCCTGGGACTTGCCCACAGCAGCTCTTCTGCCACAGGGGAGGAAGCAGCATTCCCAGAGGCCAAAGGCCGCAGCCCAGCCGCCGTGGAACCGCGAGTGTGAGGCTCAGTACCACCGGCTGCTTCCCAGGCAGCTGCCCTGGCCAGGCCACTCGCTCTAGGAAGCCAGAGTCTTCCTGCAGCGACATCCTTGCTCCTTCCCTCTCCCACATGCCTGCAGCCAGACTTCGTGACTTGCCCGCCTTGCCTTGTGCTCTTACGCTTAATGCTCGCTTTCTTATTTCCCCCAATCAAGAGTGGCCGAGAGGGACTGCGAGTGGAGGCACGCGCAGCGATGCATGCCCCGCTGCCATTTTGTAGCGCCTGCTGCACAGAAGGGCAAGGCAGGGGTCTCAGTCGCTATCGCGGACTCGCCGCCCCAGTAGAGCTCTGCTAGTGTTGCAGCCACTGGGAAGCAGCTTCTGCGCCCGCCTCGGGCAGCGTTAGATCGGTTGCGAAGAATGATACTTGTGTTTGCAGGGTTCAAGCGGCCTTCGGCTGCCACTGAGGCAAGCTTTCCATCACTGCCTGGCTCTTTATTGACGGACAAGAGGATGAACTGCATCGTCTCTGAAAGCAGCCGAGAGAGAACCGGGTGCAGCATGCTTTCCCTTTGTGCCTGCGCAGGACAACACTTTGCAGCAAGACAGAGGAATGTTTATTTGATCAGCATAATTCGCCCCACTGTAGTCTTCAGACTGCAGCTTCATGTCCCCACGGACGCATGGAGACACCCACTTCCTTTATCCCCGCTTCTATAGGAAGCCAGAGATGAGCAAGCAAGCTGCCAGTCACCCATGCAGCCCACGTCTCAGCGGGGACGCTGCAAAAGCTTCAGCTCCAAGGAGCGCCAGGTGCCAGTCCGTGCATCGCCCCAGAGGAACCGTGAGAGGCCCTTTGCTCCGCCACCGGCAGCCTCGCTGCAGTTCGGTGTGCGGTCTTTTGCAGGGGGCAGTTCTCGCATTCTTACACACAGCTCTGCTAGAAGTGCAGTAAGAAACTGGCTGGTTTGTCACTTGCAGAAGTTTAAAAGAAAGGTATGTGCAGGCATGAGGGCGAGAAATTACTGCCTGCTAATAACTTCTCTCTGGGCTTTCCAAATCACCCTGCGGCCTGCATTCTTCATCTCAGTGCTGCCATCTTGTTAAGCCACAGGAAACGAAAGGTGCTTGTTTCACTAAGTACAAAATAGCAAGCCAGTAAATTCAAGAGGGGGGTTTCCTGGTAGCACCAAGAGAACTGATTCTATCACCTCTTAACTCCAACTTTTAATTCTGTTGAAAAAGAGACACCCCCCCCCATTCTGACCTTATCTGTTCTTTTCATGCTGTTTTATTATATCGCCAATGTACATTGTGAGATGCCTACAAATATTGCTCAGATTGTAAAGAGAAGATAATATGAAGCAACGTATGGGAACTCGTTTTCCCAAGACATCAAGAATTAAGAGTCAAGTTGGAAACTTGCAGGAGCGAATGAATCATCGCCCGTGCTGGAGGGGGGCGGAGTGGGCACAGCTAAGTTTTAGCAAGACAGGCCTGGCCATCTCACCCCCAGTGGCGCCCTGCAAGGCAGGCTGGGCAGAGGCCCTTCCTTGCCTCCGGTGGGCTTTTTTTTCCGCTGCAAAGTCATGCCCAACCCATCCTGACCCCATGGACAACGTTCCTCCGGGCTCTCCTGTCCTCCTCCATTGCTCAGAGCCCACCCAAGCCCACGCCCACCGCCCCAGGGACCCCATCTGGCCACCTCAACCTCTGCCGCCCCTCGTTCCCGGCACCAGGGTTCCTTGCCTCCGTGAAAGAATGCAAAGGAATAGCAAGCCCCGAGCCGGGAATTCATTTGAGTCTGCTAAAGTATTTCATGGAGTGTGTACACTGGACTCAAACAGGCGAGAACACCCCTCCTGTTCCTGGCAAGCATCCCAGCTTCACCTCTGCTAGAGAGTGGCTATCAAAAATATTTTTATCCTGCCTATTTGCTCGGTGACAAGCCTCCAGCGTCAAAACACATAAACACAAGATTCTTCTAAAGAGGCTGCTGTGGCTTATGAGGACTTCAGCACAGTCATGTTGGGAAATGCCCCCGATTGGCCCAAAACGGGATGCCGGCACAGCTCTGCCTTGGGCCTGATCCGGCAAGGATCTTCTTGTGAGCTGAATGTGCTGCTCTTGGTGGAGGAGAGCATGGTGCTTAACTTGGAACACAGTTGTGGGAATCTCAGCACACTTCTCCAAGCCACTTTGCTGTCCCTGCCTTCAGGGTTGTGATTCAACTCCGATAACAGCAGCTTTATTGTGCAAATCCAGGGAGGGCCTAACAGCTGAATGGAGAGGCAGCAAATCAGCCAAATAAGGCCTTTTTCTGCCTTGCACCAAGCCAGGGCTGGGTCCAGGAGCTGACTTCATGCAGAGGAAGCGTTTAGTCACCCTTTCCTCCGGCTTCTGGAGAGTGGCCAGAGGGAGGCGCCGATCTGCCCATCAGCTCGCAGCGTGGAGTAAGACTGCTCCGGCCATGAAGAGCTGGGCCTGAGAAGGGACGAGCTGTGCAGAGAGGAGCAGGCCGCCTGAATAAGCACATCGAGGTGCAGCCGGTTTGGCTACGGCAGTGCCGCTTCCGGCCAGGCATGGAAGGAGAAGCAAGCTGCAGCAAGCAGCAGAGCGGTGCAGCTTCGCGGCAGAGAAGCAGCTGCCTCATTTCCTGCCAGGGAGGGACCGAGCAGGCGAGCCGAGCGCAAGGGCAGCTATTCAGTGCTGGGCACAGCATGCTTCCTAGCAGGCCTATTTAACATTCCTTTGTGTGCAAGAGAAAGTTCTCAGACAGCTCAACAAGAATCTTACCAGCAGAAATAAGCGTGACCGGCTGCCCAACAGTGCTCCAGAGGTGGCCTGGAGGGGTTTTTTAAACTACCAGGGGGGGCACGGGAAGAAAATTATGCAGTCCCAAGCAGGCGAGCGGTAGCAGGGCTGCCTTGTGACATGGTCCCACCCTGCCAAAACCTGACCGTCCTTCTGTGAAAGGCGCATTATTCAAGGGCCCCGTGCCTGCCAAGTCAGTTTTCCATCATCAGTGCTGAAAGCTCTTGAGATATGGCATCAGATTAAGACAAGATTTTCTGCGTGCTGATCTCGGCGATGCTTGGAAAGTGGCATTTCTCTCTGTTGCAGCTGCAGCTGCAGGAAAGGTGCTTCTTGCTGTGAATTCTTAATGCACAGGAGAGGCCACAGGCTGTGGCTTTATGGGGCTTCCCGAGAGTCTTTTGGAAAGGCCTTTCTAGGTAAAGCAGGCCGTTCTTGCCAAGGAAAGCTGTGACACTCACTGGCACTGGAATCATATGATCCTGGTCCCATGTATGAGCCGAGAAGGACAACGCTGTTTTTCCCGCTGCTGAGGTGTTTTATGGGGAGCCCACATGCAGTGCAGCCGTTCATCCAGCAATCCTATCAGAGGCCAGGCAGAAAGTCGTCCTAATGCAGCTGTCAGCATCGCCTGCCCAACCTGCCGCAGACCCCAATTGTACCCTTTAGAAATCTTCTATTTCACAAAAGTGCTGCTGAACTGACATGTCTTTCACTTACAATTAACCAATACAAATCTCTGAACAGAGCTCTGGATTTGTTATGAATACCTCACAAGTTCCTGTTTGCAGGATGGCTATTAGAACACTGCTTGAGTTACAGGGCACTGGAAACTTTCCAGAAAACTTTCTGATTCAGCAGCGTGCAGAATGCTTCTGAAGAGCTTCGGTGTTCCCAGGAACTCCATTCACAGCATGGACTAATGCCATGGGATGGTGTCTGCTGCTGCAGCCAATGCAGGATCTTCCCAATGCATTTTTTAGTTCTTAGTTTTACACCCCCTTTTTTTCCTTTCAAGGGATTCCAGCTGGCTCACACCATTCTCCTCCTCCTCCTCTCATTCCTATCCCCACAACACCAGCCCTGCGAGGTAGGTTGAGCTGAGAGGAAGCGCTGGGCACACACTGAGCTCCATGGGTGAGTGGGACTGGAGCCCACATCTCCCGAGTCCCCGTCCCACAAGCTGATCCATTACGCTGCCACGCATGCGACACCTGTGGCCATCTGGGGGCGCTGCGTGTGCCAGGTGAGTGAGGAAACACGTGTGTGGCTCCAATCAAGACTGATGGTTGTGGTGAACCAAGCCCTTTTCGACTCACTGCTGTAACCACTGCACCACCATGCCATGATGTCTACAGCCGGAGATGGGGCAGGAGAAGGAATCTGGGAAATGCATGTGCTGGACACACTTTGAGTCTCCACATCTGCAGCGCCCCGTTGGGAAAGACTCCGGCTTTCCTCTGAGAGGTGAATGCAGCTTCGTGTTTATTGCTGCACAAGACATGAAATGGGACCATGGAGCCTGTAGCTAAAGGATGGGGAGCATCTTCCTCTCATCTTGGAACGGTTCCCCCACCCAGTTAAAATGCTGAAAAGCGCTCCCCCCAAAAGAGCACACAGGATGTGCGGGAGAGGTGCAGCCAGGTGAAATGGCGCTGCTTTGGAGCTGATCTTAGAAACTGGACGCATACCAGAATAGAGAATGAGGCCACGGCCAGCACCAGCATCGTGTGCAGGTTTGGGGTGGTTCGCAGCTCAAGGCACTTCTGTCCCAGTTCTGTCCCAGGACTTTCCCCTGAATTCCAGCGGAGCACCGCGCCCGTCTCTGTGGATCCCTTGAACTGGAGAACCTTCCTCGTTACATCATCTATCGCTCTCTGTACAGAGAGCGGAAAGCACAAATTCTGGCCAGTTTCTTATCTGTGAAAAATGCGTGGTCTGATTTTGAGAAAATAGTGTTCCTTTTATCAGACCTTGATGCACACGTCTCACACAGAGTCTCTCTCTCTGCCTCTGCAGCTAAGAAGATCAGATCTTGGGCAGTTTCGAGGGCGTACGTTTCTTGTGCATGACGTCCATTTTTACTTTTTATTCCCCCTTTAACTATTCTAGTTTTAACTAACTTGTTACCGTATTTTTCGCTCTATAAGACGCACCTGACCATAAGATGCACCTAGTTTTTAGAGGAGGGATCCATGGAAAGCTTCCCGATAATCACAGGCACATTCCCCATCACTTCCCCATGGGCTTCATTAAAAGACGGGTTGCCATTTGAAAACACACACCAACCTGTGATTAACAGCTCTCACCTGCGCCAGAGGAGGGGGGGCAGAGCAGGGCGTGCCGAGCGCATGCCGGCCAGGTGGTGCCACGTGGTGCAGGCGGCCGGCAGCGTTCCGGGCATCAGGCACACACACATTCGCTCTATAAGACGCACAGACATTTCCCCTTGCTTATGAAGGGGGGAAAAGTGCGTCTTATAGAGCGAAAAATACGGTGTATCAGTTTTAAAGTCCTCTTTTGTTAAATTGTATCTTATGGTTTTGTAAATTTGTAATGGCCAAATAAACTAGACTTTATACACGCATAGGATTGCACCCCTGCACCATAAACCGGGCAAAAGACCTGTTGCTTATCTAGAAGCGACCGGACAGGCAGAAGAACCGTCGCACAGAGAGTGGCCGCATTTGCTCACGTCAGGCACCGCGGGGAGATGGCCTCGCCCTCCAGTACTGAGGCACAGCAGGATACGCCCTGTTTCCCCAGCCAAGCAAGGAGCCAGCCTCAGAGAGCTCCGGCAGGAGCGGCCCTGTGTCCCACGTGGCCGCACACCGTGGCCGCAACTGCCGATCTCCAGGGTGACTCCCCCACCCCCTCAGTTCTCGGGAGGCCTCAGAAGCAGCTGCAGGATCGCTCCAAGCAGGAGGGGCAGCCAAACAAGGCCCCCTCAAAAAGGAATCCGGGGGTGCTGATCCAGCACTGATCAATAGGTAGTTCAGAAGGAGGGCCTGCTGGGTTGGAGAGATCCGTCCAAGAGGGGCAGTGTGGGGCAGTGCCCAAGAGCACGGGACCGGGACTCAGCCGATCCGGGTTCCCGTCCCGCTCAGGCATGGAGCCAAGCGGGCGATTCGGGGCCCATCCTAGGCTCTCAGCCCAGGCCACCTCACAGGGAGGTTGTCTGGGGGTAAGTTTGAGAGCAGGAGGAGAATGAGGGGAGCTGCCTTGAGTTCCTTAAAAAGAAAAAGTAGCTATAGCAAGATAATAAAGAAATGAAAGTAGGACAGGGCTGTCATTTTAAAAAGGATGCAAAGCAAACCAGTAATGCTTCAGAAATGGCTGATGTCAAACGATCCTTGAAAAGAGGCATTCCACTTTTCCGCTCATCATGTATGGGCAGGCATTTTCCTGCGATGACACAGACATGTGTCAGCTCAACAACCAGTGTCACTGATGGACTATTGTTTTCCAAAGCACACGCCGAGATTGCCCAGGATTTAGGGCTTTGCAAAGACCCATTCCGCTCCGCCACCTGGAGCTGGAGCTGGAGCCGGAGCCAAGGCGGAGGGATGTGCCCAGGTGTGCCAGGCAAAGCAAGTCTTGTGAAAACCTCTCCCCATGGCTGGGGCCAAGAGGCATCCTTGCTCACGTCTTGCCAAGTAGGATCCCAAGGAAGAGCTTGTGCCCACCTCCACCAGAGTGGAAGGGGCCATTCAAACTATGCCTAAATTCCGAGTGGTTTTTTTAATGAGCAACAACATACTTTGTCTTCTTGGTGCTTCAAACAGCACATCCTACATGCGTGCTCATCGGAGCTGCCCATGCAGATGAGAATGTCCATACTGTGCATACAAAGATATTCACAGACAAAAATCCAAAATGGAATGGGGAGGAAAGGAGCTATTTATGGTTCTCAGAGTTTATAATACTAAGCATTCCACAGCATTTGACTCTCTCAAATAGCTTTACATAATTCCCAAGAATCCCTATAACTGAATAACCCTGTAAAGAAGGCTAATATCCCCTACCCAATTTATACCCAGATTCATGACCTATAAATTTCTGGGATACCCACTGCTGGAATTCAGCTAACCCTGAACTGAACAGGAGAAGGCTTAGACACGTATTGCTCCAAACCTGACTGTTTACTTCCTTCTAAAATGGATCCAATTTGATAGGTCTACACATGGCACCGGAGTACCTCTTGCAGGAGAGACGTCAAGGCTGGGAGAAACACAGTCTGCTCTGCCCCGGATTGTGGTTAAGGCAAAATTCAGACTCCTGGGTTCAACACTCACATGCTTAACTTCTCCATCACCACACTGGCTCTCTGTGGTGGAGAGAAGCTCGTTTTTGTAGTGCTTTGGAAGAACACATGCGGTGCCCAGGGGGCTCAGTGCAACCTGTTTTGCCTGCCATTCATTCAGTGGAGAACCGTGTGCAGGATTGCAGCTGTAGGCTGTGCTCCACCACAGACAGATGTGTCTAAACCCATTTATTCCAATGGATGCAGCCTCGTGTGTCCCCACCATTCAGGGGCACTGATCTGCGTGTTCCCATTCACTGGAGCTTTGGCACAGCAAAGGCCGTCTCTCAGCATCTGGAGCCGCAACAGCACTGGCCACGCTGGCTCAGAATGATGCAAGAGCAGGCAGGTGGCCATGCTGCCTGGGCATTATGGGAGATGGAGTCCAGCACATCTGGAGGGTGCCAGGTTGCAGGAGGCGGCTCTCCGGCCGGCAGCCCAGCTGTGCCACTCAGGGGCTGAAGACACAGAGCAGGGGAGGGTGTGTTTCGTTCCGTCCTGCTTGCAGGCTGCCCAGAAGCACAGCACATGCCCCTGTCAGAAGCAAGACAGGGGCCATAGGGGTGTTCCAAAGCAAGCTTTTCTGCTGCCGTGAGCAAATGGCCAAGCTGACTTGTTGCAAAGGAAGCACTGCTGGTTGTCAAGAACGTTCCAAAAGGCCAACTGTGGGTTTCAAGGGTCAGTGCTGCCAATTACGTGTTAAACTTCCTTTCGATGCTAGTGGTTAAGAAGGTTTCTTGACTACCCAGCTAAAAACTTCAGGCCAGCTACTGCTTCTCCCACAAAGCCCCTGCCCTCAAATTAGGCTGACTATTTATCTATTTATTTTTCAATTTATATCCTGCCTTTTTCCTACGAAGGGCTCAAGGCAGCTTACACCATTCTCCTCCTCCATCTTATCCCCACAACAACAAGCCTGTGAGGTGGGTTGGGCTGAGAGTCTGCGACTGGCCCAAAGTCACCCAGCTGGCTCCATGGCCGAGCAGGGACTCGAACCCGGATCCTCTGAGTCCCAGTCCCACGCTCCAAACCACTACGCCACACTGGCTCTCTTTCTGCTTGTCACTGACCATTCAAGCACACACACTTGCCATAAAGGCGGCAGTTGTGTGGTGCACACAACCACACCCAGGGGCATAGACATGCAATTCTATACTCCCAAGCTGATATGGGAACAGGCCATCACAGAGCCGATTTCATAGGCAGCACTTCCAGATTCTCCCAACCGGACAGGTGCTTTTCAGTAGTCACTTCGTCCTCAAAGCTCTTGCCAAATGTATAGGATAACATGGAGGCACAGGCAGGGCCTGCCCTGTGGCTGCCCCACACTGGCCATAAGCAAGGAAGGCTCAAGCAGGGTGAAATTCAGGACGCACACGTGTCTGCGCCAGTGAGAGAGCTTCCACATCAACCTCAAGTCAACGCTGCACTACCATTCCCGTGATCCCAGACCACTGCCCATCCTTGTGGGAGCGGAGAGGGGCTTAGAGGTTTCCACCCATAAAGACAACCTAGAAGTAATTCCAAATACATAGAAACTCAACAGCATTTCGGCACCGTTGGTATAAAACCAAAGAAGGGTAGAAGGCAGTCCATGTGAGCTTGCTGGGCTTCTCAATCATAATATTGTACCAGTGATCCACAGTGCTGTTCCTAAGTGGGAATGCACTCTCCCAAGACGTAAGAGTTGTGCCTTTTCTGCAAGAACGCACAGCCTAGGCACCCGTACTTTGTAAATTTAATTGCATATTGCTGGAACACAAGAATTCTAGCAAAAACAAAAGCAGACTGGGATCAGCCCAGCCTGCCCCAGAGGGAGGCAAAATCCATAGTCATTACATGCACTGGCAAGTCTGGGAATGATTTCCAAGCCCCAGCTGCCGGCACCATTTTCTCCGCATTCTGTGGGCATCGCCAAATGTACCCAGTAACCCACTTTTAACAGCTACATTATGTGAGTGTGCGACACCCGTGGAAGGTCACCTCACCACAGGATTATCTGAACACTACTGGGAATACAAAGCCTCTAGGCAACCCCCAGCTCAGGAAGCGGAAAGGGGGCCAAGCTATTAAGTTAGCTCAGAAGGCTGAAGGCATCAGCAGCTTTGCATATCTGTGTGAACAAGTACCCAAGTTTAGTCCGGCTGATGGAATCAGGCCCACGAGTTCCTCTCATTTGATTTATATCCTACCATTCCATCAAAATGGCTCTCAAGGGGGCTACCAAAATAATTTAAAATAGATCGAAACAAGCAGTCGAAACGCTTTGGATACATTTATGGGAAAAAAAGGGCATCCCACAACAGATCATGTACAGGCTAAAGGCCTTCTTGAATAAAATGCTCTTTTGCCTACAAAAGCAAAGCAGAGAAGGGAAAAAACCCAGCTTCCCTTGGGAGGGAGCGTCATGGCCTGGGAGTGGCCACTTGAAAGCGGATATTTCATATCTGCAAATAGCAATGGGCAGACCTGTCAAGTTGATTTCCAGAGATATCAGCCTCCCTCCACACACTCCTGAAATCTGTTTTATGCCAGTTCCGTGAGGATGTGCATGTGGGAGGTTATGATGAGAAAACATTTGTGTGCATGGAGGTGGGTTTTATTTTTGCGTCTTTATGAAATGTGTGCATTTTGTGTGCATTTTCAAATTGTGCACAGTCTTGGCATGCCGTTGGCCCATTGTTTATAAAAGTGCTTTTGTCACTTTTTAGAACTATACATGTTTTACTTTTCTGCACTTTTCCAGTGTGTGCATTTTTCCTGGTCTGCAAAACATGTCTCAAGCATGGAAATGTACTGATTTGTAGACATAGATTCCATCCAGACTGTGGATTTCTGCAGTCCATTTCCAGGTGACATGGACTGCAGAAATTCACACATATCCCCCCCCCCTACACACACCAAAAAAAAAAAAAAATCAACAGAGTCGATTTCTCACACCCCCCTTTTCCAACACCGCTCCTACAGTGGATGCCAAAGCAGAGGAGCACAAACACCAGGCCGACGTGAGGGAGACGCAGTCAACATGAAACAGGAAGCGCTTCCTTGCTGCAACATCCATCTTGGCTGCTCAGTGTCTAGAAAAAACGCACCCAGCCTCAGTCCCTGCAGCATGTCTCTCGCTGCTGGCTGCTCCAAGCTCTGGGCTCGACTCAGCGCTAAGCAAGCATTCAGGGAAAAGCCTCTTTCTGGAGAATGAAGGCCCCTTTTCTTGCAGTGGTTTTACTTAAGGTGGAGGAAGGAATAGTTGCATCAATCTCATTTCAAAGGTTATCCCATTCAAGTATCAAATAGCAGTCCCCTTAAAGAACCCATTGTACAATCGAGGCAGCAACAAATGACAGAACCAAACAGATCTTTGCCAGCAGTCAGGTGGGGAAAAGTCACAATGGGCCCATTATTTTAAAGAGATATGCACTGCATCTACGGGGGGGGGGGGGGGGAGAAAGAGAGGGAATCAAAAAGTAACAGTGTCAAAATTGGCACTAAAATATCAAAAAGTTTCCTACAGTCACTAACATCTACATTGTTTCCTATTAAAGTGTTCTAATTGGAAGCAGAGTAGCAAAACTTCCAGGCCAAGGGGCTTTCTTTCTTCTGTCAGTTCTCAGAGGCCCTCCCCACAGGAAACCTCTCTTTCCAGAAGGCAGTCAAGCACGGACTTGACCTGGGAAGCACATGGGCCCTCCCGAGCCAAGAAGTGCTTTTCCTTCAAGCCGAGGCAGCAGCGAGCGGCTGGGGAGTCAGATTAAGCAATCCTGCTCACAAAGCACACAACCGACCTAGGCCACCAAACCTACTCACTGGTGTTACGGGACACATCTTTTGGCCTGCGGGTAAGTCACTTTCCTTTCTGAGGTCCCGGGGGATGTCTGAAATTCCATTCAGGAGGAATTCCGTGCATTCTACATGCAAGATATGCCTGATACGGCCCTGGGTGGGGCCCCAGCGGCCTGCCTGCAGGCACCGGTCCAGTCTCCCGGACATTGGCCAAGTCTCTCTAGGGCCCCACCTACAGGGCTGCATTGGCCGCAACCCCACAGAGCTGGCACTGTTCTGCTCCGGTGCCTGTTTTGAGACTCACACTGCATCACGCCCAACATTTGGGGATGCAGAAAACCTAACGGGAAGCACTCCCCTTGCAGTGCTCGTGTCTAGGGCCAGCGGAGTCATGAGGCACAAAAGAAGCCCCCAGAAAGCCATGCCTGTACTTGGCGACGGCTGGCCTTTGTGTGCTGCACTGCTCCATAAAAGGAAAAGGCCTCCGCGGTGGCGTCCTCCTGCGTGCCCGGGGGCATCCCACTGGCCAACGCTGGCTCAGGAGGCTGCTTGTGGCCAGTCTTTGCTGGCTGCCACATGGTGCTTTGCTGCGTTTCAGGGTGGAAGGGGGCCGAGGGGAAGCCGCGCCTGCCCCGTGGCCCCAAGGTGGCCTTTCCTTCGATGCCGGATAAAGGACAGGGTGAGGGAGCAGGTGGCACAGAAATGGCCGCCTGGCAGGCGGACGGCACAAGACTGGAGGCGGCAGCGTGTGGCTTTCCTGTCCAATCGCAGAGAAGAGCACTAACTGCGTGAGGCCACTTTCTGGCAGTTAAGATGGGGAAGTTTCACCATCTCCTTAGCCAACTCCCCCCATTGAGAGCAGCCAGTTTCGCTGGCCATGTGCACATCTGCCAGTAAGCCAGGCTTCCCTGCTTCTTCGGAGAAGCCATCCCTGGAGGAGAGGGACAGATCCGGAATGGGGCTAAGCCTGGGAGAGCCCTTCTCTGCATGTTCCTCTGCTGAAGTCCGCCCCCCCCCCCCCCGCCCGCTAGCCACAGCTCTGGAAGGAGTGCAAGCAGAGGATAAGCTTCCACATGCAGAGGGGAAGGAGAGGGGCTGAAACTTCCCTGCCCCAACGTGGGCCCGGTCTGCCCAGCCAGCTCGCTCCTGCCTCCCCCTCTCACCAGGGGCGGATTGCCCAGAAACAGGAAGTCTGTCACTGTGGGGAAGGATGTGCTGGTGGCCTGCCGCTCTGCAGCCAGCATAGCCATGGCAAGGGATGCCGGGAACAGCAGCGGGCCGGCGGGGCCTGGCCAGAAGAGCGCCGCTGAGCGTACGTCCTGCTTGTGGGCCTCCCCAGGCCCCTGGTCTGGCGCTGCATGAGCTCAGGGGCCTGATCCGCCCCTGGGCCTGATTCAGCAAGGCTCTTCCGGTGTTCTTTTCCGGAGAGCCACGCACGCCCCACCCCGGGCTTATTCTTGCTGTCTGAACCAGGATCCTGCTCTTACTAGCCTGCATCATAAACTCTGGCTTTGGAATCCTGGCTTATTTGGGAGTAACAAACCAGGAACTCTCTTTCCGATCAGTTCTGGTATTCCCACCAGCGGAAGGACCCGAGCAGGGGCAGTTGGGCTGAGTGAGCCCACATGCTGCTTGTTCCCAGGAAAGGAGGAGTTGGGGTGGGGGGGGGGCTTTTCACTGGTGCAAATGCAAGTTTCCTTCTGCTCCTTCGCGCTCGACCACAAGCACCAGGCCGATGCACAGGGAAGGCAGGAGGGCCCTGGAAGCGAGTTGGGTGGATCTCGGACAGTGTTCAAGTCTCCAGGTCTCTCTTCTCCACCTTGGCTGGAGAGGCTGGGACTGAGCCCAAGGCACACATGGGCAGATGCGAGCACTGGACACTCTGGCAAGAGATGCCCCCTTCTTTCACCAAGCCTTGTCTCAAAGCAAGTACCCCCATTCTTCAAGCCTTACTTGGGGAGCCTCTGGCCCCCGCACTGAGCGATTGACCGGTTTTACGCGTCCACACCAGCCAGTAGCCAAAGCTGCCCAGGCAATTCACAGAAGAGAGCCCCGAAAAGCCACGGAACAGAAAGACACTGTTGCATCGCAAAAGAACAACGAAAACGAAAAAAGAAAGGTTCAAGCTGCAAGACACTCGAAGCGCAGCCAAGACGAGGGAAACCCGGGCGGCGCGACCCTCTGGCCAGCTCTACCACGTGCTTGAAGAAAGAGGAGCCCGGCCCGGGAGGCGGCCCAGGGCTGGACTGAGCAGCCCTGCCTGGGCCTCCGTGCCTCGGGGGAGCGGGCTCCGCAGCGCCCACACCGCACACGGCTCTCGCCCGAGGCCCGGAGGGCAGAGCCGCGCCACGATCCAGGCGCCCCCGGGTCGGGGCCCCCGCGGGAGCAGGCTCCGTCCCGCGCACAAAGGCAGGCGCGGGATCCGGCCGAGGGGCGCGCCAGGCTGCGGGCACGCCCCCGGGCCCCCTCCCCCTCCCTCCCTCCCCGCCCGCGTCAATGGCAGCCATTCATCCCACGGGCGAGCCCGAGCGCCAACGAGGCCGCCTCTGGCCCGGAGCGCGCGGCCGGCCGGCGCGGAGCCCCGCGGGTCCGCCGCATCCCGCGCCGGAGGGGCAGCGCCGCTCAGCCCCCCCCCCCCGAGCCACGGCCGGCGCGAAGGCTCGGGGCGGGCGTGGGCGAGGGCGCGTGCCCGGGCTGGGCAGGGGCGGGTGGCCGCGGCTGGTGTGGGGCGCAGGCAGCTCCAAGCGGCGCTGCCCGGGGCGGCGCTGCCGGTCTCCCCGCAAGCCCCGCTCGCTTCGCCTCCCTCGCCCGCCCGCGCAGGCAGAGCCGCCCTCGCGCGCCTCGGCCCTCCTCCTCCTCCTCTCCGCCATGAAAGCAGCCCATTCAGGGGAAGCGGGCGGATGCAGCAGCGCGGTCCAGCGAGGCTGGCGGGCAGGGCGTCCCGGGAGCCCAGCGGGAGCCGCCGGCGAGGCTGCCCCCGAGCCCGCCGCAGAGCACGGGACGGGCGAGCGGCCCCGGGCGCCGCGGCGGGCGGCGAGAGGAGGCGCCTGCCCCGGCGAGGGCGCGCGGAGCGGCGGAGAGCGCTCCGCGGCCGCAGTCTTCCGCCGGCGCGGGGCCGGGGCGGGCGCGCTGCCAACGTACCGTCTTCGGCATCTTGCCGGCGGCTTCGGGCGGGCTTCCTCTGCGGCTCCGTGGGGCGGCGGCGGCGCGGCTCCTCCTGGGCTGGGCGCTCCCTGCGCAAGACCACGAGTGACAAGGCAGCGTCTCCGAGCAGAGGAGCGCACCGCCTTTATTCGGGGCAGGCGCTGCGGAGCCCCCGCCCTCGGGCTGGGCCGGGCTGGCGGCCGCTCCCTGCGCCCCCTCGGGGGCGCCCCCAGGCCGCCTGCTCGGAGCGCGGCCCTCGCCCGGCGCGCCCGCGTCGCCGCTCGCTTGGGGGCTCGTCTCCCCCTCGCCTGCCGCCTCGCCGCGCCCCACTTCGTCCTCCAGCACCCCCCCCCCAAAAAAAAAAAAAAAAAACGGGGCGGAGGCGGTGCGAGGGCGGCCCCAGGAGTGAAACCCCAAGGCTTCCATTTGGAGCCCCTTTCGCCCGCCCGGCTGCCCGCCCAGGGGCCCAGCGGAGCTCTCGCGCGTCTGAGCCCCTGGATCAGCTGGGCTGGGGCCCACGCGTGTCCCCTGCCCCACTGCCTCTCTTTAACTCGAGTGTGTGGATGGCACCCAGGCGAGCTCCGGCGCCTGCCAGTTTGGATGGCTTGCAAGGACCGCTTATCAGTTCCTGGGTCCGCTGGTGGCTGAACAGGTCAAGCCAAGCAGCTGCCCGCATGAGCGCAAGGCGTCCGCTCCCGGCTAAGGAACACTCGACCAGCTGCGGGGAGGGGGCGGCGCGCCTGGCGTAGCTATCCAGTGGTTTTGGACTTCACCTTCCAGCATTTCCCGCCACTGGCCATGCTGGCAGGCGCTTCTGGGAACTGGAGTCCAACGCATCTGGAAGCCAGCCTTCTGCCCGTTGCTCCTGTGAGCAACCAGATGTCGGAGTGGACGGACCTGTCCTCTGGCCAGGGATGTGGCTGCTTCCTTCCCGGGAGTAGCCTCCCTTTGTCCCTCCAGTTTTTACCGAGCATTTCCTCCAGCATTTCTCCCGCTGTGATTCCCAGATGCCTTGGATTGCAAGTCCTGTTATCCCCAGCCATCCTCATAGTCGTGGTCTGATCTTTCTGGAATGCACCAGCGTGGGACTGGCTGCTTTTTGTGGTCTCTTGTGTCACTCTTTAATGATTTCTCTGTGCAGTTTCCATCCTTTTGAACCCACAGAAAATTCAGCCTTTCAGTAAAAGGTGGAGCCATATTAAAGTATTACACCGATATTGCACTTCCAAGGAATTTCAGGGGAAACATGGAGATCTCCTTGCCCCCTCTGATTTTGCACTCACAACAAGATTGGTTGGGAGAGTAAGTCTGGTTCCGGATTGCCCAGGGACCTCATGGCTGAGCAGGGATTTGAACCTGGATCCTCCAGTGCCTCTCCAAGGACTCCTGGATTGGGACTGCAGCCATGGATGCTTCAGAGTGCCGCTGTTCCATATTTCTGGGAACTGTGGTTTAGATATATGCCAGGTCATCTCAGGCAAATGTCCTCTTGCAGATGTTTGCCACTGCACTCCAGATGTCTATCACATTCCAGATGTTCTGTTCATGCCAAGGGTGCCAAGCAGGAAAGGACTGGCTGGTTGCCAGGTACCTATATTGCAATGTTCTGTCTTAAACTGACGCTCCCTCCTCCTTCCTTAAGTGGCAAAAGTGAAGAATCGTACGATCCCTTAGGTTATATGTGTATCAATGGTTGGTATAAAATTGAGGTAGCAATTCTAACCCCTACCTGAAGGTAAATATTATCAAACACCCTAGAACTTCCTTTGGAGTAGACATGCCTAGGATTAGACTGCAAATTCTGGTGCTTTAAAATTTAATAAACAAAACAAATGTTGTGTGCCAAATTATACGTAACACATGGCACATTCTTAAAGTTGTAAGAAAAATGTAAGCAAAAGTGATGAGAAAGTAAGCATTGTGTACAGTTCATTTCTCCCAATGTCTCCATTGATTTCCAGGGCATTACTATTTCTAGAAATTGTACATCTTTAGCTGGGATGTTAAAACAGATGGCGAAAACCAGAAAAGGGTGTCTCACCGTAATTTTCTGGCTGCTTCCTCACCCGGGATCCAGGCTTTTTCCTCACTGCTAAAACCAGGGCAGCATTTTTCTCTAGTGTAGCCACTGATCCTTCAGCTCTAATACCTCGAAGCACTTGGTACGCGGAATCTCATTGCATAATGAGGCAAAACTGCAACTATGGCGAAAGGTCGGGAGGGGGCAGCGAGCCCTGGTGAATTTGGAGGGGGTGCACTCAGTGCTTTCCCAGGGTCGTGATCCTGCCACACACTGGCTCGCAAGCAAGAGCTGCTCTCCATTCACTGCAGGGCCTGGCATCTCCGCAGCCATTTCTGTCATGGATCTTATCATTTCATAAAGCTCACAATATGAACTGGGCTGCCAGAAATGAAGGCTGTAACAGTGCCTTTCATTTGCCAACCTGCTGTTTTATTTCTCCTTCATGGGGGGTGAGGAGGAGGAGGAGGAGGAGGAGGAGGAGGAGGAGGAGGAGGGGAAGAAGAGCTACCCGGTTTGGTTGTGTTAGGAGCCATCCAGCTGGAAGCACCCCGAAGTTTCTTCAAAGTTTCTGCAAGCCCCTCACCTGCTCCTCTGCTAAGGCGATGCACGCCAGCCTCTGTCCTCAGTGCCCATCTGCATCCCACACAGTACAAACCAGCCAGAAAACAATGACTATCCATGTGACATCAAGAATGGCAACGCTCAAAAAATGGAGGGGAACATTTCTCTCTCGCAAGCTGATCTTGGAGTGGCTGTTGTGGAGCAAAGGAACAAAAAGGGGACAAGAACTAGATGCCACGGAGCAGACGTCCGCGAGCATGCTCAGCTCCATCTCCTGCCACTTGGATCAGAATTATGAGATGCTTAACTGTCTATATGAATTAGCTCACCTGCTGCTGAGGTATTTGTGCTTTCAGCAGTTGTTTTCTGAATGGCCACAGAAATGATCTCTGTACTTCCGTCCTCTCCAACTGCATTTCATTTATCTCCAGCCTACTGTTTACTCAGCGCATCTGATGAAGTGCACTCTAGTCCACAGAAGCACTTGCCAAAACATCCATTAGCCATTAAGGTGCTGCGAGACTCCGGGCGCTTCCCCTGTGCAAGTGTTTCACTGTGCAGTTGCCGTGCCTCGCGCACCGCATTTTCCCGGGGTGGCCGAGGGAGGCAGGCTGAGGCAGCCGCCACGCGCAGCACCCCTGTGCTTCCCCGGCACCGCTTGCTGACAGTTTTAAAATAATGGCCAGATGTTGCATTTTCGCTCTGATTTCCTCTGGCCTCGTGACTTACTCTCCGCACGTCCAAGGGGTGTGTGTGTGTGTTTGCCATCTGAGGCCAACACTTCAGTCAAATGGGTTCTAGTCCTTAAAAGCTTCTCGCAGAGTGCTTTACCATTAAATCATCATCATCATCATCGTGATTAATATTGAAATATGCTAAGGGACCCCTGGGATGGGGACCCACATTGCAGCAGCTTTTTGTGCTGCTTCTCCGCCTTCTGTCCATTAGGTAACCGTCTAGAATGGGGCAACAGGCCCTGAACTTCCCAGGTCTTTCCTCTTATCTGCGGCTTCTGGGGCTGTTTGCTGAGCTCCTTTGTGCGCTGCTCATGTGAGGCCCAGCACGTTGTGGGGCGCATTCCACAGGAGCTTGCGGCAGCTTCCCGCAGGGTCCTCCACAAGCTGCAGGACGCGCCCTGGGCTTTGCGGAGCCACTGTCTGTCGCTGGCTTGCTTGCATTCTTGCGAAAGGGTCCTGTGAGAGACAATGCCGATCAAGCAGCCTGGCCTGGGCACCCAAACAGCTGGCTTACAGGCTGGGGACTCTGGAAATCAATGCATTCATGTTATGCTAAGGAGCTCCCAGAAATGATGTGAAACCCCAGCTCACCCTTAGCCTACACAGAGCGCCTATATGTTAAGTAGCTTCCTTTGAAGCAGAATAAACAGGTGAAAGATTTGCAATGCTGCTCCAGGTACTGGCTGAAGTTAAGGAAGTTTCTTGAGCCCTGTGGGAAAGCAGGGGAGGTCGCAGAAAAAACTGCCAGCTAAATTAAGTGGTCAAAATTAGAGCTAATATCCAGATGGAGTAACCATCCAGATTATTATCTTTCATGTCCTGTTGGCGATTATCATTCATTACATTTTTATTCCATTTTTTTCTCCAAGGAGCTTAGGGTGACACTTCTTCCTTAATTTTATCTTCACAACAATCCTGCAAGGGAGGTCAGGCTGAAGGAGCTGTTGATTGGCTTCTGTGAATGCTAATGGTTAAGCCTCAGTCTTTTCCATCCATCAGACATTCTGTCCACAGTACCATGATGCCTAAGTCTTTATTTTTAAATATGGTTTCTATTTTATATTTAGGTCAATCATTAGGAAAAATTTTCCTAACGGTTAGAAAATCAGCCATAATGAGAAAGTGCCAAAGGAGATTTCTCTGAGATTTAATCCTGTCTGTGAATCAAACTGGAGTTAAGGTTCTAAAGAAAGAAAACAGTAGGGCTTGCTTCACAGTGGTCAGATTTGTGATGAATTGATATTGCTGCCATTAATGGCAACTTTCAAATCTGCGTCACCCTTTCTGATTCGTTCCTTCAAACTTTGGCTCCATTAATTTTGTCTGAGGCTTGAGTCTATTTTTAGAAAGTTAAAAATAGTTTGGGAGTTGCCAGTTAGTTTTGGTCTGTCAGAGGCAGGAATGGATTTCTGGAGAACATAAAGACATCCCGCTCAGCTACCCGGGCTCGGCATTGTGCACACTTCATTGTGCCCATGAAGAGATTCCTGTAACCAGGCTGAGGCGTGTCCACAGATGGAGGTCCCATCCTGCGGGAGGCCCAGTGCCGGCCAGTTCCTGTTGTGTCATCGGGCAAACAGCCCAGCTGATTCCCAGTACATCATCTGCCTGGGGCCCAACCAGGTAATGCCCTGTACGCGTGTCAATTTGCACAGGTTGACCTCTAAATCACGTTTGCTGGGGTGGCTCGTAAGACTGCCACCGAGCACCCGTTCCCTCTGGTCGGGGGGTGGGGGGGTCCTGAGCAGGGCACAATTTCAGCAGAACTGGACTGTGACGGTTGCTTTAGTACGCACAATGCGCAGTCCAGCTGCGATGATGCCAAGTGCTTCTGTCGTCGGAAGCTCATTCGTCTCGCGATACGTGAGCAGTGGTGCCCAGGTGGGGGACCCTGGCCGTTTGCCCAAGAGCCCTGTCCTTGCCCCCCACGTTGAATCCCGGACCGGCAGAGCAGCTCTGCCCTGGAGGGCTGCGGCCCCCAGGAGTCCTCCGTGCCTGCCCCAAGACCAGCCCCGCCACGCCTCCTCCACAGCCACGGGCCCTGCCCCCCTGAAGCCGCACCGCCCCAGACCTGGCATGGGCCGTTTCCCCTTGGCTGAGTTCAGCAGGAGCCCCTGCCCAGCTTGCCACCCGGTGGGGCTCCGCCCCCAGCTGAGCGCACCCCAGAGGGTAACTCCGCGTCGGCCTGTGCGGTCGCCCATCCCTGGTGCCCAGGCCGTGCACGGAAAGTGGAGAGAAAGAACGTGTCACGAAACCGCTGCTCGTCAGCTCCCTGCTAGAAACTCGAGCCCCCTCGCGAGCTTCCTCCGCCCAGAGGGAAGCAGGCAGGGCTGCAAGGATGCTGCGAGTCCAGATGGAGCAGCACTTTCCCTGGGCGCAAGAATGAGGAGCAGGCTGCCATTCTATGGGGGCCTCAGGAGAAGGCAAAGCTCCCTGGAGGAATCAACCGTGCCAGGGAAAGGCGACGACAGAAGAGGAAAAGGAGGACCAGATGTGAGCCGGATCGACTCCATGAAAGATGCTGCAGCCTTGACTTCACAGGAGCTGAGCAGGGCTGTGGCGGAAAGGGAATTCTGGAGGGCTTTCGTTCATAGGCTTGGCAGTGTACAACAGCCCCAATATATACACATATATGCACATATATATTGTATGGAGAGGTGCAAGAAACACCTGTGCATTGGGAGTGAGACAGGGAACAGCTGGAAAGGAAGCGGGGCTGAGGTAGGCAGGACCTGATGGAGGAATCTGAGCACAACCTGTGCTCTGCTTTGGTACAGACAGGGCAGCGCAGGTGTCTCGCAGTGAAACCAACCGTGCAGCTACTGCAGTGCAGTTCCAAAAGCAACTCCACACAAAAGCAGCGGCGGCAGCTTGAAGAAGGAGGCCATCCATGCAAACTGTGTGTGTGTGGGGGGCACCTTTCCCCCCTCACCCCCCCACTCTGTTTGGCTGCAGTTGGGGAAAATCAACAGAGCCGAGAGCAGAATCACAGTCTGTTATCCTTTGTTTGTTGACTTTCATTCAGTTCCAGCACTGGGCTTATTTGCTCTAGATTATGCCATAATCAGAGTGGGTGATAGCGCGGGAAAGACAATGCCCTGCTCTGCAGCACTCCAGGAGCGATAAGGTGGCCGATATCAGCAAGGAGCCTGAGACAAGACTACGGACAGCGATCGGTGCTGGGGATGCCTGAGCGCTTGGGCCATTCATTCATTGCTCTGCTTTTAATGGGCTTCTGTTATGTTTTAATTCAGGCCTTCTTGTTAGGCAGGATGTCAAGAAATGAAAGCACACAGCTGTGCGAAAGGAGTAACCGGCAAGTCTTGCACGCGGGGTCAGATTGCGCAGCGCACGGCTCCCGTTCTCTGCTCGGTGCGCAGTGTCCCTCCTGGAGGTAGTCTTGCACCTGCTCAGCTTGTGAGGCCAGGATGCGCTGCAGTGCAGCGACGGACATGCTGGGCTGCAGGTTGGCTGAGAAAGGAGGCATTTCAGTGAGTGCACAACAGTCCGTGCTCAGATAGGTAGCCTCCCCGGGCCTGTGTGCAGAGCAGGCAACAAACCCCTCCCTGCAAACCCCCCGAACCAGGGGGAGGCCTTCCCACTTCACACGTGGTGCTGACCAGTCAAGTGCATCAGCCGGGAGGTTCCAGGTGGGCAGTTAGGTCTTGTCCTCAGACAAGCAAACGCTACCGAGAAAGATGCAGCCCACCGGTGGCAGTGATGTGGGGATCTGTATGGACGGGCACGCCCAGCGCATTGTGCAGTGGACCTCCATACCCAGTTTAGGCCTGGTTCTCAAAAAGAAGCAAATTCAGGGGTGAGTCTCTTCCTGGATGGGCCACTGCAAATCGCTGGTGGAAGAGCACTGAATATTCTCCATACCCCTGCATGGAGGAATTAAAAGATTGGCAAGGCTAGCGAATTTGCTGTGCCTGGCCCTTGCTTTGCCACAAACCCTGCCATGTGCAGCGCTGGGAACAAAATATGGCCGCACTTGTGTGGAGGGCGCTGAGCACTGAACACGGCAGTATCGGTACCATTCTCTAGCCCAGTGAGCTCAGGGCTGAGCCTTCTGCAGGCTATTCCAGCCCTTCGGATTTGAATCGATCCCTTTCCTGCAAATGCAGCACTGGACTGAGCCAGGAGCCGGAAGTGCCGCTGGTGCATTTCGAGTGGAAGTTCTCAGCACCCCCACTGCATTTGCACAGATTCCCCTGACACGCTGTGCCCTCTTGCACACCCATGCCCAGTCACCCTGATAAAATGTCCTGCGGAAAGGATTACCCTGACAGGGCAGAGTTGCTGGAACAGCACCACAGTGGCAGGCAAACAATGGGGCTGAATGGCTGTCCTTTTATCTGTCCGGCATTGTTTTCCCTCAGGGTCATTTATCCCTCCAGATTCTAAGAAAGCCCTGAAAAACTGGATTCCTTGGCTGCTGCGGCCAACCAGGCAGGAAAAGAAAGGCCTGGAGGGCTGGTGGGGTGCAGCCCAGCCAGGGAGCTCTGGCACCAAAGCAGGGGCTGCGTGGCAAGGGGGAAGGCTGGACCCTGCTGTCTGAGGGGCTGGGAGGGCACTGCATGGCTTTTGTTCTTGGAGGGAGCGTCTCTGCAGCCCCAAGGCAAAGTTACCCAAGTTGGCTTCTCTTGCCTCTCCTTCCTTCCTTCCTTCCTTCCTTCCTTCCTTCCTTCCTTCCTTCCTTCCTTCCTTCCTTCCCTCCCTCCCTCCCTCCCTCCCTCCCTCCCTCCTTCCTTCCTTCCTTCCTTCCTTCCTTCCTTCCCTCCCTCTCCCATCATCTAAAGTTATCTCCAGATTAGCTGCTATAAAGGCTGCCCAGTTTCTCCCTGCATCTCTTCTCAAGGCACTTGTCTGATTCACCCAGGACCAAGAAGGGGCTGAGGAACACCGGCACTGCAGCCTTTCAAAAAGCACCCGTTGCTGGCTTGTGTTTCCAGAGGTCCTGGGCAGCTCCAGGTGAAACCTGAAACCACCACACTCCAGGGCAAGCCCAGCCTGGCTGTCTGTGAATCCCACCCTTTCGTCTCAAGGCTCTGGCCAGGCAGGCACCGGAGCGCCAGCCTCCTCGCAGCAGCCTTTGCCCCAATCCCCCGCCCACAACCGCCTCTTGCCCGAAGGCTCTGGCGGACCTTTGAGCTGGCCTTGTAAAGGCGTCACATTGATCCGGATATGGGTTCTTTCTGGTGTCTGCTGCAGCTTCCTTTGCATTTAGGTAGCAGGTGCGTTGGCCGAGATGTGGACCCAGGGGAACGCTGGAGGAGGGCCACTCGGAGAGGGGTGTGGCGAGTCAGTGGGCAACTGTTGGCCACACAATTTCCAGGCTTTACGCAGAGCAAGTGAAGAGCCCCGGGGCCCCAGCAAGAGCAGAGCCAAAGCGCTGGGTTTCCGGCTGCTCCCGGGGGCACCCGGAGGAACGAACCAGAGCTTGCAGGTGAACCAGCCGCGCTGGAGCCTGGGGGTGGCAGCCACCAGCACGGCGCAGGCCCCCCATCTGCGGCCAGCGGGATGCAGCAGCAGCAGCCACCACCACCGCCCTTTGCTGGGAAGCTGTGGGGGGCCGTGGTGACGGGAAGCGCGCGGTGCCCTCTCCTCAAGCTGCGCTGCCCAGCCTGGCGCTTGACTCCATGCGGAGGAGCCCCCTCCACCTGGTGCCCTTCGGATGCGAGGGGCTACAAACCCCCTCATCAGGAGCCACGTTGTGCTGGTGGGGGTTATGGGTTTTGTCATCCAGCACCGCTGGGTCAGAGGGCTAGATGAAGATCAGGAAGTCCCAGGCCACTGACCCCCGTCAGTCACTGGGTGACCGTGGCCAGCCACTTGTGCAGAATACGGCCAGAATCTCCTTCCTAAATTAAGAAGCAGGACGATGTGAGAAGCTGCAGCATATGCAGAAGACTGTAACCCGTCAGCCAGGTGGTTGTTGCTGTTTTAACTTATTGGATTTATATGGCACCCTACTAGCCATAGGCTCCCTGGGCGGCTTACAGCCTATTAAAATCCACAAACCGCGGTTACCCATCTTGCTGCATTCCGGCATGTATTTCCAGAACAGACAAACATCTGCACCTCCTTTCGCCCTTTGGTGTATGGGCATTTGCACTCACCCGTTGCCTGGTTCTGCCCTCCTCTGCCTCGGCTGATGGAGCACCGCACCAGCTCCAGGACCACCACTATCACCAGACCAACCAACCACCAGATCCTGGGCGTGCAAAGGTGGCCGGGAAAGGAAGCGCATATTCGTCTCTCCACAACAGGCGAGCATCTCTTCCCGCTTCGTATGGTGCTTATTGGCCTCCTTCCAGAGTCACATTTTCACCTTTGTTTCCCATCATATGGCGCAATGTAGGGCCTGTGAAGGAAACGTTGCCCTACACGCACAGGCTTCCCCATGGTCAGTAACAGATCATAACTCTCTCTCTCTCTCTCTCTCTCTCTCTCTCTCTCTCTCTCTCTCTCTCTCTCTGTGTGTGTGTGTGTGTGTGTGTGTGTGTGTGAGAGAGAGAGAGAGAGAGAGAGAGAGAGAGAGAGAGAGAGAGAGAGAGAGAGAGAGAGAGAGAGAGAGAGGGAAAGACAGACAGACAGAGCAAGCAATGCCAGGGGGCTTAATTCCATTGATCTGAATACACAACTCTGTCTCCCGACCTCCTTTCCTCTTCCCGCCTCCAGCGTTGCCCCCAGGTAGAATTTTAATCACAGGAAACAGATATAGTGAGGAAGTGGAGCAGGAGGGGGGGGCGCTGCATCACAGCCCCCGCCTGTCAGTGAAAACACTTCATGGCTTCCTGTTATTGTAGCCCCAATTGTGCCATGACATCATTTCAGGCCCTCCGAGGAGGAGGAGGAGGTTGAGGAGGAGGAGGAAGAGGAGGAAAAGGCAGCCTTCCCGGACCGCCCCTGAGCTCAATGGGGGAATTTTCAGCCCTATATGGCAGCGGAGCTCAGCACATCCCAACCACTGAGCAAAAGCCTGCATCGCCAGAGTTTTCTTGTTCTTGGCAGTGCTGAAATTCCACAAACAGGAAAATCTGCTTCTACTTTTCCTAAAGGGAGCCGGTTAGCCGCATGAAACGCGGGCAGCTGGAACCGGAGTGGAGAGAAGTCTTGGAAGGAGGATGAGCGGGAGGGAGGGCAGTAAGGCTTGCCCCACCTCCCTCCAGTTGTGCGGGGAGGCTTAGCCCTCCGACTGGGGAGGAGCGGCAGAAGGAGGCGGCGCAGCCTCACCCACATCGCAGCTCCAGCGCACCGCGGGGCACGTGGGGCTCCCCAGGTTTTGAGACCCAACCCAGCGGTGATCCAGGCCGGATAAGGAGGCCCTTATGCCTTGTGCTTTCCCTCCAAGAAGGGCAGGCCTTTCCTCCACCCGCTTCCTGCTTGCCAGGGAGGAATCAGCTGCACCTTCCAGATGCCTCCCAGCTCCTCATCCCGCCCAGACTGGGGAGCGCCCTGTGCAGGTAACTGCTTGACTGCAGGGAGTCTCCCTGCCCCGGCTTGTTCGCTGTGAGGGAGGGCACGGCAGGCCCCAAACATTTTCCTGCTCCCCTGAACCTGGGCATCCGTTGCTCCCAAAGCACTTTTTCCAAGGGGTTTGCAGCCAAGAGGGGCTCATTTCACCCCTCCACGAATATTGCAGAAGCACTTCTCTCCCGGTACTTTTCTCGCAGGGCAAGGCAGCTCCTGGGGCCTTTGTCTCAGAACATCCCAGAGGAAATGGTACAAGGGAACTGAAGAAGGTGCTTCAGCTGAAGCAGTCTGGCTGAGCAAGGAATCAGCTGGTTTTGCCTGCTGTGAAATTTTGACTGATCCTTGCCATGGTTTCAGAACCGAGACACATTTAATGCTGATCTCTGTTCCGGCCGCCTGGGCTCGCATGTTCCAGCTGCTCTAGTGACAGCCCCGGCACTCAGCTGCAGGAGTTCCCACGGGCATTTTCGCTCCTCCTCTGGGCTCTGTGGTGGCTGGGCTTGCCCAGCGCAGGCAGCACAGCCCAGTGGGTGCATCCTCGGCTTCACTTCCCTGGGCAAATCAGCAGCCCATGCGGTGCCCAACAGCAGGGAGCCGGCTTCCGCGAAAGACGAAAAATAAACATGGAGTTGTTTAGAAGTGACGGGGGAGACCCGGAATGAACCAAGAGAAGCTCTTCCCTGCTGAGAGGAAGGAAAGCTCCATTTCCAGCTGGGGTTCTGAAGCGGTGCATCTTCCTAAGCAGAGAGGAGTTGCATCTTCTGGCCGTTTGTGGCTCGAAGTCATCAGGTGCTTCCATGCCAGGAGTGGTCAAGAGATATTGCCAGTGATTAACATTCCACGGGGTGGCTTAAGCACGCACAGCGCGATCCTAGGCAAGCTTGCTTGGAAGGGGTTCCTTGTGCGTCCCACCTGCTTCCTCTGGGGAAAGGGGGTTTTGATGACTGGCTGTCAAAGCGCCACGTCCCTTTTCAATGAGGGCTTTGACAGGGCAAGGGGCGGTTTTTGATGGGGATATAAAGAGATGGCTGTCAAAACCTCCTCCCCAGAAAAAGGTAGGGTGGGATGTGGTGTTGCGCTTTCCTGAGCAGCTGGAATCCTGGGGGAAAGTGCGAACTGCCTTGCTCAGGGGGCAAGAGAAAGCAAAGGAAATGGAATTCCTGTCTGGAGCCTCTTTGTCAGTGTTCGTGGTCGGTAGCTGCAATATTTCAACGGCAGAAATGCCCTGGGATGCAATCCCAGACGAAGCATCAGATAAAATGCACAGATGCATGTCAGGCATCATTAGGAAAGGCACTGAAAATAAAGCTGTCACGATTGTGCTCCCCTTATGTAAGTCTATGGTGTGACCATATTCAGAATCCGGTGTGTAGTTCTGGTCACCACCCTGACAATGAACAGAAAAGGCTCAGTATTGTCTGTGGCCTGCCTTCCTTTTCACCCAAACATGGAAATCGCACACTTTGAATGGGGAACTGGCACATTTTCCAAAAGACCATTGACAGAAACGTCTATTTTCTAGAGGTGTGGTATTAAATCGTACTCTCCTGATACAACCACAGGTTCAAGGATTTATTCACCATTTTTCAGAAACAGTGCAGCCCCGTTTGTCTTCAGGGTTGTGAGCAGGGTGAGCTTGAATGACTGACAGATGGAAGCAAATGCCGGCAAGGCTCCTCCTCCTCCTCCTGAGGAGGAGGAGGAGGAGGAGGAGGAGGAGGAGAGCCTCTTTGCTGGCAGGCTGCGCCCTCTGCTGGGAAAAAGTGTCCATGCTCTTCGAAAGTGTTGTTCGAATCGGGAAAGTGGCAAACCGCACAGCTTTCCGAGGGCTGGTTCTTCGAGCTGCTCCTTGATGAAGGGTGCAGTTCTATGCACCTTGGGGCAGGAAGCCCTCAACGCAGCTGGCGGAGTGTGGTCTGCCCGAATAGTCGTAGGGCTGCGCCGTGAAGCGGCAGGCAAAATTGCAGGCAGCCTGCCATGCTGACGGTTATCGCCACCCCCGGGATGCTCTTCCTGCTCTGCTCCAGTCACACCAGTGGGTGTGACATTGCTGCCAAGGGGAGGGGAGCGGCCACTTTACACTGAGCACCCATTTGGGAGAAGAACAGAAGTGAAGAAACTCTTTAGAAGGAATTCCGCAGTTTATTAGATACTAAGTGTTTCTTCATTTTAGGGCAGGGTTCTCTTTCTTGGCTTTGTTGCCCTGTTGCCAAACTGGCACGTGTGCTTCGCTCGCTTGTGCATTGGCATTTTGCCCCTTGGACGGGGCTGCTTTCTCCCCAGGGCCTCTTGCGCTGTGGGAACGAGCTCCCTTGCAAGCACGCCTTCCCTGACACCCCCAGGGAGGTTGGCCCAACGGCTGCTCCTGCTCCGACCCCTCTGATGGGAGGGCTTTGTCTGAGAGGCGCTGGCTGCGGCTGAATGCCTGGCCTGCAGTAGCTTCTAGTGAATGGAAGTGTATGTTAATTGCCCGCCTTGGGAATGGAAAGAATCTGTCCCGGGAACAGCAAAATAGTGACTGGATCACTGGAGGGGACAACAGACAAAGTGAAGGGAGGAGGTTTGGGAAGGTTCAGTTCCTTTGTGCGTGTTTGTGTATCCTTTGTGTGCAAAACTAGCTCATACCCTGGATTCTCAAACTTGGAAGGCTCCACTTCTGAGCTTCAGCTTGGAAGCTTCTCTGGAAGCCCTGGGGCCCAAACGGAAGCCAGCCTTCCCTTGGCATTTCCAAGCAGGGCCTCCCACTAGCTTGCCCTGCCCTGTGGCTCTTGCCAGTACAGAGCTAAGGACTGCTGATTTTTAGATGATTTCTGGGAATAATTAATGTGTGTGTGTGCTCAGATTCCTTCTCTCTGCCCCTAACCACCCCCCCCCCACCCCCAAGTCAGTTTTCTGACCGTGGAGAAGCTGATGGAGCAGCCCTTTCCACACTGGCTGCAAGAGACAGGAGGAGATGTGGCGTGTGCACCTCCGTTTCCAGCCTCGGTTCTCAGAATCCAAAGTATACCGTGGCCCCATGATGCTGCACAGGGGCCAAAGGACTGCTTTTCTTGCTATGCAAAGCTTTAAAGGCGCCATAGCACTAGATACATCTTCAGACAAAAAGGACAATGGAAATAGAAATGATAAAACTTTGTTTTACATATATACTTGGCAATGATGCAACGAAAGACACATTGTCTAGCAAAAAGAGCTATCTTGCAATGAGAGTGTTTGCATTAGAAATGCCTTTAAATGAGAATATATTATTTCTTAGCAGTTATGAAAACTTCACGTACAGAAACAAAAAAAGCAGTTAACATGGTTCTGCATGTCTAAACTGAAGAAACCATACAACCTGCACAACGTCTGTGTGATGAGTGCATAAAACGTTTTCCCCCTCTCCCGAGTATTTCTTCGCAAAGTTATCAACCTCAAAAACAGCTGCATGCTACTTCTGCAACTGGGAATGCAGCCCAAAGTTTCTTTCTGATGAGGAGATGATTGGGATGGCGTGAATGGCCTGTATTTGAATGCACGGATCAGTGCATGGGAGCCAGTGCGGCGCGTTGGCTTACACATTGGATTGAGATTTGGGAGATCCAAGTTCTATATGGACAAGAACAGCTGCCTGTCTCAAGCTTGTGAGGGAGAGGAAGTAGGAAATGGGCCAGAGCAACTCATTGAGTGGGGACAATATTGGGCAGGGCTGATCGCTGAAATAGCAGAGTTTTCCTCTGGGGCCCAGGAACATGGATCTCTGTGATCCGTGAGGACACAGCGCCTTCAGGGGAGCGTGCATGCCAAGGCAGCTTATCAGGAAACTTGGTATGCACAAAGAAACCCACCCATTTCTGCAAATCCTCCTTCCTTTTCCTGGAAAGCAAGTGACACTTTTGCATCAAAATTCCTGGCTTGTCTTGAATTCCTCAGGTATTTCGACTGGCCTGAAACCTCTTGATAGGCTTAAACATTTCACATTAGATGTGTGGAACATCCTGGCAACCTAACAATGGTAGAGGTAAAACACTAACTAGAAATATTTGTGACATCATTGATAGCTTTTGGGGTTACCTTGAAAGGATAAAGCCAGTGTGGTGTAGAAGTTAAGAGCATGGGACTGGGACTCAGGTGATCCGGGTTCGAGTCCCCGCTCGGCCATGGAGCCAGCTCGGTGCCTTTGGGCCAGTCGCAGACTCTCAGCCCAACCTACCTCACAGGGTTGTTGTTGTGGGGATGAGATGGAGGAGGAGAATGATGTAAGCTGCCTTGAGCCCTTCGTAGGAAAAAGGCAGGATATAAATCAGAAAAAGAAAAAAAAACTTCCTGCCAATAAGTCACCTAAGGAAGAAATGCCAAGTTTCTTGGCAAAAACTTGAACCAATAAAAACCTGGTGGACACTGTGGTTGTCCTCGCCTTCTTGAAGTGCAGTGGCTCTCACTGGCTTGCACGTGCTTATCAAGGGAGAGCATCTGGCTACCTTTGCTCTGCAAAGCTTTGAGGACTGCCTGAACATTCGGATGTGCAAATGCATTTCCTCTGCGGAAAGCCATGGGGCAGCACCCCCCCCCCCCCGTGGGAAGAAATGAGGAAGCGTCCGTCTGACAAGCACGCTTTACACACTTCCAAAACACTCCTAAACATCCAGCCATTTGAACGTGTTGCTCGTCCTTTCTCCCAGGGCTTCTCCTCCACTCTCCCAGGCTGAGCTTGCCTTGTGCTGCCTCATCCTCTAAGTTTGCAGGAGCTAAGCAAGTGGGAGGCAGCCGAACTTGTTCTCCTGGCCCTGCTCCGGACGCTCTGGCACAGGCCGCCTCTGCAACTTTTGCCTGCCGTTCTGTGGGCAGCTCCTCGTGCCCTCGCAGCCCAGGAGCCGGGCTGCGTGTGCCTTGCTGCACCTCGCCCTGCGAGCCGCTCGACTCGCTCAGACCTCCCTCCCGCCCGCCCGCCTGCCCGAGGCACAGCCCCTGGCGCAGCTCACCTCCTCGCAGTGGAGGCGGCCGTGGGTGGCCGGAGCAGGGACTGGGGAGAGCAGGAGGCAGCGAGGGACAGGACCAGTTGCATGAAAACAGGATGCCTGGTGGCCCATGTCCAGGCCTGGAGCCCTGCTGTGCCAGCAAACAGCGCCAGCCAATCCGGCAGAGATGGCTCCCCAGCACTGCCTCCCTCACCCGCAGCTGCCGACCTTCCTATCGGCATCGCCTTGCCCTCCTTCTGGGAAACATGTTTGCATGGGCCGTACAGCCCCCACCAGGGGCCTCCCCTCCCACCCACGGCTCCTCAAAGAGCACTGGTGTCTTGGAAACCAGCAGAGTTCAAACTGTCTTGGCTCCATTCAGAAGAGAGCTGTTGTGTAACAAAGAGAAAAGAAATCTGAACAAGAACACATTGTTTCTTCCTTGCTTTTTCAACTTCTCCTTGACACTCTGCCCAGTCTCTGTGATATTTTCACTCTCCAAGAAAGATGGACAAGAGAGGCCATTTCCGGATAGGATTTCTAGATTATTCAAGGTTTCTGATAGGAATGGAGACAGGTCATGGGGAAGTTGCTCTGTAGATGTTTCTCATCCATACCGAGAATGAACTTTGCGTCCTGGTCCTCTCCGGACTAAACAGCTAGTCGTGGGCCTCAGAGTTCAGGCCAACGGTGAAAAACCGATTTCTTTTACGCAGCAAAATAGCCAAGGCCCTGCACTTGTGGTGCCTGCCTGGATTTGTGAAAAGGCCTGGTGAGTCACAACCAGAGCTTGCCGTGCAGGTTCCTCTGTAAAGGAGAGCATTGAGCGAACCTGGAGAGCTTCGAGCAGGCAGAGTTGTGTTACGGCTGTTCCTGAGCACTTTGCCATGTGCCAAGGGAGCAAATTGCTCTTCCAAGCTGACCAGGCACGTGCGACATGAGCTTCGGATCAGCAGCCATCTACCAAATGAGGAATTTAAGCAGACATGAATCGCAGTCCACTTTGCTCAACCTTTTAAAATCCAGTCATTTGTCATATAATGCTATAATGCTGTTCCTTTTTAATAAGGTGCAGTGCAAAAGCAAAATATGTGACTTACAATTCCATTATATAAAAGACATAGGAGATTTTTCCTCCTTCATCTCCTCCAGAATCACATTTCTGAAACGGGAGCCTTGCAGTACAGTGCCAGGTGTCAGCAGCCTCTTCTGAAGGTAAGGCAGGACCTACCTCCTTCCTTCCCTTCTCCCCAGCTCCCTTCCAGCATCCAGGGGGGCTGAGACCCCCGCCTTTGAAACTCAGTCTAAGCCTCCTTAAGGTATAGACAATGATCTGTGCTTCTCCGGTTTGTGTCACAGACTAATCCTGACCCATTGGAGCTGCACGGGGGAAGTGCATCTGATAGATGCTTCATTATCAGAATATAAAAATGTCAACAGAAATTCCCGGGACAATGGGGAGAGAGAGAGAGAGAGAGAGAGAGAGACCCCTGTACACTCCCCATGGATTCTGTACTAGTCTCCAAGATAGAAAGACTAGAATTGCCCCAGATCAGGGACGGGATCCACTGCACAATGCTGGCGAAAAGGCACCTGTCAGGGAACCGCTTCTGCGCACCCACGGCTGCTTCTGTGAAATGCCTGTCGACACACTCCTGTCCTCTTCCGCAAGGGTGGCTGCAGCGCCACCAAGATGGGTAGGAACGGCTGGGGGAGGGTGGAACTGCCCCACCGGCCTCGAACACCCGCATGGCAGGTCGAGGGTGTATGGCCCGTGATCTGGGGTGGTCAAGGGAAGCACAGGACACCGGAAAAGTTGTGACGACTCGGACTGTGGAGACGGCTGACTATGTGAGCCCGTGCACTAGCCAGGCATATCCACAGGAAAAGCTGGCCCTGGACAGCAATTTCAAAAGCAAGGAAGGAGCGAGAGCAGAGCGCGCAGCTGGAGCAGACGGCCACGAATACGGCTGCAAGCAGGTGGGGAGCGAGGAGTCCCCGCAGGAGGGGGTGGCTAACTGCAGGCGCCTGCAGCCACACTTGTGCCTGGGCCACCTCCTTGCCTGCTGGTGATCCCACTACAGCATAACGGGTGGGGGAATCATGGGCAGGTGGGACAGGTCCAAGTGGAAGCTCCAGCTCCAGCTCCAGCTCCAGGGAGAAGCCGCCTTTCTGAGAGATCCGTGGCGCTGGCAAATGCAAATTTTAGGCTCAAGCCTGTGCACTCAGTTCCCCCAATTTTTGTACTGCCGATCTTATCAGAATTCATCAGGCAACTGCCTGCCTGCTGTTAATCAGGAGCCTAACACTGAGATGGGAAGGAAATTATGAAGAGAGACTGTGGGCAGACTTTGTTGGAGTGTGCTTGCCAGAGAGTCAGAGGGACTGGAAAAACATGCCGAAGGAAAAAGAAAAACACATCGTAAGAAGAAAGGCCTCGTCTGTGAATACATGTGTGTGCAAATGAACTGTTCCTCTGGAAAAACAGGGACACTCGCTGCTCACACGGAAAGAGAAAACTTGGATAATGAAGCGTGCGCCATGTGGGGCACCGTTTGGGGGTTTGTCCGCTGGATGGATGGATGGATGGCGCTCCATGGTTCTCAAGAGGGCAGCGCTGGCGCCCGTTTCTTTGTCCTCTTCTTCCTCTCCTCGATTACAGCAGCATCATAGTGGGCCTTGAACTTGATGAGGAAGATCGGAATTGGGATGATAATCGTCAGCACTCCACAGATTGCCGTGCAGCTCCCGATAATACGGCCGAACGTGCTGAAAGGCAGCATATCTCCATAGCCGACAGTGGTCAAAGTGATCAGCGCCCACCAAAAGGCAGAGGTGATATCCCGGTAAGCTGTTAGTGGGTCATCGTGCAAGACCTCTGCGTAGAAGCAGAGGGCACCGAAGAAAAGGATTTCGAAGGCGAAGATCACCATGAGGATGCAAATCTCTCTCAGGATGGACCGGAAGGTGTAGGGCAGGACACACAGCATCAGGGGGGTCTCCACCAGCCTCAGCACCCTCAGGAGCTTGAGAATATACACCCCACGGAAGAGGCGCAACCAGCACGCCAGGCCCCGACTCTCGTGCGCAGATCCGGCTGTGAAGAGCTCGATATGAACAGGGAGCAGGGAAAGGAAGTCGATCACGCTCATGGGGCTTTGGAGGAATTTCTTTTTGCCCGGGCAGAACGTGAACTGCACGAAAAATGTGACTGTGAACCAGAGGATGAAGAAGAGCTCCAGGTGCAGGAGGTATGGGGGCATCTGGCATGAAACGGGCCCTGAGTAGGGGCCATCCCCGGTGGGTTTGGAAAACGAGCCGGTTTTCACACAGAGGATGATGATGATGGCCATGTTGAACAGCAGGGAAACCAGCGTGAAGCCCTAGAAAGAGGGGGGAAGATCCACTGTGAGCATCAAACCATTCCAAATTCCACAGTCCCTCTTAATCTGAGTTCCCAGTGATCCACACAGCTGACTTCCCCCTATAATTACTTCGCATCCCATTGAAAAACCCACTGAAGCTGGAGAACTGCACACCTAGGTGCCACCACAAGGGCAGTTCCCGTCTCGTGAACATTCTAGAGTTCTTTAAGAGTGTCAATACAATAAAAGTGGATCCATTTTCCAACCTCAATACCCTTGGCCCTGGAAATCTCCTGCCCTGCCTCCCAGATCCCCTTATGGATTCCAGAGGAGCATGCATCATTACCATGGCCCACCGAGAGGAATAGGGGTCTTCGAAGAAAGCCCATATTCGGGGCTGCCACCGAGCCCACCAACAGCCGCTGCTCCATTCGGCCTGCTGCAGGAGGCCGCCCTGGGTGTTGCCCTGGCCACTGATGTCCTCAAGGCCACCGCTCTCCGGTTGGACGCCCACCTGCCTCAGCTGTGTCCAGCAGCAGGGGGCCAGGGTGGAGCCCGTGATCCCCCAGAAGGCCAGCTCCTCCTCAAAGACAGACCGGCAGACGCCTGCAGGGCAGTGGAGATGCTTGGTCCTGTAATAGTTCAGCACCTGCCCGAACAGCCGGGCACTTCGGTCAAAGAAGAACTCTCGGGTACGAGGGCTGGAATCAGAAGTCGTGGCGGCCTGGGCTTCGGTGAGGCTGCACAGCCGGGTCCCTGGGAAGGCCCTCAGGGTGCTGCTGTATGTTTCATAGCGGACACCTCCCACATTCAGGACAATCTTTTCTGCAGGTGCCTCCATCTTTCAGTTGGAGGAATGTTGCTGCCGGGTTCCGTTAAGGACCTGGGGACACCGGAGAGCAGTTCAGGGTCATGTTTCTGCCGCCCCGTTGCCACTTTCAGCGGCTGATCAGAGAACCCATCGCACACACCCTTCCGCCCGGGTTACAGCTGCCTCCGGGGTGACTTTTGAAATGGGCTGGCCTGTCTTGGGGAGCAATCAGATCAAAAATCACCTTGGAAGACCTCTCTGGCTGCTAATCAGGATCTAGCAATAACCCAGAGGGGCAGTGGACAAGTTTGGCATCCTCTTGCGGGCGGAAGCAGAAGCAGAAGGCAAACTGTTCAACACACCTCAGAAGCACCTCAGTCCCACTGGGAGCCAGTGTGGCTAAGGGTGCAGTGCTGGGGCTCAGGAGACCTGAGTTCTACTCCCTGCTCAGCCATGGAGGAAGCTGGGTGGATCTGGGCCAGGCACAGAGCCTCATCAGGCCGGTTGTTGTGAGGATAAGACTGAGAGGAGGAGGAGAAAGATGTAAGCCGCCTTGAGTCCCTTGAATGGGAAAAAAGGAGGGATAGCAAGAAAATAAATAAAGCGAGCGAGCAAGCGAGCGAGCAAGCCAATAGGGAGGGATAGCAAGAAAATAAATAAGTAAGTAAGTAAGTAAGTAAAGCCAATAGGCATGTTACCTTAAAGGTCAACCCTCCATTGGCAGCATCTGAAGTTGACTGCGCCCTGGAGGGACTCACGGCTAGTGCTCCAGGAAACTTGCCTGCCACAAGGCTACTGAACTGCTGGAATGTTTCCTCTGAGAAGGGACAGGTCCCTGGAACTCACAGAACGAACTCGCAGCCCGCCGGGCAACAAGTGTGTCCGCTCTTTTCCAGAGTTGCTTTTGAGGACTCAAGTTAATGCTAATATGATGGGTGGGTGGATGCGTGGGTGGGTAGGTTTTCTCGACTGCCCAATAGCCAAGGATCTTTGGGTCTTAACAGCACATTAAAAGTGATACAAAATGCACTGTATTAAAACATAATAAAAGCTGACAATGCAAAACAAAAAAATAAAAATAAAAAGGAGTGGGTAAGGCT
The DNA here is from genome assembly GCF_004798865.1 of Varanus komodoensis. Classification (NCBI taxonomy): domain Eukaryota; kingdom Metazoa; phylum Chordata; class Lepidosauria; order Squamata; family Varanidae; genus Varanus; species Varanus komodoensis. The sequence continues at coordinate 551,527 of NW_025335780.1, forward strand.
TGTCCAGCCCTGTGCATCGCAGATGTGGCCCTGCCCATGGCAAAGTCATTCAGCTCTGGCTGGCAGCCACGTCCGGCCATATCACTATGGCATTACTCCGTCAGAGTAGGGGCCAGCCCCCTCTGCATTTGTGCCAAACTATATTAGTCACACCTTTTAAAAAGTGTGCCTAAACTGACACTCATGAATAACATCGCTACAGACCCCAAATCCAGAATGTGTTCCTTTTCTGAATCTGGGAGATACTTTTCCCTGGCCAAATATCCTGCTATTTTAACCCAAGGACAAAGCACTGTTGGATCAAAGTGCCTCACTTTTCACAAATTCCCAAGGTATTTTTTCTGTGCTGGAAACTCCGGATTGTCCTTATAGTGTCCCGTGGTGTGAATGAACTTGGTGGAACTTAAGCATAGGTAGAAATATTGGTGGCATTATTCTTTGTAAGTGATTTCCTCTGATACTTTGAGAAAGAAACACCAAGTTTACCTTTTCACTTTCAGCAAAAAGTTCTGATTTAAATCTACCCTTCTTTTTCCCACCTGAATAGTTATGACACTCAAAAGCTTTCACATGCTCAGAAGGAAGACAGTTTAAGACACATTTGATCTGCAGACTTTTAACAGCTGCATACACATTGTGATTTTTGGAACTGGAAAGCATTTCCTATGTAGAAAGAAGCTGCTCTGCACACCCGTCCGTGCCGAAAGAAGCAGGGAAACATCATGTCTGACAGGCAATGTTTACATGTTTCCAAAACATCCAAAACATTCAGGAGTCTACAAAATTCCAGTTGACTTAAGACTGTCACGTCTGAAAATTGTATGCCTGATTTTCCACAGTGCATGCCGCATGCCCATCGTTAATGCAGCACGATCATATTTGACGAGAAGCTTTGTATTAGGAACGGAAGAGAATATTTTCAGTCGGCATTTTAATGTGAACTTACCTAATGCTCCACTTCTGAACCAATCCACAAACTGAACCCCAGTTATCCTTTGAAATTTGCACCTCCGATCAGGCAGTAGATTCCTCCAGTGAAGAAATGCGCACAAAAATGCAGGGGAAACTGCAAACAAACCTGCCTGTGGTGAAAAAAAGCATTAAAGTGTATCACAAAAGGAAAATTGCTTACAAAAAGTGTGTTTGAAAAGTGGTACACAAAAATGCATGCATCAATAGGCATGTAGACAAAAAGGCGTAAGAATTTTATGCAAACTTTTTAAAATAAGTACCGGGTGAATCAAACAGAAGTTTGCAGGAGCTAAGCAAGTGGGAGGCAGCCGAACTCGTTCTCCTGGCCCTGCTCCGGACGCTCTGGCACAGGCCGCCTCTGCAACTTTTGCCTGCCGTTCTGTGGGCAGCTCCTCGTGCCCTTGCAGCCCAGGAGCCGGGCTGCGTGTGCCTTGCTGCACCTCGCCCTGCGAGCCGCTCGACTCGCTCAGACCTCCCTCCCGCCCGCCCGCCTGCCCGAGGCACAGCCCCTGGCGCAGCTCACCTCCTCGCGGCGGAGGCGGCCGTGGGTGGCCGGAGCAGGGACTGGGGAGAGCAGGAGGCAGCGAGGGACAGGACCAGTTGCATGAAAACAGGATGCCTGGTGGCCCATGTCCAGGCCTGGAGCCCTGCTGTGCCAGCAAACAGCGCCAGCCAATCCGGCAGAGATGGCTCCCCAGCACTGCCTCCCTCACCCGCAGCTGCCGACCTTCCTATCGGCATCGCCTTGCCCTCCTTCTGAGAAACATGTTTGCATGGGCCGTACAGCCCCCACCAGGGGCCTCCCCTCCCACCCACGGCTCCTCAAAGAGCACTGGTGTCTTGGAAACCAGCAGAGTTCAAACTGTCTTGGCTCCATTCAGAAGAGAGCTGTTGTGTAACAAAGAGAAAAGAAATCTGAACAAGAACACGTCGTTTCTTCCTTTGGTCGCACCCCCCACCCCGGGCCTGCTTTTTCTCCTTTCTTGAGAATGTTGTTCCTTCTAGTAAAGATGGGCCAACTTTGCCATTTTTGCACATAAAGTTTGTATAAAACACACATGAGCTTTCCCCCAGATGTTCAGTGTGGACCCTAGCCCAGGGACCCAAAGAGCTTTATCAACCATTTCGCCCTTGAGGGAAACATTAAGGACCCCGAACCTGCTGGATCGATCGCAGGATGCACTTGCCCTGTTGTTTTTTCTCTCGGTGGTCTATTCCGGGATCCCACTTTGTTTGACCACCTGCCTGGAGCCCTGCATTGGCCAGAACGGCCCATTCCATGGCAAATGCGCAGCTTTCACACAAGCAGACACAACGTGTGCAGCTCCCGGGGCTTGTGAGACTCTGAGCAAATGCTCAGGACACCACGGGGCTTTGCTTTCTCAAAACTTCAAGGGGGTCTGTCGTAAACCTGGAGAGAAGCTTTAATACTACGATAGCACACCCGTTCCTCAGACAGGAGAGTGCAGGGGTAAGTGAAGCAAAATGACCTCCCTTTAGATTTGTCTTAGCCTGACTTTTGTGGTCTGAGCATAAATAACACCTTCCTTATTCCTTAAAGTAGTCCATAAATGTTTAAATACTATTTTGCTTTTTAATAAGGTCCCAATTGCTGGTGGAAATGCTTTTATTCTGTGATTGTGTAAGAGGATTACATACATGAGTTAGATCCTGGTTTAGTCATAGCTGGAGTTGGGCCACCGAAATCAATGGATCTGGTTAGTCTTAACAAGGGTTATGGAGGTAGTGACAGATTTTATCTTCCTGGACTCCAAGATCACCGCAGACGGGGACTGCAGCCAAGGAATTAAAAGATGCTTGCTCCTGGGGAGGAAAGCTATGGCAAATCTAGACAGCATACTAAAAAGCAGAGATATCACCCTGCCAACAAAAGTGCGTCTAGTCAAGGCAATGGTTTTCCCAGTTGCAATGTATGACTGTGAAAGCTGGACCATAAAGAAGGCTGAGCACTAAAGGATTGACGCCTTTGAATTGTGGTGCTGGAGGAGACTCCTGCGAGTCCCCTGGACCACAAGGCAATCAAACCAGTCAGTCTGCTCTTTAGAAGGCCAGATACTGAAGCTGAAACTCGAATACTTTGGCCACCTAATGAGAAGGAAGGACTCCCTGGAGAAGAGCCTGATGCTGGGAACAATAGATGGCAAAAGAAGAAGGGGATGGCAGAGGATGAGGTGGCTGGATGGGGTCACGGAAGCAGTCGGTGTGAGCTTAAGTGGACTCCAGGGGATGGTGGAGGACAGGAAGGCCTGGAGGAGTGTTGTCCATGGGGTCGCGATGGGTCGGACATGACTTCACGACTAACAACAACAACAACTGCCAGGGTTGGGATGAACCCTTTGGGAATCCATCCCCTGGCATCCGCGGCTGCCCCTGGTGCTCAGGCCAGGCCTGCTGAGGAAGCCAAGCCAAGAGTAGTCTGAGGATGCCTACGGACTCCCACCTGCCTCCCATCCTAGTAGCAATGCTGGCAAGGAGCAATCGGCTCACACATCTGGGATGTCAGCAAGCAGAAATCTGCAAACTCTTTCCCAGCATGGAGCCATCCAAAGATGCTGAACTGCAGCACCCAACTCTCTCAGTCGTTGGCCATGATGACCAGGGCTGATGGGAGTCGAAATGCAGAACATCTGAAGGGCACTGCACTGCCACGGAGCCAGCAACACCCGCAGTTCTCTTTTTCCGGCTTCCGGCATGCAGGTGCTTCAGTATTTGCAGGGACCAGCGAGCCTTGTGCTCTTCATTCCATAAAGGGAAAGGACAACCCTGCTTCTCCTCTGTCTCCTTTGACCCAGGGCCACCTGCATTAAGGGTGACCCACGAGGCAGACCTTGGCAGGAGGAAGGCTGCTGAGAAGCTGAGCCATCCCAGCCATCCCAACCTCTCTGCCTCTTCGCACAATGAAGCCGGGGTCTCTCTGCCCAGGTGCCTCTTAGGATGCAGAAACGCCAGAACCTCGTAGCCTCCGGTTTATACCCGTACGTGTGGTTCGGAAAGTTGCGATTAGCCCTACTTTTCCTCGTGCAGAAGGCTCTCTCTGGCATGTACCTAACTTTGCATGCAGCCTGCTCTGTGGGCAACAGTTGCGGTTTCCGAGAAGCTTTCTAGGCAGAGACCGCAGAGTTACGTGCCTGCAACTGCCCTCACCCCCACCCCAGCTCGGGCCTCTTATCTGCAGTGCACCTAGCAAAAAATGTGTGTGTGCACGCAATTAACCATCCTGTTTAATTGGGCCCTGGGATATGTGAATCGGGAATCAGGTGCAGCTTTGTGCAGTATATGAATATAATAGAATTTATTTCTTTAATGAAACTAAGCATTTCAGCAAAATATATTAGCATTTATTTCTTTAATGCGGCACAGCATGAAAGCAAAATTTTGCAGTCCTTGCCCTCCATTGATGATGCCCACATGCCCGTCACCGCAAGGGCCTGTGCTCCTCCTGGCGAAGGGGTGGCACCTGGGCACTGCTGGTCGGGTGGCCCTGGGCCTCCCTCCGGCTGCTGCTACCAGGAAACTCTCTGCAGGGGCCTGGCAGGGACGGGCTCATTCTCACGTGGGCCCATGACCAGGAACACCGCGACGGCATCAGCTCAGATGAGGGCGGCCTCCTGAAGCAGCTCCTCCCATCCTGGCTCCGGGATGGTCTCCAGACTATGTCCAGCCACAGGGATGGCATTTGAGGTCGTGTCTTCACTGTGGGTGAGACACAGTGGGGGCCTCCGCGTTGCCTTCACCTGATGCACAAAAATGGGGGAGGACTCATTCTTCCCAGAGCTGGAGAGCATCTCTGGTCCACTGTCGACTCCAGCAGGACGGGAAGTGTGGGCAGACCTTGAGCTTTGTGGTGAGAGAAGGAGCTAGTGGAGCTTAGTCTCGGTTGGTTCCGGGAGCCTTGTATTACTCCTGGTTTCCGAGGGGCGCATGGGTGTGCATGAGGGAGGGTAGGGCATGGCTCTCTTGGGTTTCCAGACAGAGGGAGACTGTGCCCGGCTATGCAAGTTGCTGGGGAGCATGAGGAGGTCTCCATGGAAACAGGACTCAGGGTAATCAGATCGGCCTTAGGTCCGCTGTGGCAGGGGTGGCGCGAAGTCTCTATTGCGTGGGACCCTTTGCGAAGGAGACCCAAAGCACTCACCACAGCCGAGAAATGGCAGGCGTCTGTACTAGGAGCGAGGCCGTGTGCCCACCAGAGAGTCTGGAGAAAGCAGGAAGCTTGCAAGAAAGCAGTTCTTCCAGACGGTCTCTTTCAGATGGGTCTGCGAGGCTGCGTGTGCGTGTGGAGGTCTGCTTGCTCAGAGGAGACGCGGAGGAGCACATGCAGCTCACATGGGAATGGGCGATCCGGTCGGCTGAAGCTTTGGCAGCGCGGAGGGAGCTGCTGGGAAGCCAGCTTCCTTTCCTGCAAGAAGCTGGCCGTAGGGCGTTCTGGAGTTCTCACAGGGAAGCGTTGACATTTGTGCCTTCATCCTCTTCATCTTCTCCTTGATTACGGCAGCATCATAATAGCCTTTGAACTTAATAAAAAACATGGGGATGGGGATGATGATGGTCAGCACCCCGCAGACCGCGGTGCAGGCCGCAATGGCTTTGCCGAGGGTGAGGGTGGGGTACGTGTCTCCATAGCCCACGGTGGTCACGGTGACCACTGCCCACCAAAAGGAAGAGGTGATGTCGTCGAACATGGTCTCAGGATCACCTCCTATGGCCTCTGCATAGAAGCAGAGGGCGCCAAAGAAAAGGATTTCAAAGGCAAAGACCATGAGCAGGATGGCCACCTCTCTCAGGATGGACCGGAAGGTATAGGACAGGAGTCTGAACATCAGAGGCTTCTCCACCAGCCTGAGTATCTTGAGGAGTTTGAGGAAGTACAGAACGCGAAAGCAGCCCAGCCAGCACACGAGTGCACAGGTCTCTCCGGGGTGCTCAGCTGAGAACAGCTCGATGTAAACCGGAAACAAGGAGAGGAAGTCAGCGATATTCAGAGGGTTCAGGAAAAATTTCTTTTTGTCTGGGCAGAAAGTAAGACGCACGGAAAATTCAAGCATGAACCAGAGGACACAGAACAGCTCCAGATGGAGGAGGTAAAGGAACCTTTTGTAAAACGAGTATTCCACTTCGTGGTGGTAGGTGGTATCATTGTGGTGGAAATGGCTGGCATGGTGAACGGGAATAACATGGATTTGTTCTTGGGAGTTCAGTATGAAAAGGACGCATATGCCAACGTTGAAGAGAAGAGAGATGGCAGCCAGGCACTGTGCAGGAGGGGAGAGAGGGAGAGAAGGCGGTTCAGTCGCCTCACCAAGGTTTGCATTATGACCAGAACCCTATTTCTATGGCTGTTCATGCAACGCATTTCTGCAAAGAACGCCCTGCTCCATCTGGCACCCTTGTGCACATAAGCCAGGGAGAGAAAAGACCTGCACGAAGGTGGGGCAACCACACGGTTTGAGTCTCTGCCTTGCAGTCCCCCCGCCAGCCTGCCTGAGAAGGAGAGAAACGGATGGCGCATAGTCCCCATGCAACATGGACCCCGAAGTCCTGCTCTCTCTGGAGGAGGCTGTGAGAAAGGGTTGTGCTGCCGGGAGGGGCGATGCTTCTTTTCTCATCCCCAAATTCCCCAGGCAAGGAATACGGATTGCACAGCCCTGTGGCAGCCCACCCACTTCCGGAGCTCCGAACCACTGCACGCTAGGCAAAGATGCGATGTGTTCGCACATCTCTGCACCTCCATGCCAGTAAGGGTAGCTGCAGCTACACTTCTGCTTGCCCTGCAGGTCGTGGGGGGCAGCCACACTGGCACAGTTGTTCCTTAACTTTTGCAGCCCTCAGGGTCTATCCCTCCGGATCCTTGCTCTGGAGAAGCCCTCATGGTTACCTTCGCTTGCACACTGGAGCAAGGCTTTTCGAAGAGAGCCCAGATTTTGGGCTGCCATCGGGCCCTGCAGCCGGTGCGGCTTCCTTCCTGCTGGGGCAGGAGGCCCTGATCCTCGGCGTCTCTCTCCTCATCCCAGGTGTTGTGCTCCTCCTCCTGGCCCTCGGCATCGCTGAGCTTCTGCTGGCAGCAGGGAGCCAAGGGCGCATCCGGGATCCCCCAGAAGGCCAGCTCCTCCTCAAAGGCAGACTTGCAGACCAGGTCAGGGCAGTGGAGCTGCTTGCTCCTGTAGTAGCTCAGCACCTCATCAAAGAGGCTGGCGTTCCTGTCGAAGAAGAACTCTTTGGCGTGGGGGTCATAGTCGAAGCTGGAGGAGGCCTGGGGTTCCGTCAGCCGGCAGAGCTTGGTCCCCGGGAAGGCCCTGAGAGTGCTGCTGTACGTCTCGAATCGGACTCCCCCGACGTTCAGGGTGACCTTTTCTCCAGCAGGCCTCATCTTTCAGGTCAGCCTGGCAAAAAGGGAGCGTCTGGCCATCAGAGGGCCCACGTGTGGCAAGCAACAGGCAGTTCTACCACCAGCACCCTTGCATCAGAGGCGCCCTGCATCCCTCTCCCCTGCAAGGGATCCAGCGCAGCCCACGAGGACCCCTTCCTTTCCCTTTTGTCCTCGCAACAGGATCCCCATGGGGAAGGTCGGGACGAGAGGCAGGCTCCAGCCCAGCGCCACCCAGAGCACTTCAGGTGGGGACTTGAGCCCAAGGTCCGGGCCACGCTCTCACCTGCTGCTCCGCAGCATCTCTTGCTTGGCTCGTCCAGCCATTCTGGGGCCCTTGGGCTGCTTGAGCAGAGCAGAGGCTGGGGGGGAGGTGGACTGGAAGGGCTGGCCGGTCCCCCAGTTTAGCCAGGATACTGGTCCCCCATACAGCCCTGCTGCCTGCTGACCTCCCCCGGCCCCCTCAGGTTCCTGAGGTGCAGAGCGGCCTCTCCGAGCACACAAGGGGGCGCAGCTGCCGGCCTTTGGGTGGGGAGGCATGAGGACCTCTGCAAAGGGGTGATGGTGGAGGGGACAACAACTCCTGCTGGGAGGGTCCCCCAGAGGGCTGGACGTGGAGTGACAGAGTTTGTGTGGGGGCGACTGATTGCACGATTGGCCTCTTGGAGCAGTGTGCATGCAGTCCCAGCAGCCTGGCCAGGGAGAGCCCCCCCACTGCCCCCCCCCCTCAGCTCCTGTCTTCCTTCTATTGTGACGTCGGAGCGCTCATGTATTGGCGAGGGCTGGGCCAGGCCGCCAAGGCCAGGGCCGCTGGGAAGGCGCTCATCCGCAGGGTGAGCCGGAGACAGCCCGATGGCACAGAGCGACGGCAGCAAAGCACTCCTGTGCTTCTCTGGAGCTGCCTCACGCTGAAGCTGCCCTCTGCAGATTTTTATGCTGAAGAAAAGCTACCAGCCCGGAAATTGAGAAAGGGGCGTTTGGCGAGCGGCCGTTTGTGTGGGAACAGCCTGGAGAGCTTTCGCGAAAAAGGCCACGTTCACGCAGTGCTTCCCTTTGCTCTTGCTGAGGGCAGGCAGTGCACACCGTGCCGGCCAGCCAGCCGGCTCGGACCCCCAGCTTGGCACTGCCGGGAACCGCCCCGCATGACAACCCTGCAGGGCAGGCCAGTGGGCAGAGCCCCCCGCTGTGTCCACCGTGCCTGGGGAAGGATGCCGTCCCTGCCCTGCCCTGCCCTGCAGTGGGATCCAGACTCTCACCTTCGCCCTCCAAACATGGAGCCCTGTGCAGGTGCTGCTGGTGGTGTGTGTGCCTTCCCTTCCTGCCTGTCCTGGCTGCCCCTCCAGGCTGCCTGCTCAAAGGACCTTTCCTGAAGCGGGACCCCCGGCAGACCCCCTGATTCACCAGGCTGCTCTCCATGGCACTCGTAAACAGGCAGGGGCCCTGAAGATCTGTGCCTCAGCTGCTCCCCCAGGTTAGCACACTTCAGCAAGGTGTGCACAGAAACATTAGAACATATGTATATTCACATATGTTGATCTTTATGATGCTTTGCGAAAGGGGGTCCTTAGGAGAAGCAGATGCAGAGACTTCCGGGCATGTTTCAATTTGCATGTACAAATTCATGAGAATATTTGCAAATGAGTGTCTTTGGGGAACACACACACAAAATTCAGAGCATACATAAATTCGAAAATTTGGATTCACACAATTCTCCACAAATGGGGATGCTTAGGAGACACATTCCCAGTCTTCAGAGCACATGTTAATTTGCACATCCAGCATCTTCAGAGTGTGCATTAATTCTCACATCAAGATTCGTGGAACATTTTCAAATGGGATCTTTGGGAGATATATGGCTGAGGGAGGGTTTGGATCCAGGTCCCCTTGCCGGACTCCTGCATTCTTTATACAATCTAGCTTCCCTAAGCCTTGCATTTTCATTCGTACGCAGAACTAGAACTATTCAAAAGAAAGGGGCTAACACAAAACTCTCTTGTAGCAGGGTTTCCTTCCAAGCTGCCCATCCAGAAATTATCTGAAAAACTCTCTGAAATATTTTTAATTCTCCACTAGGGTTCCCTTTCTCAACTCAGGGGAAAAGAATTAGGCCTGTTATTACTTGGGTTGTCCAAGGGCCACTCCAGTCACAAAAGGAACATGCAAATAAATTAAGGTAGTGTGATATTAAAACAAATTTAAAGGGCTACCTTGTTGCACTGTATAAAAGCTGAGTGCAACCAATTTGCCATTCTTCATTGCGATGCAATTCTGAAATCAGTAAAAAGTAGCTGCTGTGATTTGTTACACTTTATCCCCAGCTGAACAAACAATTGTGTGCATTAATAGCCAAATGTCTTACCTGAAAAATGTTCCTCCTGAATGATCTGCACGGATAGAAAACAGATGAACATTAAATCTCTTTATAACCCCCTGCAAGAAGCAAGAAGCTGCACACCAGTTCATCATTTGCTGGAGCTGCCACATGCCCGTGTTTCTGAAAGTTTTGCAAACCTCCAGCTGTCCCGCGTGCCTGCAAGGGAGGCTGCTTCCCTGCATATTTTGTCACTGTAAAATGTTACCTCTATAAACTCTTGCCTGTCTGCCTCTTTCAGAAGCTGTCGGCTGAAGATCCTCCACGCTGGTCGACACGCTTTCATCTGCTCGGGAAGCCAGGGGTTTGAGTCGTGCTTTTAATTTCTGTAAAGCAATTTTATGGGGCCCTTAAAAGAAACCAATGGCAAGAAGAGGAGCCAGTGAAGGGGAAAAACAGGATGTTCTGTGGCACTGGTCCAAGCTTGTGGATGCCAGAAAACAAAGCTGGCCTGTGAAACGGGAGCTCCATGGAACCTCCCTGGCCCCATCCCTCCTTGGCTTGTGCTATCAGCCGTCCATTTCTGTTTTTGAGGGAAGAGCGCTCCGCACGATGGTGTGCGGCAAACCAGATGGGCTCTGAACAGCATATTCTGTCCTCTGCATGGCCACCCTTTGTTCCCGTTACATCGTCAAAGGCCAACAGGGCTCTGGGAGTACGCAGAGTTCACATGCCCTTGGCAGGACTGAGAGCCAGGCTGTTGTGCAACAGAAGGCAAAGAAGAAAGACGAAACAAACTGGGCTTGTTCCTTCCTGGCTATTTTCTCGCAGGCCAGAGTTCGATATTATGGGAGAGCTCCCTCTGCCACAGGGGTCATCTTCTCACCATCAGAGACAGCCTGGCAGCCACTCAGGTTCTGCTTCTGGTTATGCAAAGGCATCTTCCGGCTTCTACTTGCTGGCCAGATTAAAGGAAGCACCATTCCCGTATCCATAGTGTTTGGGGGTTTTTTGAAGGGGGAATTAACACACAATAAAATACTGACTCTGTAGGCCATTCCCGATGGGCAGAGAGTGCAGCTGGTGTCTCGGCATTCCCGAGTCTTGGTGGCCAGGGCCAAGGCTGGCAGAGGGAGGTGGCCACCTTGGGCACCTGAAGGGACAAAGCATGGTTAGAATGAACATAGAAACAGAGTGAGTCAGAAGGGAGCTCCTGGGCCATCTGGTCTGACCCCCAGCTCCAACTGGCTCCGCTCATGACATGCCTACCTTATGACTCAGCTACGGTTGTATGTCTAGTCTCAGGGATCAGGAGAGGTGCTCATGGGCTCTTCCGCCTTATGCACCAAAGCTTTGGGAACTCCACACCTTGACGTGGATTAAGGGCCAAACATTTATTACCGCATTGCATTGCATTTGCATCCCAGCATTTTCCCTCTTGGGAGGAACCCCCTTCCAGCCTTATAACAGCCACGCTGTTAGGCAGGCTTGCCCGAGAGCGAGTACCTGATGGGCGCTCTAACCAGCACGTGGCCTGGCCTCTCGGGCTGCCCAGTCTGGTGCAAATCTGCATGGCTGGCTGTGCCTCCACGAGCCACTCAGGCCGGCAGCCTTGCCTCCTGGGCCATCAGATCCACAGCCTGTCTCTGCGTTTCGCTGCCCTTGGACTCCAAGCATGGGGCCCCATGTGGGGAGCGGAGTAGCCCCTAGGTGGTTGGCGAGAGTCTTGGGGATGAGGGTCGCTGCTGCCCAATTTAAAAAGTTTAGGGGGATGGATGCTGATAGCGACATATTAAACATTTCCATGTTGTGAGTTACATAAATCCACCATGCAGATTAAGACCAGCTGTCACATCAGCTGAGGAAGATTGACCAAAATCCCAGAAATGGACGGTGGAGATGCTCTCTGCCAGGGGTGGGGAACCACCAGCCAGAGACCTAATCCAGCCCTCCCAGGGTCTCCAACTTCCAGTGCGCAGTCCAGCAAGAGCAACTGCCCCAGTGGGAGCCCAGGCACAGTGTCCCTGGGGGCAGAAGTTGGGCAGCGCCAGAGGGCAGCATCTTCCAGAAATAGCTCTTGTGTAGCTGCTAACCAAAAAAGGGAACAGACTTTGGCTCACAGAGGAAGCGGTGCTTGTGTGGTGAGGCCCCAGCCTTGTTTCATGCTGACAAGGGAAGGGAGAGTGGATTTCTCTGGGTGGGGCAGGAAGGTTGAATTGCAAGGCAAGGTCATGATCTGCAAAGTCTCAGCCGGGAGGTGTGGGGGGTGGTTGCGGCATGTGGGTTTCCACCAGGGCTGGCAAGGAGGAACTGGTTAAAAATGGATAGTTTGTTTTTCTTCTTCAGCCTAAATTCTGTACTCTTGTTTATACAAAGGCTTCCTTTATTTAAGAAACCCTCCAGATACTGAAGATGAAACTAAAATACTTTGGCCACCTAATGAGAAGGAAAGACTCACTGAAGACACTGATGCTGGGAATGATTGACGGCAAAAGGAGAAGGGGACGGCAGAGGTTGAGGTGGCTGGATGGAGTCACTGAGGCAGTTGGTGTGAGCTTAGGTGGACTCCAGGGGATGGTGAAGGACAGGAAGGCCTGGAGGAATGTTGTCCATGGGGTCACGATGGGTCGGACAGGACTATTGTCAATGGAATTTTTGCCCTATATTAGGGTTAGGGGTGTGCACCAGGGTAGGGTTAGGGTTAGAAGAACAAGGTGTCCTGGCATGATTTGGATGGTTGGAACGTGTTTAGAATGGGCAGAAACGTTGAGCTGTGCCAAAAAAGCCACTCAAGGAAGGCTTTTTCAAATCGTCTTCTTTTCAATGGAACTTTAGCACCGTACCAGGCTAGGGTTAGGCCAGTGGTGGTGAACCTATGCCACCCGTGCCACAGCGGGCACGCAGAGCCCTCTCTGTTGGCACATGAGCCAAGTCGCCCCAGCAGCCAAGCATCAGATAACAGCGCGCATAGCGGCCATGCGCCTTCTTGGAAAGGAGTAGCAGCGCCAGGCGATGGCGTCACGAGCCACAGCTCATTAGCCATGACTTGTCCAAGCTTTTGCATGGTCAGTCAGTGCATTGCCAAGGATATAGATACATATTTGCTTGGACTGACTGTGAATTGCTTTCTCTAAAGTAAAACCTCAGTTTTCAGGTTTTATTGTAGTGTTGGCACTTTGCGATAAAGAAGTGGGTTCTAGGTTGCAGTTTGGACACTCGGTCTCTAAAAGGTTCGACATCACTGCTCTCGATCCTCACGGCACATAAATAAGATGACCTTCCGCACCCCACTCCGAAGAGCCAGATTTCAGGCACTGCAGGTCTATTTCTTTCCAAAAGGGAGAGAAGGAGACGGCTTGGATGAAGTTACAGGAGAGGGGGAGAGATAGGAAGACATAACTAAGTCCTTTGATATGTTTACCCACAAGTTCCTCTTTCACAATGTTTTTGGCTTCATGGCTGCTTCTCCCCAGCAGGTTTTTTTTTTTTTTTTGGCAAACTATTCTATTGGAGCTATTGACCAGCAGAGGGCACCCAACTCAAGAGTATGAGAAACATGACTGGCCAAACTAGGAACTGAGATTGATGCTCCCCTTTGCCAAACAAGGTTTGCATTTGCAAAATTCACACAAAAAGAAGCACGTGTGAACATGGGCAGTCACTGTGCTGAATACCTGGCCACAGAGGATGCGTGTTTTGTCACCTAACTGGTATCGTGATCAATTCAAGACCTTTTGATTTATGTAAAAAATTTCCAATTAATCAGGCAGCAGAATATCAATGCACCCCCCCCCACACACACACACACAGACATGTACACACAGTGTGGGTACTCGTGGAAGCGCACAGTGATGGGCCTTGACTGAGAAGCAGCGGCCTCTTCTGTGCCATCTGGCTGCCCCTTAGCGCAATTCCAAAATCCATACTGGCGTGATGCCTTTATTGGGCCAGCTCCTGGACTAGGTAAAGCCACCCAATTTGCATCTTCATCAGGCAAGTGCTCCCTGCAGCTCTGCCAGGAAATGCTGAGCCGGGACCCGTGCACCTGTTTCAGATTGCTTCTGCGTGATTTTAATCATGATTCACCAATAAGCGGTATGTGCAAATTTTCTTTCCTTCAAGAAACCACAGGGGTCTGGTGGGGGGGCTGTTTGTCTGGAGCAGAGCTTGTCCCTCTCACCTCCCTGATGCCCTGTATCCACCCGGCACCCCTTCCGCATGCCTCTGCATCCCATGTCCACATCGAGTGTGGAATGCCGACAGAGAAACCCACATCTCTGCAGGGGAGAAATGCACGACTCCCTTTCCTGGGAGACCCAAGCATGCGGAGGAAAGGCCTGGAAGCCTTTCCCACACCCCACTGACTGCTCTCCCTGGAATGTGCGAAGCAGTCCCCTTGCATGCCGGACTCCTGGCTGACCCGACGTGGACGTGAGAGCTCCGCATCCTGCTTTGCACAGCACTGGGCGGCACGGCTGGCGCAGTGAGAGGAACAGCAGAGGTTGCTTCTGGTCAGGGCCGCTGTGCCTGCAGCAGGGCTGCTCTGTGCCAAGGCGGCTGGCTCAGCTCCTGCACGCATCCTGCTGGGCTGCTGGCCACACATGCAACTCCTAGAAGCAGCAAACTGCAAGGCACATTTGGAAAAAGGATTTTCTCGTCGGCGTCTTTATTTCCTCTTTCCGCAGCTGGAGGAGCAAAGAGGAAGAGTCAACGCATTTCTCTGAAGTTCTTGGTGGCAAAGTGCTTGAAGGTATCATGAACCAAGGGAAGGGGAATCCATCCAGGCCATGGCAGGAACGGCTGTTATCCTGGGACAGCCGCCTTCATTCTGGATAGATGCACAGGACGTCGAGGAAAAACAAATTCAGGCCAATGAAATTAGAAGCCAAGAGGCCCCTTTGCTCCTCATCCAGCCCACATGAATGGGCCCGGGAGTGGAGGGCACCCACCTTCCATGGCCTGCTTTGGGGAGATTGAACGTTCCCTACCCAGCCTCCATTACAGGGCTAAAAATGCTCACCCGCAGCTGCGTTCTGTGGGTTGGTGGGGGGAGGCTGCATGTGTGAATGAAGTGAGGACATGTGGCATATGGAGGGCCGTGCCAGGAGGAGCTCTGTCCACCTGTGACTTGACCCTCCAAGGGAGTGCTTATCAGCACAGCTTCAGAGGAGGCCGAGGGCTTCCGGGCGCCTGCTGGTTCATTTCTTGCTTTTCCTCCTCCTGTGATGCCGAAGATTCAAGATGGATTTTGGATGCAAAGCCGGTGGGCCACCACTGAGCCACAGCCCAGACCATGTACCTCTGTGCCTTCCTAATACGTTATATTCAGGTGTGTGGCATCACCCGTCACCTGCGGCTTTCAGCGCAGCAAAGTGACCAGATCTCCCATCCCTGTGCAGCCCTGCTGGAGAGAATAGGTGCACCACGCAAAAAAACCAATTAAAGGTGCCACCCTCTACTGCTATCAAACTTGGGACTCTTTTTATTATTGGCTAGAGAAATGGGACTTTGCCTAGATTTAAATATGTTTTTAAGTTATTATAAATGGAAAGAGAAGGGTGTGGGGGCTGACCCAGCAAGCTCGATGTTTTTTGATGATGGATGTTGTTTGTAGTTTTCTTTTTGTTTTTTAGGATTATAATTTCAAATAAAACTTATTTTTTATTTTTAAAAAGGTGCCACCCTCTGCATATAGGGGCAGAAGAAGTCCTACAGCTGGGGGGTGCTGTGAGTCACACAATATTTTCCTTTCTGAACATACCAAGGATGGTACCCCAAGCTCTAAGGAGCCTGGACTCAGTAGCTGAGCTTGTGCAGTCAGTTCTGGAGCAGGAAGGTTCCTGCCGGCCATGCCAGAAGTACAGCCCCTCTGCATTTGAAACGGCACATGCTGCAGAGACCTGGACTACCTGGATCGATGGAGCCGATCTTTGTGTGGCTCCAAGTGAGACACTACAAACTACACACAGAAGGCGTGTCATCCTTGGGAAGATCCTAGGAAGGCCCCAGGAGCAGCGTGGGAAGATATGGAAAGAGTTGGTTCTGGGGGCTGCAGGATATGGCCTGGGTTGCTTGTAATTCTCCTGGCAACTTCGTTTGTTTTGTTCACTTTGCACTGTTTTGTTTATGTTAGTCTTTCCTTTGTTCTGTATTTTTCTATATAATTGTATACGTTGGAAAAACAAAAATTATTTAAAAAGCCAGCCAGCCAGCCAGCCAGCCAGCCAGCCCCAGGTGCTGCCTGCATCACCTGAGGCCTGCCTGCAGCCACCCAGAGGGAACATGCTTCCCTTCCGCACGACATGGCAAGGTTCCCACTGCAGCAGTTGATGAATGGGCAGTCTTCCTGTCCCGGGAAAGGTGGAGTTGGCCTTGGAGATGAGGCCAGCAAGCTTAGTTAGGGATGGGATTCAGAGGCAATTCAAGGAAGGCTGCCAGCGGGGGTGAATGGGTGGACTTTAGATAAGGTTGATGACACATCCAAAGAAGCCAGGAAAATGCAAAGGAAGGGACACGCCTCCAGTCCAGAGAGCACGTCAAGCGGGGTGTCCAAAGCAGTGCCTTCACAGTTGGGAATTAAAAGGGATGTCCAGCGGTGAGGGCCAGCTTCTCTTTCATCCCAAAGACTGGTGCAGCCTGCATGTTGGGCTAAGAAGCCTTGCAAAGCAGAGCAGAGCAGAGCAGAGCAGAGCAGAGCAGAGCAGAGCAAAGCAAAGAGACAGGGCCTATCAGCAGCCGTGAGAACCGGGGAAATTGCCCAAACTAGACAGACGGTGCACGAGGACTGCTCTCCATCCCAGTGGAGGCTTCTCCTCCCATGTGCTGGAGCAAATTGGGCTCTGTGCTGAGTCTGTGCTCGGGAGAGGGATAGTGGGTGGGAGGGTGGTGCCACAGCCCGTCACAAAGCCGCCAGGCCATTTCTCTCCCCCGACTCAGCATTGGTCGAAACGGACGAAGGGGAAGTCAGGGCGAGGGGGAGATGGGTCTGTGATTTTGTTTTCCCCGTTTTTGAGAGGGGGGGTGGGGGGAGAGAGGACGATGCTCTTTCAGAGGGGCACTCTATGTATGTTCAGACATCCTCTGTAGTTAAATATTCCTTTTAAAAGCATCCTTCAGTCAAAGGGGGAAAGCAAGTTTTTTTAATGGTCTGCCTTAGAGCACAAAGGGTCTCTGTGTAACTCACAGGCGTATGCTCAAGTTAACAGCATTTTGGAAAACCACAGTTTGTATTTATTTGTTCGGTGCCCTTTGGCTTGCTTCTTACAGAGATGAACACACTCGGCTTTGCGGCCTGGGGGGCTTCTAGCTGAGCCTTGCATTTCCAAGCAGCTGGCTTCATTCATCGAATTGGGCGGGGGTGGTCCCAGTGACGTCATCTCCCACCATAACACCCCCCCCCCTCTCAGAGATGAGGAGCTGCACTGGAAGCAGCCCAAGCCCTCTGCGCGATCCAAGGCTAAAAACCTGCCAGTTCAAGGAGGCTTGGGAGGAGGGGTCAGTTTCTAAATGGAAGCTGGATCCTTTGATCTAGCACATGTGCAGATGCGAAGGCACTCTGCACATGCTCCATGCCCCCTTCAGGAAGCCTGACCCCCGGAGTCGCAGTACATTCGGTCCTTCCTGCCCCCTCGGTGGAGCCCTCCTTCCTTGAGCAGCGACTCCCAAGCTCGGTGCTCGACCGAGCAAAGAATGGGGAGGGGAGAGGTAACTACAACTCCCAAGTGCTCTTGCGCGCTGTGCCCAGAGGTGCTGCGGCTGCGGCGGCGGAGCTTTAACCATTTCTCCCCCTGCGAAGGCGGAGAGGCAAGACAGACCCCGCTTTGCGTCGCGTTGCAGGGCTCCTGCCCGCGCAGCCCCCCTCCCTCGCCCAATAGGCCCTTCGCTGCTCCCCGTCGCAGTTCCCCGTCCCTGCCTTGGCGCAGCCTTTAAGGGTCGCAGGGCGGGAGGGAGCGCAGGATGCAAAGGGCATTTTGCCCGAGAATGCCTGCGCTTCCTGAAAGAGGAAGAGAAACCCAGGCAAGGCATGTGCATTCCCCTGCTGGATCAGGCCAAATGCCTGCCCCCTGCCGCTGCTGGCCCTGTATTCCGCTTCCTCAGGATGCGCCCGACCCCGGGGGGGGAGGCCTGGGCGCAGCAGCCCCTGACCCGTGTTCCCAGCACGCAGCATCTGCAGCCGAAACATCTGGGCAGTAGCATCTGTCCCCGCAGCACAGCAGAGCTTCCTGATGCCCTCCAGAGGGGGTGGGCGGGGTTGGGGCTAGGGTCGCCGGCATGATATCAGCCGAAGCCCCCGGAGACGTTGGGTGCCCCGAGTGCGCCCTGCGCAAGCCCATTTCCGCCGGGCAGTGCCTCAGCGCCTTGGCGGCCTCAGCGCCTTGCCGCGGGCTCCAGCCTCCAGGAAGCGGCCTGGCTGGCCGCCGAGGCGCGCATCCCGGCTGAGCGCGGGGCCCGCCCAGTTCCTCCCCGCGCAGGACCAGAGGGCGTGCGGAACTCGCCGCCGCTCGAGGGGCAGCTAAGCGCGCCGGCGGGCGCCCGGAGACTTCCGCGCCGGCTGAGCCCAGGACCGCGCCTCCGAGTCCCAGCGCGGCCCCTGGGCACCAGCAGCAAGGAGGGGCCGGGCGGCCTCCCGTGGCTACTGCACTCTGCCGACTCCAGTTCCCATCAAGCGCAGCCGGGGTCGCGCTCCCGCGCCCGGGGAATGCCAGGCGGGGGTCCCGGGATTGCCTTCCCCGCGGGCGAGCTGGGAGGACTGGCCCTGCTCCTTTAAGGCGAGGCGGGCGCGGCAGCGAGGGAGGCGCCAGCTGGAGCGGCAGCGGGCGGAGGAGGGGGCTCCGGGCCGGCGGGGGACAAAGCCCGCCCGGGGGAGGGGACTGAGCCGCGCACCCTGCTGCACGGGGCCTCGGTGGCCGAACCGGCGCTGACGCGGAGCCGCCCTCGGTCGCCTGCTGCTGCGGAGACGCGCGCTCGGGCTCCGGGCGGAGGGCAGGCGCGCAGGGCGAGCCGGATGCCCGGCCGGGCGACGCGCCGGCTCGCTTCGCTTGCAGCCAGCCGCCGGCCGCCGTCCCCGGGCGGATCGAGAGCCGAGAGCCCGGCGGCGCCCCGCTGGAGCAGCCGAGAGCCGGAGTGCCCGCGCCGAGGCCGGCCCGCTCTCCCGCGGCCCCCCGCGCGATGCCCGGAGGCGCTGCCGCGCCGCCCCACGTGAGCCCATAGGCGCGCCCCCGGCCCTCGTCCTCCCCGCTCGGCCCCGCTCGGCCCCGCCGCCGCCGCCGCCGCCGCCGCGCCATGGGGCACCCCCCGCTGGAGTTCAGCGACTGCTACCTGGACAGCCCCGACTTCCGTGAGAGGCTGAAATGCTACGAGCAGGAGCTGGAGCGCACCAACAAATTCATCAAGGAGGTGATCAAGGACGGGAATGCCCTCATCGGCGCCATCCGGAGTAAGTGTGGGCGCCCAGGTGTGCGCCGCCCCTCCGCGGGCCGCCCCCCACGGCTCGAGCGGCCCGGGCATCCCCTTGGCGTCCCGGCCCCTCTCCCCTCCCGCCTCTGTGCCCTGGCGCTTGTGTGCGGCGCGCCCGCTGCCCGCGGAGCCGCTGCTGCTGGAGGCGCGCGCAGACGCCCCGGGGAACGGCCGGGGGCGACGCGGGGGCAGCCCCGGCTCTCCCGGGCGCCCCCGGGGCCGCCTCAGCACCAGGGCAGGGAAGCCCGGGCCGGGGAGCAGGGGGCACGGGCCTCCGGCCGGCTTGCTCTCGTGGGGCTTGACAGCGTCGCGTCCCGCAGAAATCGGCCACTGACAAGATGCAGTGAAAGCGCGCAGCGCGCCGACGCCTCGCGGGCTCGGGAAAGGCGTGGAGCGTGAGCCCTGCTGGCGATGCTCTGTGCACACGCCGGGGAAGGCGGGCTGTAAGCGGGGCAGTCGGCAGGAACGGAAGCCTGGGCCGGCTGGCAGTCGCTCTCGGCCAGCGCCTTCGCCGCGGTCCAGCCCGCTTTGCCTGGGTGAGCTGATCAGTACATGCAGTGCGATAAGTGCGCCCCCCCCCCCCCGTGCCCCTTTGTCCCTGCTCAGGCTGCAGGAAGGAGGGTCGGATCTCTGGATGACCCGGTGTCCGGAGATTCCTCGTGGCACTGTGCAGCTCCTTTGCTCCGGGAGAGCCGTCAGTGTGGCCCGAGGCCGAGGCTTCCCCCAGTGGCTTTGGGCATCCGTCCATTCTGTTGTGTGGAGACCAGTCCCTGCGGACAGTTTGCCAAGCTGGCGGGAGTCCGCGGCTTGTGTGCTTCAGAGCGAGTCTTCTCAGCAAGGTGGCCGCGAATGCTGCTTCACCGCCTGCAGGGGCCTTGCAATGGTGGTGTCCTGATGCTTGGATGGGAGCTGCCTGTGAGGAAAACACGCTCTTGTAAGAAGGGCTCTCGCGTGAAGAGGCATCTGCATCTCTGGCAGGAGCCTCATGGATGCAACCTGAATGCCTTCTGAGAACAGGGCATGCCTTTTGTGCACGCAGCTGTATGACATGGGTTCCAATATTGCTGGGCACTGACTGGCAACAGCATCCCAGATCTCAGGAAAGCTGCTTTTCTAGTCCTGCCTGGAGAGGCTGTGGATTCAGCCTGTGACTGTCTGTGTGCGAAGAGAGCTCCACCACTCCGCTGGTGCCCCATCCCTTTTGGGAAGGTTGGGAAGGCGGGGTCAGATAGTGTTGAAAGTAGAGTGCTTTGATTTGGGTGAAGTGTTTTCTAGGAGATCGCATCTGATTGACCTGTGATGGAGGCATCAGAGGTTGGTTTCACATCAGGCAGATTTCGATTCCATGGGGAAACGTTCCACGGCAAGATGGGCCGCATGAGAGCCCTTGACAGGATCAGGCTGTCCGTGTGTGTTCTGGTTTGCCTATGAGGTATTTTTACTACGCCTCTCAAAACAGTCTGCAAGAAAAATAAATTGACGCAGTGAAACCATGAATAATGTTTTCCAAGCACACCCAACTTCATCTATAAAATCTTCACACAATGAACTGTAAAAACTGGTGGAAGAGTCGCCTCTCCCCCGTCCTCTCAGCTTTCTCATTCTTGGTGTCTGAGAAATTCCTGCTGGAGAGGTAATTCTGCAAGGAACGCGCAATGGTCTCAGGTGTCTGGTGGGGACATTTACCTAGTGGGGCTGCCTGGCATGCGAATGGGGGGCTGGTACTTTATGCTGCATCAAAAGATGCTTTGCATGCTGTGCTGTGTTGGAAGACGCCCACGTTGCAGGGCCGCGAAAGGCCCCTGAATGCAAAGAGCTTTAGCTAGAGGGAAATCTGTCATCACAGGCTGCTTGCAATTGTCCAACCTGTGTTTTCTGTGTGTCTGGTTGCAAGCAAAAGTGGAGCAGGGGGGACATTAATCCTCGCTGGACTGGATGGTGTCGGATGCCAGCGTGTGTCTGGGCACACAGGCCGTGCCAGGCCCCGGTGAAGCGGGCAGAGGGAGTTTAGGGTGTTGGGCCGTGCAGCTCTGCCTCCTCTCTTCTGCGCTTTTCTCACTTGCTGCCTCTCCTCCTCCCCCTCCTTCCCCAGCTACTGCTTCTGCAGTTCTTGTCCCCGGGGGGGGGGGGGGGTGCAGTGGCATTGTGCACGAGCTTTGCTGCTGCACCTGGTTAGATGTACGGTGGACACGATGGCAGTGGCTTCTCCTTCTTGGAACCGCCCCCCCCCCCGCTCTCTCAGAGAACCCACCACCTTGCGAGCGACCTTGAATCGCCAGGCCTCAGGAGAGGCTTCGAGTAGGTCCATGTGCTTTGGGGGCTGATGGATGGCCCTCGCAGCCATCCATCCAGCTCAGTCGGCACAGCGGAGCCTCGCAGTGAAATGCCCGTGGGAGCATCCCTGAGAGTCCAGCATGACGGGGTGTGCATGCACCCCCAGCCCCCCAATTCGGAGGCACGCTTCTCCGTCTGAACTGCACGCAGCTGGACGCAGCGCCATGTGCTGGTCATGGCCAGGCCGCTGCAGTGGCTCAGGAGGGCCTTCCTCTGCTGGCACTCAGCAGGACGCTTCTGGACAAGGTGCCCTGTTGCTTCCAGTCATGCTGGAACCTGAGCTTGAACAAGTCCTGTGCTTGCTTGTTTCGGGAAAAAGCCCCTTGGACTTGGTTGTGGGGAGGCAATGGAGACGGGGCCTGCGGGATCTGGGTTCTAGTCCCCACCATGCCATGAAGTGCACTGGGTGACTTTGCCCAGCCTACCTCACAGGGTTGTTGTAGAGAGGACACCGTGGAGTTCTGCAAGCCACTCTGGGTTCCTCACAAGGGAAAAGCAGTGGGGTATAAACGTGATCCTGACCATGAAATGGTCAAGCTGTCAGGGCAGCTTCACACACAGTTGGAGGTGCAATAGTGCAAAGGCTGTGCACATGCACTTTCACACGGGAGCTGGCACCCATGGGTTTTCCATCTGTCCCTTTTCAAAGAGGCAACTATTTTAGTTTAGTGGTGGAACGGGTCTTTGCAGCAACGCACCTGGGTTCAGTTCCTGGCATCGGAAGGAAAGACTGCCTAGAAATTAGGCTTTCCACCGGGGAGTGATGTAGGAGACCCGATTGGATCAGGTGTGTGGCTTTGCTAGCAATCCAGACACTGTCCCTGAATCACAACAGAGAATAGCAAAGTAGGTGACCATATTCTGCTATTCCATCAAAGCTGGACATACCTTCTTGGGCTCTTTGAAATGGGTCAGAGTGCAACATTTTGGGAAGATGCTGCAGCTGTGGATCCATAGCTCTGTGTTTTGGGATAAGACAGGGCAGCCCCACTTGGATGCCCCCCAGAATTTGTAGACTACAAGTCCCAGTATCCCTGACTTTTGGCTGTGCTGGCAGGGACTGATGGGAAGGAGAGTGCTAGGCTAGGGAAAGGTGAGAGATGTCAGGCATTAATATTGGCGCTGTTCCTTCTGTTTGCAGCCTCGGACTTGGAGGCTTAATTTAAGCACTGATGTACCATCTGGGTGTCCTCATGGGACATAGACAAATTAGCTGTACACACACCAGGAGGAATAGAGGGTTGTTTGCCATCTGCAACCTGACTTTAAAATGCAATAGTTCTAAAAGCATTTTGAGCCTTTGGTTGGTGGCAGGGAAGAATTGCAGAGCTAACAGAGAATCGCTTCGGCGAATACATGTAGATATTTTGCCATGAGTGCCCTTGTGGATTGGCAGTTATTTTTCAGCCACCCAAATCTTCTGGCCTTAGATGCTTTCTG
The DNA here is from genome assembly GCF_004798865.1 of Varanus komodoensis. NCBI lineage: Eukaryota > Metazoa > Chordata > Lepidosauria > Squamata > Varanidae > Varanus > Varanus komodoensis. The sequence goes on from NW_025335780.1 coordinate 574,425, forward strand.
CTGAGTGGGGCCAAAATGGAACACTAGGAATACATGCAAGTGCGTTTGCACTGCAGAAGTAGCAATGATTTTAAGCCAGCGCAACCACTGTGGCATCTTGAGGAGTGAATACACATTTGAGGGGTTGCTAGTGCCTCGTTCAGGGCACAGCCCCAGGCCTGTTTCGACAGAATGAGGCCCTGCATCTCCAGGCTTCCCAGCTAGGCTGGCTGTTGAACCCTCTTCTGCATCAGCATTCGTAAGACCCGGGTGCCTTGTCTGGAAGGGAGCGAGTTCAGCTGCTTTTTGCAGGCTTGTCTTTTCTTCTCCTGCTGGATCACAGTTCCAAAATATTAGCAGCTCCTTGAATGCTCTGTATCCCAAATGCAGCAATATCTAATCCAACTCATCCTGCCCTATTACACTGCTGAAAGCAGTTCAGCATGATTAGGGTCGCTGGCAGGAAGCAGGTTTAAAAATGTGTCGTTCCTGTGCAATCTGGATGGTAACATTTCAAGCCAAATTATTGCATTTATTGATTTATTGGGTTTTTTTGTTTTTTTGGCCTGCCCCATTAGCCACATGGCTCCCTGGGCAGGTAGCGGACGATAGTCATACTTTTATACTGCTTAATCGCTGAGATGTTTGCAATACGCACTTCGCAGAATACAGTGCAAAGGGTTTGAACTGTGCAGTGGTCATTCTGTCCGTTATTCCCAGCCTTTAGGAAAACCAAGCCTCTGGATGTGTGCTCTGACTTGGGGATGAGCGGCAATTCTGCACAAGCAGCTGTGTGTGCGTGTCTTGGGGGAGGGAGTGGGAAGTGACATATGGCAGAGGGAAAATAGGTTAGCCCTTTTCAAGGCATTTCTAGCTGCCGTTCTCCAAAGTGCATAAAGCAGAGTACTATGTTCCCTGCTCAACCAGAACACGGTCCCCTAAACTCTGGCAGAGGGTCTCTTCAGGAGCTTATGGAATCAGCTCCCCTGCCTGGGATCCTCTTCTTCTGCTCTTGCTTGGGGCACGTGGGCCCAGAGCCAGCCCCCCTCTGCCTCATAGTCTTCCGCTCCTTTCCACACAGCAGTTTTTCATTTAGAAGCCCACTCACTGGCAGCAGATTTGCTGCTCATCAAGTGCTGCCTGGCCTTTAGCCTGGGTCCAAGTCCGCTATTGCCTCGAGCACTGCACAGGGTGTGAGTGTGTTTTCGAAGCGGCTGGTGCAGCACCGTCTAAGTACATGCAGCCTCAACATCTGTGTGAATTACGAGAGAAGTGTGCAATAATTAACCTCCTTATTACTGGGAGAAAAAGCTCTGGGCACGCTGGCTGGAAAGCACCGTGTATCTCATGAAGGCCTCTAGAGGCAAGTAAGATCGACTTTTCCACTTCATTTTTTCCTGACTTGTAGCGGTGTGAAAGAAAGGTCTGTCTTCAGCTTCCTTTGGTCAGCATCCAGAAGTGCATAGACACGCAACTCCAAGGACTTTTCCTTTGGGATCATCCTAGGACTTGAGAGAGAGAGTGCGCACATGCACCGGAGACCTGTTTATCAGCAGCAGCTGTTTCCTGTCCTGGAAGCCAAAAGCAAGGATGCCCTGAAGGCGACTGCATCTCCAGGGCGATGATGAGCCCACTTACTGACTGGACATTGTTTCCCACTGGCCGATTTCTTAATTTTGAGGCAACAAGTGCTTTTGCAGGCTTTTCCAGCCACTCCCTCTTAACGACTGCCGTATATGAAATAAAGCCATCCTGTTTAACCTGGAATGGCCTGAAGACAAAAGTCTTCGGAGCAATGTCCGCCATGCTCCCGATGCTGCCCTCGTGGAGAGCACACCCTGTTTGAGGTCGGTGCCTTCCCGCTTGCGCAGCTGCTCCAGCCCAGGACCCTCGCCTTCAGAGGGGCCCCGATCCCTGAGGCAAGCACGCACTCGCGCTGCTGCCAAGCCCATCCTGGACCCATCGAGGGAGGTGAGGCTGCGGCTGGGGCCACTCTCTAGATGCTTCACTTGGAGAGGGGGCCAGGTAGGACTTGAGGAGTTTGTGCTGCAGAATTCTGGAGCTTATGCGTTATGAAAGTGTGTGGTGGCTGAAGTCCAAAACAATTCAAAGAATACGTTTCTCCTCCCTGTTTTAACTAGCTTGTGTGTGTTGAATAAATTTGCAAGTTTCAAGTTGCTGAGCACTCTTTTCACAGGTTTTTGTTGAACATGGCGGGCCAATGCCAGACCGTGTGCGAAAGCAGCATCCGGGCCATCTGTGGCCCTTGGCCGGATTTCCTTGGCCCTGTTTCAGGAGCTGTCTGCATGTGATTAGTTCAGGCCTCTGGAACGAACCATCTGTCAGTTTCCTGGCAGCCTGCTGGGTAGGAAAGAAGAGGGATGGAGAGAGAAGTGGCGTGGTGGAAAGAGGAAGGAAGGAAGGAAGGAAGGAAGGAAGGAAGGAAGGAAGGAGAGGGGTGACCTACCCACTTTTGCCTCCGTGACCCTGGATGGGGGAGAAAGGTGGCCTGCCTCATCCTAGAGGGAAAAGTGTGGCAGGCTGGGGGTGGGGGAGGTGCGCCTTTGACAGTGGCAGAAAATGCTTTCTCTAAACATTCTGAGTCCTTTGGGCAGGAACAGTTTGTGTCAGAACGGAATTTCGCTCGCATTTTCGGATGTGGGCGTGAGGACCTAGTTACGGCGAATTCCCCTGGAAACCACGCACACCGCACTTGGCCGTGCTGCTTAATCCCGAGTGAGTGTGCCCGGATCGTGGCCCTGCTCTGTTGCGACGTACAGGACTCCCCCGAAGGATCTTGGCCATGCTGCTCCTCCTCCTCCGGTGCTCCGGCTGCTTTGGTTGCCGGCTGCTTTGGGCGTTTGCCTGTCTCGACTGCACTGGCCCACGAAGAAGACAAATTAGCACATTTTGAGTGTTCAGAGGGCTTTGCCAGCATCCACTGAACAAGCCTCACCTGGCAGGGCAGGACGGCTGCAGGGGTGGGGAGAGTGCAGAGATGCCCCGAGGCCACCTTGAGAGTTCAGGTGAGAGGTGACCTGCAGACTTCCCAGCGCATTGTGGCTTAGAATTAAAAACAAGCAGCAGCTCTGCTAATTAGACAGCCCCACCCCAGCCAAAGCCCCATCATTAAAACAGGTCTAATGTGATGAGTGGTGATCAGCAATGGTGTTGTTTGCTTGCTTGTTCGTGATCTTTGCTTGGTGCAGGAAGGATGCTCCAAGGTGTGAGTCAGGCGATCCCCCCGGAGGAAACAAGATGCAGACTTCAAGTGATGTCTGTTCGGGCCCCCAAAGTTCCTTCTGGGTAGGTAACAGGTGCTGGGGCAAACAGGGGGCTCTGATCCCACAGCTGGTCACAGCCAGTGCTCCTGGTGGGATTTACAGGCCCCCAGTCTTATGTGTGTAAGCAGGGCTTGTTTTATCATAGAACTCACCGGACCGGCATTCCGGCACCGTTTTTTGACGGATTTTTCCAAGTGGTTGTGAATCGCCCTGTTGGGTGTAGCAGGTTGGCGACAAAAATCATTAACATAGTGCCTGCGGGCTGCTTGTGTGTCGGCGCTGCTCGGCTTGGGACACTGCTCGGCTTGGGACCGGTTGTGTGGTCGCTCACTGAGTGCTTACTGTCGGCGGCGACCATTATGTTTGTGTGTGTGTACAGTGACTGGCTACGTGCAAAGGGTAAATAAGTTCTGTATTTTAAAAACAGTTGGTGAAATGAAAATCTTTTTTAGTGTAAAAGTGTGACCCCAAGACGTGAGTTCCGGCACCTTTTTTTTTTTTTTTTTTACAAAAAAAGCACTGTGAGTAAGTGCCTGGCACACACACACACAGAGAATCATGCGCAGCAAGGGCAGCTGGTTTTCAGCCATGTTGTCCTACTCCTATAAAGCTAAAAAAGCAGAAAAACAACAGGATAATGCCTTTAGAAGAAATAACCAAAATACCCCGCAAGTTTTGCTGTCTTGAGATTAGGTATTGTGTTAGCCCAAGATAGTACAAAATGAAAAGGGGAGTGTTTTGTGGCCTGGTTGGAAAAATACGGTGTGAAACAAGGTATAATTCTGGAAGTCAAATAGATGCTTTTCTTTCATGACTCATGGGATGCCGTGAATGGGATGGGGTCATGTTACTTGGAGGGGGCGGGCAAGCTGCAAGCTCATACTGCGCTTCCCATGATGCGTTTGCCGTGCTCACTTGTGAGGGCTGAAGAACTCAGGGTCCCCCGAGGTTTGTTGTAGGACTTGGCCAGGTGCATATGCGCATCCGAAACCTGCTCTGGCAGCAGTGGGCAACCTGTGGCCCAGACACTGAGTTCCTGTGCCAGTGAACAGGGCTGTCCCCTGGCATCCCCCTAACTCTGCTCACAGAAGTGACATCGGCTGTTGCTCCCACTGGCCAGTTTGATTTGCACAGCACAGCGGACTCTTTGTGGGCTGCAGTGCGCACCAGGTGTGCGTGGACACTAGTTGAATATGCAGCCTCCAACTGGGGTGATTTGTGGGTTAAACACCTCTCAATCACACTAACCCCACTGCGGTTCATCTTGGGAAGAAAAGAATTCAGATTCTGGAAGAAGAGAGTCAGTGTGTAGCCCCCAGTGCCACAACTAACTTTTCTCCTCCTTTTGTTGGTGTTCCTTAAAATGAGGCCTAAAAAATAGATAAACAATTATTTTCAATGTAACCGCTCTGTGCCCTTCTTCCTCTTGGTAATACAAGCTGCTCTCTTTTCCCCTCACTCTGCTTCTCCCATTTGTCTGTGGAAGAGAAACTCAGCCTAGTGCCTGAAAAGTCCAACACGCTCCCTCCTTCATTAGCCCTATAAGGAAGTAAAGATGATGACTTTAAAATCCATCCCTGGGAGTTGTAGACTGGCTTGGCAAACACAGGAGTGACCGTTCTGCCAATCCACCTGCAAGTGCTTGGATTCCCAGGCATTTCATTTCCCTGGGTCCTCTGGATGTTTTGTATGGCAGTTCCCAGCATTCCTGATCATGGTCTGTTTCTCAAGCTGATGGGAGTTGAAGACTGAACATCTGGAGAGTTTGGGAAGGCAGCTTTGCAGTTAAAGCCTTGGGCCTAGCATGGGGAAGTCTTTCAAGATCCTCAAAATCCCTTTTGGTATTAACAATCCTAGTGTTAACTATTGTAAACCACCCTAAAATTTTTAGTGTCATCAGCAAATTTGGCCACCTTACTTCTTACTCCTAATTCCAGATAATTTATGAATAGGTTGAAAAGAATTGGTCTGGAACCCTGTGGACTCGAGGTGACATCTCTGCCTTGCTATTTATCCCGCCCCCCCACCCCATCTCCTGTTCCATAAGAGGCCCTCTCCTTTTGTTCCGTGACTGCTTAGTTTGCTCAAGAGTCTTCAGTGAGGGTCTTTGTCAAAAGCCCCCTGGAAGTCCAAGGAAACAATTTCTATTGAATCACCCTGTCCATTAGTGAGACAAGACTTCCCTTTGCAGAAGCCTTGCTGATTTTTTAAAGCAGGGCTTGTCCCTCTCTGTGCTTACTGATTTTATTTTTAATCCTGCTTTCAAGCAGTTTACCCAGAACAGATGATAAGCTAACTGGCCTGTAATTTCCTGGATTTCCAAACGTGAGCTTGTCCTGCAGGCAGAGTGGCCATTTGGGGAAGCATCCTCAGTGAGGAAATGCCTCTTTCTCAACCATAATTAAGAGGACAAATAACGGACATTGAGTGGGTTACAGTACTAGCACTATTTCCAAAGGGGAAGCTGTTCTTTTGGTCTGTTGTGGCCAAAGCCAGGAACCTTGTGGCACCCTGAGGGCTAATGAGTGTGTGATCGCATGCTCATTAGCCTTGAGATGACAGGGCCACACTGACTGTTCTTAGTAAGTTTAAGCTCTTGCCTGAAGGAGACTCAGCCCGTGGGAGGCTGGTGTCAAGGACAGCACTGCCTGGCTCCTTCATCCTGCCACGAGGGGCGTGGACCAGTAGTGGTTCCCAGGGGCCTTCAGGTGGTCACCCTGACTCCACTGTGAAAACAATGAAGTTAAATGCAGACTGGAAGGAAGGAAGACCCCATGAAAGCCTTCTCTCTCATTCATCTGCATGGCGCTGTGGTTTGAGTGGAAGCAGGAAAGGAGAAGCACCATTGGTAGTAGGTGGACACCTCGGCAGAACATTTCATAGTTCAGAACAGGCCTAGCTCCCTCACCTGGGGCCCTGATTGAACACGCCTGCATTGAGCGGCACTGGAGTGTAGAAGGAATCGATTTGGAAGCCTTTCAGGTAGCTGTGAGCTGGACTGGTTTCCTTAGGAACCTGTAACTTTCAGTCCGTCCTTTCTTTCCTCCATCTAAGAGGCTCTTGTGGAAACCCTCTAGGCTAGGCTTAGGACCCCACATCCGTCTTGGCGTAATTTCTGCTGTTCTTGTTGCTGCCTTGAATATCCGAAGCAGTATGCCTGCGTCCACCAGGACCATGATGCTGTTGTCCTCATGTCCTGAGGGTGGGTTTCCTGTGGGCCTCTGTGTGAGCAGAAGACTTGGCTAAGTAGATCTTAGTTTGATCCAGCTCTTACACATGTGTAACACACTAGTTTGCCTTTTGAAGGGGGACAATAAGCAAATCTGGAATAAGCAGATTTTCCTGTAAGCATCCCTGAAGCAGGTTGGTCTAACCTGTTCCTCCTTGCGGAGCTCGTGGATTCTTTCGGAACCAGTCGTGAACCTCACCGGGAGGAAGCGAGCTGGCTCAGTGCCAGCAAGTCCCTCAGGCGCTCTGTCAGTGGGCAGGTGAGCGTGCCTTAGAAATCCGCTAGGCACAGTTGGTCTTCAAGGCTGTTAGTCAATTTCCAAGTCCCCCCAGGTGGCTGTGGATTTGAAACAGATGTTGTACTTTCTGCAGCAACAGCACCCGGAGAATTGGCAGGGTTGAGGTTCAAGCAGAATAGAGACGAGGATGTGGTAACATTCCAGATTCCCTTCTCGAGTCACCAAAGGACCTTTCAGCCCCCTCGCCTGCTTCCCTCCTTGCTCCGTGAAGAGCCAGCAGTGCTTGCCGTAGGAAAAAGATGAATCAGCAGCAGGAAAACGATGCTGTCTTCCTGGCTGTGCTCCCCCTGCTTTGCAAGTCAGGGCAGAGCAATGGGGGTTGCAGTCCAGCATAGCGAGGGGCCGACGACTGGGAGAAGCTGAGTGAGGGGCTGATTTGGTGGCCCTGGATGGGCGCAGCTGCGTTCAAGACATTCCGCGGGCACGTCCTGCCTTCGAGGCGATGCCGAACTTCCCATTCGTGGCTCTGGTAGCTGCAGGTGCCAAGGGGGCCCTCCACGAGGCAGCTGTCAAGCCACGGACATCCGTGCTGTGCGGAGTCTGAGTGAGCAGGCCTGCCTCTGCCGCGGCCTCTGAGCAAGGCCTTCCCTGGGAGCCAGTTGTTGGTTTTCCATGCCCAAAGCAGGTCATAGTAACTGTTAAAACACAGCGCCCTCTCGGATCACAATTGCAAAATGGGTCACTGTAAAGCCAAGCTATCCCTTTAATAAACCTGTTGTCGTATACATTTAACATTACAAACCCTTGTTTGTTTAGAACTAACATTTCTCTGCTTCCTTATTTGCTAAAAAGCCATGAAGGCGAAAGGCCACATTTCAAGGCATTGAAACCCATCTGTTTGAACAATCTCATGCAGAAGTAGGACAAGCACTGAGCAGAGTTTTTGTACACAACATTTTTAAGCTTGCGTGCACCTGACAAATGCAGCAAAATAACTTATTTTCCGGTACATTTTAAGATATTTTGCATTTTAATATGACAGAATTTTCTGTGCCCCCTTTTATAATAGGGCTTTGTGTTTGAACATTATGAACAGGTGGTCCAATTTTTTGATCTGATTTTGAGTTCTTGAAGGTTTGCCTTGTTGAGCTGGGGCTACCTGAGTCATGTTGCAGGCGGACGACTAACATCCATTTCCTCCTCAGCAGGGAAGTTTCAGGACAGGACAGGAAGGTTTTGGGTTGCGTGTAAATCATACCTTACAGGAAGCCTGCTGATCTGGGCATTATCAAAATGAATCTTCCCTATTGTGTGCAGAAGGTTTGAGCATTTTCTGTTTACTGGGAATTTCCAAGGCAGTGACGCTTGTGCAGAACTCCTGGCAATGGCTCTTCAGTCAAGGACATTTTCTGGGTTGAAGCTTGATTCCTTTCCTGGCTGAAAAACAACTCAAGGCCTCCCAAGTCAATTTTGCAAGCTCGGGTTGGTTTTCCTGCTGGAAAAGCATATTAACCCGCTCCGTAGGAAAATATGAGATTCCTGTGCCACAGGAATAAAGTTAGAGCAGGGATCAGAAATCTCATTCCCCCCTCTCTTGGATGTGCTGCTCTGGGTGTCATCAGGTTGGTCAGGGTGACAAAAGAGGTGACCCATTCAGGCCATGAAGAAATCTGGAAACTGGTGACTTTCTGGGCTGGGTCTAACAGGAAACCTTGGCAGGCACTAATACATCCCAGAGCTGAGTAACAAGAATTTCCTTCAAGCCAGAAAGCGTCTCTTCCTTTCTGCTTTATGGCCCTTTCATCTACTTCCTTACCAAAATAAGCCTTTCCATCTACTACAAAACATATTTTCTCCTTGTCTTTTTCCCTTGCTTATTTTTGCCCAGTCTTGTGCTCAGTTTGTGGATATGTAAAAAATCAATAGTTATTTGGATTGTTGATCATCATGAAAAAGGTTAATAAATGCCATCCAATATTTTTGGACTCTGAAAGCTGATGTTATTTTGTTCATATGTGAACTCTGTAGCTCTCGCTCGCTCGCTCGCTCGCGCTCTCTCTCTCTCTCTCTCTCTCTCTCTCTCTCTGTGTGTGTGTGTGTGACTTATGTAAAGTTACAATATAATGTAACTGTATATATGTAACTTTGTTGTAACTTTGTCCAAAAGCTGTTTATGAAAGAGAGATTGACTTTCTAACTTTCTGTTTCTCAACTAGTAACACTTTCTGCTCTTTTTCCTTAAAAGTTACCAAGCCCCTAATGTGTTTTGCAAATGGAGCTCATAAAACCACCTGAAAGTGAAAGGCAGCAGTGGTTTCATGGCAATTGTGCGATGACACATTTGCTGGAATCCAC
>NW_025335780.1:583609-660040 GCF_004798865.1 Varanus komodoensis
CCACTGATCTAGAATGCTTGGATGTTGTGGGTGCATGTTGTGCGGATGCGACTGCGGGCGGCGGTGTGGCTGAGTGATGCAGCAGAGAGGCGGTTTGCAATGGGGTGCACACTTGTCCGGCGCTTCTCTTTGTTGTGAGCTTTTATAGACGCAGATTCTGCATGAAGCTGCCACTCCGGCCCTGCGTTCTTGGACTCGGCGCTGCATATCCTGGGACTTTAGTGATAGGACAGTGTTTTAAAAAGCCCTTAATAAATAAAATAAATATCCCCGGGGAGATAAGGAGTGTGACTGGGGAGGTGAACATGGCATGGGGCACAATCCTGAGCAGATCATTGCTGCAGGGATGGACCTCGGAAGTTTCCCTGTGAGAGGCCGTCGTGCCCAAGGTGGCCTCTGCTTTTATCCAGCTCTCGGGGCTCCGGAAAGATGAGAGGCTGCCTGCCTGCCTGCCCCCTTGTTCCCCTGACCTCAGTGTTCCTTCCCAGGCCGAGGGCAGTCCTGAGAGGAGCTGGTGAGCCGGTCCCCAAGGCAGCGCCCCCTCTTGCACCTGGCCAGACAGACGTGTGATGCAGTGCTGCCCCAACGCTCGCGTTTCTCCACCTCCCGCGTGGTGAGGAGCCTGCCATGATGACATCAGTGTCTCCACGGCAGGCCATTAGTTGGCGGGGCGGGGAAGAGAGACGGAAGAGGGCAAGGAGGGTGCATCACCGTCTGTGGTTCCAGAAGGGTTTGGCTACCCGGTGTTTCCAAAAGCTTTGACTCAGCTGCCTTGGCTGAGTTGTAGGCAGGTCCAAGGCACCCTAATTAGAAGCCCTTCTTGCAGAGCTTTCTGGATAACAACAGAGCAAATGGTTATTTATTGTGCTTTCATGCCACGTTAGCAACTGGATTCAGCAGTTGTTATTGTTCACTCTCTGAAGCCACACAGATCTCTTCCTGAAATGACTCACAGCTCTTCCAAGGAAAGATGGGATGAAAACCTAACTTAGTTGTGGTAATTCGTGTGAATCTGGCTTGACCCCAGGATTTCTGCTTGTAAAGGCATAAGCTAAAGATGGATAAAACCACAATGTTCTGCTTCTTTGTCTATTTTAGAAGGTTCTCCATGTTGAGACACATGTGGTGTTCCCTGACAACATTTTGAAAGGTTGCGCCTTTATATTGTCTCCTGTGGGGTGTGCTGAGCAGGACCGTACAGTCTGTCCTCCGAAGCTGCATTCAGATTTTGACGAGCTGTGTCATGACTTTGTGTCCTTCACAAGCTTGGTCTTGGCTTTCCAGAGCCAGGCCTGTGGCCAGCAGATTTGGAGCCCAGCTTGATGAGTCCCAGCTGCTCTTGGCTTTGGGGCAGGGCAGCTCTGTGAATCTGTGCCTGCGAAGTGAATCTGAGCAGCCCGGGCTTGGCGCACCGGCTGGCTTGGTCCTGCTTTTGTGGCATCGTACACAGCCTGGGCGTGAGAGCGCAGAGCCTCAAACATGCTCCCCGCCCCTCCCCACGAGCACAGCTGGGTGCGCCTTTCAACACTTGCTCAATAGAGCTTTGCAAAGGCACTGGCAGGGGCTGCACTTCTGCATCCATCCAGAGATTGTGCAAGTCCTGAAAATGTGGCTTTTGCTGAGTCTACTTGGGCTGCTTACGAAGTGCTTGTGAGATTTTCCTCCTGGCCCTGCGTGACTCATCTGGCTTCCTGCTTGGGCTGCCCTGTGGTGCTCCCAGGGTGAGATTCAGAATGGGGCGGCCTTCTGCAGCCGCAAGGAGAAGTAGTCACTCAGCGTCTGTGTTGCAGAGCTGGAGGGGCAGGAACACCGCACAACACCTTGTTCGAGTTCGTGCTGCCCCCCCCCCCCGAGGCACGATCTTGCTGCTTGAGCCCGCCACCTTGGCAGTCCACTTTTAATTGCAATTAAGGCATCTGAATGGAATGTCGCAATTCACGTGCAGGGCCTCGTGGTGTGTTGCAGAGCCAAGCCCCAGTGCTGTGCTCCCCTCTTTCCAAAGACAGAGGTGTCAAAGTGATTTGCTGTACTCCCTCTCTCTCTCTCTCTCTCTCTCTCTCTCTCTCTCTCTCTCTCTCTCTCTCTCTCTCTATGGGGGCTCTTGAAATTTCTTTCACATATAGTTGCTGGTTGATCCTGGCTTGCAAGGAGTCTGCAGATTCCTTTACAAAATAGATTTTGCACCTGTAGTCAGTAAATGCTGCTATGCAAAGAAGCAAGACGAGGAATGCAGCTGAACTAATTCAGCATCCCAGCAGGACTGGGGTCTGGAGACCCAACGCATTCCAGTTGCGAGGACAGTCGTTGCTTTGCCCTGTGGATCCCCCGCCAGCCTTGAGAGACTTGGCCAAATGGAGTCTTTTTGTCCTCACACTGGGGGTGAAGTGGGTGGGAAGGGGGAGCCGATGCAGGCCAGTTGTGTTCACAGGTGTCCAGCCATCCTGGGAAGTCTGCTGAACAATGCCTCGTATTTGGGGCCCTTTAGCGCAATCCCCAGTTTTCCTGTGCACAATTAATGGCATGGGTTCCCTCCCCATTCACTATCTGCAGCTATGTGGCTTCTTCAGAAAGTTTCAGATATGTCAGCACTGACCCATTACTACATCTGCCAAATGTTATTTTTCGTATGCATGTTTGTTTCATGTTCGTATGGGAGACTGAATCATGAATTTGGTTTGCCACTTGTAAAGAACGCAAAACTGTTTCCTTGTCTGAAGTGGCTTTCTAGAGTTAACTCCAAATGTGATGCAACACAACCAGGAGCAAATGCTGCTCTGCTTGATGGGAGTGGATCGCCATCTGATTCTTGGAATGAAAGGAAATTAGATCATGCTTTTTGTGCCATTACTGTGGACTCTTCTGCGTATTCATCCATGACCCTGGCTTTCAAATGTTCTGCCTTGAGGGCCCGTTCCCCTTTTGACTTGTCCTTCAAGGAGCACTGCATGACTCTCAAACTTTGCACATTGGCAGAAAATGCTGGTACATAGCACATGTGTAAGGTGCATTGTCTGGTACATGCACAATTCATGGGCTTCATTGTATGAGTAGAGCATATATCTCTACTCATGGCCAATGCTTCCCCAGGAAAGCAGGTCACAGGAGAAGGGAATTAGAGATGGGCCAGCCGCCTCTTCCAAGGACGTTTTTCTGCCTTGTTTCATCTTCTCAGTGAGGAATTTCGTGCATGCCTCTTGAAACTCCAGCTTTATGCAAACATAGCTTGAAAACCACTCTTCTTAGGACAACCTTACCTCTTCTGGTGCCCTCCACGTGATGGGCTGTGCTGTCTGAAATGTGCACTCCAACACTTCTGGGGGACACGATATTGGGAAGGTTGTTCGAATGTGTCCAAATGCTTAAGGGCTAACCTGTTCCATGTTAAATGATTTCATTTAATAGTTCGAAATGGGAGGATCTTTGTTGATCCTGGGGCTCAGCAAAAATCACCTTCCATGCAGTTATTTGCTGTCTGTGCCAGACTGAGAAGGTGGATTTATTGAGAAAATGACAGCAGGAAAAGTTGTCTATTTCCCACTGCTATTTATTTGAGGAAGATAACTGTAGGCCAGCCATTAAGGTCAAATTTAGTTTGGCAGTTCGGATGCATCTCAGGGTTGGGAAGGAAGACGAGCACCCCTGCTTCAGGAGAAGAGTTAGATTTTTCCATGGACTTTCATCAGCATTTGGCTTGGGCTTCTCTGGTCACCCCAAACTTTCTAAATATGCATCTGCAAGACTATTTCCAGTTTTCCAAAAGAAGAAAAGATGAGTCAGGTGCTTAAACAAATAATGCTTGCTCTGCTCAATGCTTTTTGAGTTCCCTTCCCTTTCATTCAAGGCCACTGGGGGGAAAGGAAGATGCGTTTGCCATTTTAGAAGGCCAGCCAACTTCTAGAAAAGTTACATTTGGATGTTAGGAACGTTTGGCCTTCATGTTGTTGGGTGAGAAAGCTGAAGTGGGGTGTCAGCTGTTTACCTCTGAAGAGAGGGCTCAACACGCCTGTGTGACATCAGCTCTCAATTAATTGATTGATTAATGTCGACACTGCCCAATAGCCAAATGCTCCTTTTTTGAGAGAGAGTTTTGCTCAAAGTCTTTCCTGAAACTCATAAGTGGCTTTGTCGCCCAAACAATTAAGGCTGGCTAAATACCCCAGGGCCTTTTCCAGAAATATATTGACTGCCAAGATCCTCCAGTGGATAATCTGGAAAAAGAACCCCATGGCCCGTTTTAAGGACGAGGAAGCCCTGAAGCACAAGTGCTAAAACCACGAACCTTCTTCCCCAGGTGCTGGGCGTGGCCAGGAGTTGATTCCGCATCTGGAAGGGGCTCCTGTGCAATGTCGGACGATGACATTGTCTGTCCCAGGCTGGTGCTCAGTGTAGCTTGACCTTTTTTTTCATCACCGTGTCATAATCGGTTCTGAAGCAGCCATGCCCCGTAATATGCTCAGCGTAGGAAAGCCAATATCTATCCCAGATGAGCCTTAAGGGAAGAAGAATGGAGTGTTTGTTGGCGTTTCCTACTTGAGAAGCGTTACAAGGAGCTTCTTTGTGACGGACATAGAAGCACAGATGCTGTGGCTGATGGGAGGGGGCTCGCTTTCACCCATTCCCATTGGCTTCTGTGGAGATGGAGCACTTCCATGATGGGTGGCTGTGGCTCCTCTGTTGATCGGACTTGGCCTTGCCTTGCAGCGAGCGTTGCCATAGCAGCGGCATCTTGGCTACCACTGGCCGGCTTCTGTAGCCAAGCAGCACTTCCGTGTTGCCACACAGTAGTTTGATTGTGTGGGATAGAGGAGCATATCCAGTGCTCCTGGCAAAGACATTTTTACCGCACCCGTCGAGAGTCATCCCTGAGGTCAGCTACCCCAAACCACTGCCCTCTGATTGGCCAGCGACGGGTGGCATTTCACAAATATCTTGCTGGTGCAGAAAGTCCTTGATCTACCAATGCGCGATGAACCAGAGACCTACGGACAGGATATTTCTCCTGTAGAAACTTTCTCATGAGTTATCCAGTTAGAATCTATATCCAACCATAATTTGACTTTGGGAAAAATTTGATGGCAGTTTCTGCAAGCGGCAAAGAGGCCTGATTGGATCCTCAAACAGTTTTATTGGAAGTCAGTTGATACTCTCGGGTGGGATGCTGACTCTTCCTTTTCTTCTTTGAATTTTCGGGCTGCTCTGCAGCGCTCTGTTATGGGACTGGCCAGTCACGTGTAACGGACCAGAAGTTTCTAATCAGGAGTGGGAGTCATCAGCCTGGTGCTACGTAGTGTGGTCTCTTAGGTGCGGTCAGTGGTGCTTTTCTTGGGATGGCTTTTTCTTAGGGCTGTCATATTTGATTAGATGAATGGACTTAAAAACCATACAGCAGATCTTCTGAATTGCACTACTGTTTTGGAGTACATGTGGCAAATTTATAAAGCACACCCTGATGCAGAACTCTCAGGATGGCAGACAATTTAACAGCAAAACATTAAAGACATTGCAGAATGACAAAGATGGCAGCTACTGTGTCAGCAGAATCATGCAGAAGCTGTGGATTCCAAGCATACAACAGGGCAGGGATGCCTGGAATTTCTTTAGAAGCTTTGCCAGAACCCCAAAAGGGTTGGTGCCAGGCGAGATTCTCTAGGTGGGGTGTGTAGAGAAGACCCTCCCAGGCACCAGATGGCTAAGGATGAGTAGCACCAACTTGGCCTCCACACACTTCTGGGTTCAAAGTGCCAGCGAAAGACCAAAGAGCTAGCAGATATAATACCTTATGGAGAGGCTGCAAATGTGTCTTCCTTGGTGCTTTGAGCTTCTGCAGTGGTTTCAATTTTTAGAAATTGTGTGGATTTAGAGGCAAAAACCCATTAGATGCCTTTTGACTCTCTGGATGTGATCCCGTGACGAAGCTGACTTGTATCCATGGTTGTTTTGGGTCAAAATTTGAACAAGTAGCTGCTCCAGGCTCCCAAGTGTGTGTTTTTATCTTGAAGTGGAATTGCTCTGAATGAGCATCAAAGGAGCCCCTGGCTCTCTGGACTAAGTGTTGCATGCTTGCAGCTGTTGGAGAGAAAATAGGAACAGGCCAATCCTTAAACAATTCTTAGACACGCTGTGCAGGCTAAATGGCTGGGGGCCTCTTGAGGAGGAAAGGAGGAAAGGGGTGGCTTTGTTGTCATTTTTAAAAAACAAGACTTGCACATTTTTCAAAGGCAACGTTCAAAGGGCTGTCCCTCCCCAGCAGGAACTGCCTCTTTTCTCATGCTAATCTCAGATCCTGGTTTGCAAGATATGCCCCATCCGCCATGGCTGGCTGCCTTGCCTCTAGGGCGTGTGCTCATGGTTCCCTTGCACCTGATGTCTCCCCGGCTTGGCCGCTCCTTGACAGGGTTCTTTTCTCAGCTGCAGTGGCAGCTCTGCTGGAAATCGAAGCGATCCAGGAAAAAGGGCAGTTCTGTCGCGTTGCAGGAACGGGCAGGAAGGGTGTGCAAGAAGAGGCACAGCGATCCGATCGGAAGGATGACGCAGAGCTGGGCCTGATCCCGACTCACTGCATGATGTACCTACTGGGGAGAGGAAGGAGGGCACTCAAGGCCCCCCTGCGAACCCGCCTTCCCCCCAGCAGAGGCCACCGCTTGGGGGGGGGGATGGCTTGCTGTTCCGGCCGTGCCTCCATGCAACCCGCCCCTGCTGATGGCAGCGATCTCTGAGCTGCTGGTGTGGCTTGCTCCCTGTGCAGAACATGCTGTCCTTTCTCCCTTTTGGAGGAGGAAGGAGCTGCCTGTTGTGCCTCTGTCAGCTCGGAACAGTCCGCTGTGCCCAGGAGAAGTGCTCTCTGGGCAGGGCTGGGCTCCTCCTGGGGCAGGAAACCCGCATTCCAGAGCAGCAGCCACTGTGGGGCTATGGGGGCCTCCAGATTCCCTTAGCAAAGTCTGGGAAGGTAGCGCTCCGCTCCAGCTCAAGGGATGCCCAGGAGCAGGCACCTTGTGTTGGGGCAAGTGTGCATGAATTCCAGCGTATCTTCTTGAATGTGCTTAGTTCTCCATGGCAGTGAATGATCCCTATCATAAACGTGATGCTTCATTTCTTTAAACTTTTCTCTGCTTGGGTTATGTGGCCAGCATTCTGAGAACGCAGTTCTAGTAGAACCGGTCTTACAACCCCGCACTGTTGCAGTTATTGGCACACCTAAGTGCTTGCGCTGAAATAGGATCTCTTGACGCGGCTGCAGGTAGTTCCGCCACCTTTTAAAGTCAGCATAACTGTATATGCTTGGAAAGGCGGACCCCAGTTATGCCTTTGTTCTTCGTTAAGTCAACCCTATTGGCATCCGGCTTACTCGGGTTGCGCTGTCCTTCAGTCCTCAGAGTTCTCTGGCCTTCACCCAGCACAGGCCTCCAAGGAAGCTCACCTGCCCTGGCATCACTGGCTGGAGTCCACGATTTCTTGCCTGTGTGATGGGAGGCTTCCCGCCCAGCCGTGCCTTGCATTCGGCCTTTAAAACCGCCTGCAGGTGGGCCTCTCAAGCTCGCTGGATCTCTGGCCTTCCGCTTTCCCATCGCTTGGACTTCATCTAGGCCAGTATCAGCTACATCAGTGCATCAGTGTGGCCAACTTCAGCAACTCAGGGGATCTCCCCCCCCCCCCTCCAGCCTGCACCACTGCAATTTTGTAAGGTGGCAGCAACAACAAATTTTGTTAATCTGGCACCTGTTTCTTTGACTGCGAACTGGTAAGGCCCAGTTTAGTGGCCAGATTTTGCTTGCAAGCCAGTTCTTTCTTTCTTTGGCAGCCAATCGACTTTCTTTTGTGGTCTCCAATCTCGGTGGTGGTGGTGGGGGAATTCAGAACCCACACGGGGGGGGGGGCAGCAGCCCCTGTCCTATGCTGATGGGGTAGCTTGCTGGGAACATTTTGCTGCTGTTTCAGCCTTGGTCTGTCTTAAAAATAGTTTCAGGAAGCCTTGCAGTTAGAATAAATGAGGATGTTTATGCAGGAGTTCCCCCTTGACTACTGGAATGGATGGATGAGGGGTGTATAAAGTTCTTCCGAAAAGGTGGTACTTTTAGATTGTGAGTGTCTCAATGGTCATTATTTTTCCCCTTTTCCTTCTTCCATGCATTTTCCATGATAGGCTAAAACATGAAAATGTAAATATTGGGAAGAGTTGCACATTTTTCCTTTGAACAAATAGGTTCGAATGTGGATTGGCACATTCCACAAGTGCGCGTTAACATTCATGCAAAGTAGAACAAGCTGAGCAAAACTTCCCTGTTGAAAATCAGACTCTGTTCATGAGGAGGTGAGGAAGTGAAAGATGCGGATAATCTGCAACACAGAAAGAGCAGGCTAGGCAAGAGCCTTGCGCCCATTCCCATGGATCCCTTTTGTGGCCAAGAGTAACAGCGGCTCAGCGCATTCTTTGCCATCCTAAATGTATTGATATCTAACAAGCTTATGTGACTTACCTTTAAAGCTTTGTTTACTAAATCTGTGCCAGGTTAATTTTGCAAGCAGTATAAACACACACACGGAAAGCTTCTCCAGTAGCTAAGTAGCTTAACTGAATTTCTTGATAAGGGAAAAATGCAACATTGTAGTTTAAATCTTGAACCAAATTCCAAGTTCTGTAGGAATATCTGTAAATATTGGAAAGTATGGCTGCACAGTCACATACGCTTTGCTTACATGAGAATGAAAGGAGGGACAGGGGAAGGCACTGAAGGCTGGCAGCATTCAGCATGCCTGCAGCACCGTTTATGGTGCCGTCACCCGGACAAAGTTAATTAGAACTTTTTAGATTTGATTGGCACTAGATCCATTCCAGTTGCCCAACTAGATTTGTATCATGCTACTAATTAATTTTAGGAAACAAGGCATCTCAAAAAGTAGACAGTTTTCCATGGAAACATACAATTCTGATAAAGTCCTAGCCTCCGACAACTCTATCGGATAGACATTCTCCTGTGTGCGTGAAAGAGACGGACACACGGGCAGGCCACACGGGCAGGCCACAGTTGCTTTTGCATTTCTCTTTCCATCCCATAGGTGGCTGAGACGTTCAAAGCCGATTTTTAGCAGATACTTGGAAGGATGCACTGTTTATCTTACAGCAGCACATAAGCTTCTTTCATACCCACATGCCCGTGGCTTTTCAGTGGTGTGATTCATGCTAGCATTCCAGTGATGCAAACTCAGAAGACTGTCCCTCCAGTTCGCCACGAGCTGATGCCTAAATGCTGGAGGTGGAACTGGCGCTAGCTGGCGGCTTCTTGACTTTGCAGCATGGATGCAAGGAGCCCCTGTGAGTGGAAGCGAGAGCATAAAGTGTGTGTCTAGGCAGATGCACATCATTCTCTGCAGGGAATGCCCTGATGTGCAGAGCTGCAAGTTTGCTGTACACAGGAAGTTGCCTTCTGCAGGGCCAAATCCATGGTCCATCCAGCTCGGGATTGTCTACACTGATGGTCTACCCTAACCTGTGCTCTTCCAGCGTGCGGAGCCAGTGTGGCAGAGTGGTTAAGAGCACGGGATGGGGAACCAGGCGGTCTGGCTTCTAGCCCCACTCAGCCCACTGGGTGGCTTTGGGCCAGTCACAGGCTATCAGCCCTACCCTCTTCTTTCCCCCTTTCACCTTCCTTCTGATGGTGGCAAATTCTCAGTATTAAATTAATTCTGGAGCCTCGTATTATCAGCCTCAGCACTTGGACGGAATCTGCCCCTTTAGGCATTTCAGTTTGCTTGACATGTTGCCCTCTTTGAGCACCATAGCAGGTTTTCCTCTGTCTGTCCTTTAGGGCATGTTTGCAAAAGGAACCATAGCCCATAGTCCGTTTCACCTGGCTTCTGTATTGCCCCCTCTGCCTAGATTCTTCTTTAAAATCGGGCACTCCAGCTATCCCCAGATGTATGTCCCGGACATGTGCACTGTGTTCATTTAATCCAGGAGATGGGAACCCTTTTCCCACCAGTTGTAGCCCATAATAATACCCTACTGTCTGCACTTGCTTCCAGTTGTGTGAATAAAGAGACTATAATGCTTTCTGGAAGAAGGAAAGAGACGGAATAGATTTTAATCCTGCAGCAGATTTCATTGTGTTTATTAGCTGCACCTTGGACCCCTTCAGCAACATTCATTGTCTGGCTGTTTATTGAGGGGGTGGGAAGGACACTTTGTACTGACCACTAAGGAGAGAATCTACTGTGTGTTCAGATCATGCAGCCAGATCGGAGGTGCTGCAGCGCGGTTGAAACAAAGAAGTCAGGGAGAAGAACTGTCCTGTAACAGGCTTCTAGCTGGTGGCATTTATTTTGACCTGCAGGGCTCAACATGTCCAGCTGGGTGTGCAGTAGACGCTGTCCGGGTGGATATCCTGGCCTGAGAGAAAGATGAAGGGTGGGTCCTTGATCAAACCAAGCCAGAACTTTCCCTGGAAGCAAAGCTGTAAACGCTGAAGCTTCCATGCTCTAGGCACATCCCTGGAGAAGACAAGAAAGGCAGAGGGAGGAGAGGGAGACCAAAACGAGGAGGCCACAGTCTTGGGTTCACAAGAGCTCAGCAGGGCTCAGGGCGTTCTGGCGGCTTTCATGCACGTGGCCACCATGTCTTGGATCAACGTGGACTTGCTGGAAAAGATCTTTGTGAGCATTGCCAATGGAGTCCCAGTTGGCAAGATGTATTTTTCAGCGCTATTCCAACAATCTTGTCTCTCCCATCTCTAAAATTGTCCCATTCTAAGCTACTGCCACAAATTGTGTTGCACAATCCCGAAGGGAACTGGGGCATGGATTTGGGTGCATAGGAAGACTGCACACCAGGCCTCTAACCGTGTTTCCTTTTGTCTCCAGGATTGTCCCTGTGAGTTTGAGGCTGCTTTAGCAAATTTGTCAGCAACTGTACCGGACAGGAGACAGCCTGCTCTTAAGCCATTTCTCCATACACCTTCCTTCCTCCAAAATGATGGGGAGGGGACAGAGTTGGGGCCGCCAATGCAGCCGCCTCTTTAATTTTGGATTAGGGGTTGGTTTAACTTGCAGTTTCAAGTAGGCTGGATTCAGAAGGGTTAACTTTGGATAGAAAGGGGAGAGGAAGTCATGGTGCTGCTGCCCATTTGGCCTCCCTACCCAGGATTTGCTGAATTGGTAGGACTGACGCCATCCGGAACATTATACCCTCGCCACCCTCTCTTTAGCTGCTCTTTTCGCTTCCTTGTCTTCCACTTCCAGCCCTTATTTGCAAGCGAGCACTGCTCTCCGCCTGGCGCCTGGCCAGCTTTGTTGGGAGCCAGTTAACCATCGATGGGAGAGGAGGACTGTGGCTGTGCTGTGCGGCTCATCTCTGTTCGGAAAGTGGGAGGGTGGAAGTTCACTTTTGGCGCTTACAGAGAAGGATTAATCACAAGCCTGGAGCTTTGCATGGAAAACTGATCAGGGTTATATTCTCGACACTGCTGGAAGTCATTTGGAATAAAGTGGGCTTTTGGAATGGATGTGGCTACTGTCTTTGTTAACAGTCTCTGGGCTGCTGCTTCTTCTGTGAAATCTGATTTTAATATTTGGGGCTTATAAATCTTCTTTGATTTTGCTTGTTTAATCACTGAAAGCTACTATAGACAAATAATTAAGCCTTTCTGGGCTGGAAGCATGAACAAGCCATGCATTCTCTGCTTGTTGAAAGAACAATAGTACTTTTTTCCCAATTGGAAAGATAGATGGAGACAAGAAGGTGGGAGGTTGACTACAGAAATCCATTTCCTCAATATGAGCGAAGCTTCTTGCAGATGGGATCCCTTGCATGACAATGTATATCAAAACGGAAGGCACATTTTTCTTGCAACACAAAACAAATGCAAACACCTGCAGGCTGATAAAATAACTCAAGACATAATTAATTAACCATGACTGTGTAGAAACGTCCCTGGTTTGGACAACGCCACAACCCATCCTGATTTGTTAGTATAGGCAGGTTGCCCTGCTACATCAAGCCAACAGGGGCTGCTTCAGCCAGGGGCGCTTGCCTGCGAGACAAGTTCATACGGGCTGCAGTTCATGCAGGCTGTTCTGGGGTTGTTTTCACCCATGATGGCTTATGGTGTTGTCTGAACCTGCACAACCTGGGTCAGATCACTGAGTGTCACCGACAGCAGCCATTGAAGTGTCCAAGTGGTACTTGGGGACTGTGGGCAGAACCTTTCCCCTGCCTGCAGCAGCTGTGTGTGTGTGTGTGTGTGCGCGCGCGCGTGCATACACACGCGTGCAAATGATCTGCCCGATCCTGCCTTTCAAAATGCTGCACTGGCTGCAAACACAGCTGTTACTAAGAGCTTGTCAGAACAGAGGTCGCCTCTGCTCTGTGGGAGCCAAGCTTCTTGCCCCCAGGAAGACTTTCCCCATCCAGCGATTTGCAGCACGTGTGTTTTCCTTCATCCAAGATCTCTCTCCTGGTGCTTTTGTTCCCTTAAACATTGGACACCGGATCATAGTGCTCAAGTTCAGTCTCACCAAGATGCTCCACTGGACGTGAGGCTAAAAGCAGCAGGTCTGATGCCGTTAAACGCCAGTGGGCAATGAACCTCCAAGGCTCGCCTGCCGCCTGCATGTGATTTTGGCTGGTCGGTCGGAGAAATCCTTGCAGATGGCTAAGGAAATAACAGCAGTCCTGCTGATCAGATTTGTTTACAAGCGTTTGGGACGCTGTAGGACTCTGTGAAAGGTGCCGCTTGTCTCCAGCAAGGCAGGGCTTTTTGGAAGGTGGATCTGCATGCGGAGGAAGGAGGAGGAGGGGAGGGAGGGAGCCCATGTCTGGACTCTGCTTTAATCATGACCGGCTCCCCCTTTCCTTGCATAATGAAATCATGCTGCTAAAATGTTCTGGGGAGGATTGGCACACATCTGTTGAAGCTGGGGCTGTCTCCCTGCAGCCGCGCTTAATGGTGTGCACATAAACCCTGGAGCCGAGACATGGAGGCTGGACAAGTCCTGTTTTCTGTTTTTCCACAGGTACTGCCAGCACCCCCCCCCTTCCTGCTTCTCCTTGCCCCCTTCAGCCCCCACAACGCTGTGAGCACAGATGGAGAGCAGGCAGGGCTTTTGTGAGGAGGAACCGCCAGACCATTATAGCCATGTGTGTTACTGGAGCAGCACAACCACGCAGAAACCAAGTGGGAACCCCATGTGGCGATTAAGCCTCTTCCCCACCTGGTGTGTGAAAAGCGTTTCCAAAGCGATGATGTCATTGTGGAGTGAAGCACAAATCTGCAAGTTGGTTTCCTTGCCTTTCTGTGGCATAGGAGGGGCCAGTGCCCGTGTTCTGTCTACATTGCCCACACTAGCTTGGCAGATTTTTAAGAAGAAAACATTGCCCCGGTTCATGCCAAGTAAGTCCCGACTTGGCTGAAGTGTTTCTGTGGAAGGCACCCTCCAGACCAGCTTTCCATGATCTGGCATCCTTCCGGCATTTAGTACTAGTAGCGACTGGTCCATGGCGTGTTTGTGACCTTTCTCTTGGATGGAGACAGGCTGGAGATGCCGCCTCTGGTGCGTTGTTGTAATGCAGCCCCTGCCTGGGGCAGACTTGCATGTAGTCCGGTCTGCCAGGGGCTAAGAAACTGGAGGCAGGTGTTAGAGCAAATCAAGCACTTGTGCAGCTGGAAAGGAGCTGACCCTCTCACATTTGGGGTTTAGTCCTGTAGTGTTTAGCTCTTACAGTGGTTAAAACAGCAGCAATGAACCAATTTACAATAATTTATGCTTGGAGTGCAATTCCACTGGTTAAATATTTAAGATGAAGAGGTTTTGGATTTTTAAACAGGCTATTTTCAGGTACTAATGCTATTGCATCCTATAGAAACTGGTCAGTCGTATTTTTCCAGTTAGGGGACAGAATTAAATTTGAGTCCTTCGATCCAGTTTTTGCAGCTGCTTGCCTAACAGGAACAGGAAATGCAATTTTAGTTCACATCCAGTGTATTTATTTTGGTCTCTCAGAGCAGAAAACAGCAAGCAGAAGGCATATCTTGGATGTAGCCGCAGCATTCAAAATCTGCTGTCTAAGGGGGATCCATGTGAAAATTGGCGCCTCCTGGGATGCAGGGGCCAGTTTCTCTGGAGTGGCTTGTTACAATCCTCACTTCCCTTGTTTCTGTTGCATTGATGGAAGAGTAAAGAACTTGAGCCTCCCCTTAGATCTACATTTCATAAAACCGACATCAAGCCAATAATTGTGAGGAATTGATTCCTTGGAGCAATGCTTCGCACTGCGTTTTCAGCACACGACGCGTGTCTTTTCCAAGAAGAAAAGAGACAATCATTTCCATACGGCTGCATGTCGCCCAGTTCCTCTAAGCCTGCATGTGGGGTGTTGCCACAGCGCTGCTCCTCTGAGGGGCTCGTGGTTTGGCAGCGGAGCACCCCAGGAGATTCTGGGATCCCAGCATGATCCAGCTGGCATGGAGTCCACTGTATTCCCCCTGCTAATGCGTGGACAGACTGTTCCTTCCTCTTTCCACTTGCAATGCAGGTTGGTAATATGGCTGGATGTCACATCCACTGCCCATGGTGTGGTTTTGTGGAAAGATGCTAGGGATCAGTCAAGTAATTTAATGAAAGCAAAAGCTGCTTGGGGCTGGGCCACACACCCGGAGCAGCAAGGCCTCCTGATGTCGTGAGTGGAGCCGGCTGGTGCCGGAGGTCAGACTAGATGGCCCGGGAGACCCCTTCTGACTCGCTCTGCTTCTGTGCATTTAGAGGAGCTGGTTTCATGCCTTGCTGCCTCGGTCCGACCTCGTGGTGGGATTGAGCATGCGCAGTTGGATTGCCTAGTAGATGCAAGCCACTTCTTGCCTGCATTGCCGGCTGCAGTTGCGTGTTCAGGGAAGGGCCGTTTCTCACCAGAAACAAAGCACAGCGAGCAGAGCAGGGCCATGCATGTGCCTTAAGGCTGAAGCTCAGCAGTCTTCTCTTGGTCTTTACTTATTGCTTCAAGGCAAAGCTTGGACTTGAGAAGCCACCATCCACATTCTCCTTCAGGTCGCTATGCATCCAGGTGCCACTCCTAAATGCTGATTGCTGTAACCTTTATATCTTTCCTAGATTATTCCTCGGCTGTACAGAAATTCTCCCAGACCCTTCAGTCCTTTCAGTTTGACTTTATCGGGGACACTCTGACAGATGATGAGATTAATATTGGTGAGTGCTTCCTTGGTGTGCTTTTGGCCATCTGCTACTGGAAAATTGGCCCGGGTTCTGATTGTGTGGAATTTCTTTCTCACTGGGGAATATCCCTTATTAAAAACTATGCACGTAGTTGTAGCACCCCCCAAGTTACCTTAGGATAAAGCAATGTGCAAGCCTGCCTTTGGGAAAAGTTTGGCCACTACAGTTCTTGCAGAAAAACAATGGTGTAGGGCCACGCTCTGGCTTATACGTGGCTTTTTGTAACCTGTAGGGTGGCCTGTTTGTAGCTCATAAATAGCACCTGGAATTGCAGCTCTGTTCTTGAGGATTATCCTGTGCTTGATGTGGAATCCTGCCCCTACAGAGCATGCCTGGACACAGAAATGGAAGATGGGTGTGATGATCCATGGGAAAAGACTAAAATGAAATCTGAGGCCAAACCAGAATGTCACAAATGGTGGTGCAAGATTCTGAGCACTCCAGAGCTTTTCTTCAGGCTCAGATGCCCAAAAACCAGGGTGGAGGAAGAACCCCCCAAAATCTCATGGCTACAACTTCTGGCCTATTTCTGTAAAAACATTTTTGGCCTAATGTCTGGCTTCCGATGCCAGGATCTTGATGCTGAAGCCGGCTTGCGATGGGAGTGGAAGAGGAGGCATGAGCACCTACGCGGGGGAGGCAGCATAGGGCCTCTTGACTGGCCGTTCCACACGGCCATCATGATGAGCAGCCCTTTGTGGCTTTTCCTCCATTGAAAAGCCGTCAAGGCTGGAGCTCCTCAGTGCAGCAGGTGGCATACATTGAGTGTTGTCCCTTGGCACCTTCCTTCTTCCCACCACATTTTTATGGTCAAACTCTTAATTGGTGAGAATTAAACTTTCCACCCTGCAATATGTGCACAGACTAGCATCGGTTTCAGGGGTTTCCAGGTTCGTGTCTCTCATGTTTTCTTGGTTCTGCTGCTCGTGGTTCACCCTAGCAGTGGTTCCAGAAACAAAGAATTCATTGGCTTGGCAGGAAAGTCATCTTAATGGAACCCAGACGAGGAACGCGAAGAACCTGAGAGTGCATCCTTTAAAAAAGGCATTTGTGGAATCCATCTGGCCCTTGAACTAACTGCTGTTGCTCAGCCCTACCAGCAGTTGTGGAGGTCAGAAACGGCTGCTGTGGTGACCTCAGGGACTGAGGGTTCTGATTCAGTGAGCTGGGGATTCTTAGCACTCTTGAAAAACTCAGGAAACAGGCAGATAGTAATTGTCTGCTGACATGAGTCAGAGAGAGCATGAACAGGGCCTCAAGCGTGATCCTGAAAAGTCACCGTTGCGCTTCATCTTCTTGTTGATGGCAGGTTGAGAGAGAGCAGTGCTCCCGTCTCCCCTTTCCAGGGGAGGGGCTGGAAGCACCTCTTCCCCACCTGTCTTTCCTGCTCTGGCGGGACCCTGGCCGTCTGCAGCCTTCCCTCCAGCAGTGGAAATGCAGGGATCGTGGCCCAGCTGCCCGGGCAGCCCCAGAGCCGGGCAGAAGACTGGCTGGTTGTCTCTCTGTGGTGCCACGTTTAGGGGCACCCACATGGTGGCTTGCCCGCCTGTATGAACCCAGCGGCTGTGCCCGGGCGTCTGCGGAAAGAGCAGGTCCCTTTGCCCAGCACGGGAGGGCCGCTCAGGTTCCCATGTGCAGTATCCCATGGTGTGGCTTCTCTTCACAGCTTCCATGACTGTGTAAGTATGTCGGGGAGTCATGGCTGGGGAGGAAAGAGTCGCACTTCTCTGTCACTCAGTTTCAGTAAGGAAAAGGCCCCGGCGTGGTGACATGCTGTGCCCAAAAAGCGACGTGTGGGTTGATCTGCTTCTGGTCGTTGTTGAGTGACTTCCCATGCCCACAGCATGGTGAAGATCTATCCCAGTGCAAAGTTATGATGACAAACGCCACTATATGCATTTAGAATGCTGAAGGTGTTCCATGAATTGTGGCAGGTAATGATTATTGAGGGACTGAATTGACATCTCTTCGGGTGTTTCCAGTGAGGGCTTCCTGGACTCCAGATCTCCAAGTTTCCCAATTGCACTTCTCCTTGTGTTTCTTCTGCTTTCTTCTTCTTCTTTTCACCTGGTGCAGAAAATCTGTCAAGGCGGAAGAGTCCAAAGGTCAGTGCTAAAAGCCCTGCCTGGACACATCCTTGGAGTCAGCTCTGAGTAACCGATTCCCCTTCTCTCCTCTGCAGCTGAATCCTTCAAGGAGTTTGCAGAGCTGCTCCAAGAGGTGGAACTAGAGAGATCCATGATGGTAAGAGCACCTCCCCTTCCTCAGCAGCCTCAGGTGTGTTGAGGACTGCAGGTGAAGACCAACTCTCATTGGGGTGGGGGATGCTTCAGTGCAGGGGGGCAACCCACGTGGTCTGCCTATTTTTCTCCCTCTTATGTCCAAAGCACTGGCAGCAGCAGAGAGATGCATTTCCCTCCTAAACAAGACCCACTGTATTCTACGGTAATCTCAGTTCTTCTGGGAATCCAATTTACCTGTAAAGCAAGCCACACACTCACTTCGTGCCTGTTTTAAAAGAGAAATGCAGCTTCTTAGCTGCCTCGCCTCCACAATTCAGCAGTAATTCAGTAGGGTACTAGTGGCAGTTGTGGCGGTGAAGGGATGGTCCCTTGGCCTTACAAAGTTGCCCGTGCCTCCTTCACCTTCAGGCCAAGCTTGTGAATTGTGGTAGGAAGCACCACCATCTTGAGCCAGTGGCTGTGTGGAAGGTGGACAGGGGAGCGCAACGTGCAGCGTTCTCGCCCGTAACGCCACCGTGACTTTCAGTTTCTCGTGGGAACCAGGGCACCCTCCCACCGTTTCTCCTCAAGTGGAGCATTCTGGGTACTGCCACGGCATGGCCGATAACAAGGCTACCAGGCTCCATGTCTTTGTCCGCATCTTGAAAAGAAGCTCCTGCTAGGCCAGCTGCTCCAGCTTGTATTTTGCCAGGACTGTGTGACGGACTGATTGGCAGTGTGTGCACACAGCCAAGCAGGATGAGAAGCTCGGGTGGATTTATGACCATGAGGCAGTCCTGAGTGGAAGACGGGGCTCCTGCCTGGGGGTCCCATGCAGCCGGCAGTGTGCCTGACCTGGAGTGTTGCGCTAGGACATGACGGTCCCCTGAGCCATTGGCCACTGCTGCGTGCGTGCGGCATGCTGTGCCCCCTTTTAGCAGGCCTGCGCTCCGTGGGAGGCGGCATGCAGGAGGCTGCTTCGCGCACCTGAGGACTGCCAGTCCTGAGTGGCGATTGCTCCTGTGACTGGGCCACTGCAGAGTGAATGCCACGCATGCAAAGCCTTCACGGTTGTCTGGAAAGGCAACTTCTCGAGTTCATGTAGTCAAAGGTACAATGATCCAGTGATACACATACCTAGAATCATGCAATCATAGGACAGCAGAGTCGGAAGGGTCCAGAGAGCCACTGGGTCCAACCCGCAGCTCAGTGCTGGACCCCAGGTCAAACCATCCTTCTCAGTTGCATCTTGAATGCCTCCAGTGTGGGGGAATCCGCAAGCTCCCTCGGTAATTGGTTTCTTTGTCTAATAGTCAGGAAATTTCTCCTGATATCTAGCCAGAATGTGGCTTCCTGTCACTCGAGCCCCTTATTCTGTGTCCTGCTCTCTGGAATGATCAAGAAGAGATCCTGTCCTTTTATCTGTTTAAAAAACAATGGTCCATGACTCTTTGAGTCCAGGGGACTTAGGCTTCTTGGGTTCAGGACTGAGCTGAGTGGGAAAGAAACCTCACAATCAGTGTAAATTTCAAAGAGTCTAGGAAAACATTTCCTGTGTTTCAAGGCTAGCTGTTGTTACATGCTGTGAAGCCGCCCTCCACTTACGCTGACCCCGCGAACGAATGCTGTCCCAGACATCCTGTCTTCGACCGCCGTGCTCTGTTCTTGTAAACTCCCAGCCGTGCCTCCCTTGATGGAATCGACCCCTCGCATCTCTGGTATTCCCCTTCTTCCTCGGCCTTCGACTTTCCCTGGCAGGATTGTCTTCTCCAGGGAGTCTCGCCCTTGTGAAGGCAGTTGATTTTTTTGACACCTCAGAACTGCTTGACACACGCGAGGCTCCTGAGAGCACTTCTGCACACTGCTGCTCTGATCCCTTTGCAAGAAGAGGGCAGCTGGACTGGAGAGGGCAGCCCAGAGCGCTGCTGTGAGTCCCAGCTTTCAAATGAGTTTTCAGAATGAGCCTGAAGTGCCATTGTTCAAATGTGAAAAGATGCCTAAAGATTTACAAATAAATCCTTGTTCTACGCCTGAGAAATGTTGCTGCTTTATTCCTTTTCCTAAATGTTTTTCTGTAGGTGCAAAATGCTAGTGATTTGTTGATCAAGCCACTGGAAAATTTCCGTAAGGAACAAATTGGATTCACCAAGGTAAGCTTTTTGTCTCCTCCTTGATTTGTGCTTGAAGAGTTAGTTCCCTGTTACATGTTGATGGCATGGCTGACAAACTGGTAACATTTATTTTGGGCACTTATGCTCCATACCTTTGCTGATATTGTGGTTGTCATCATCATTAGCATTTCTCAGAAAAGACTCAAGGAGCTGTAGCTTCCCATGTCCTTCAAACTGGGAATTGTAGTCATATTTAAATATGGCTTGTTTCAACATGCCAACATCAGAAATCACAGTTAAAATTAACCATAGTTAAAGTAATCCACAGTTTCTTGTGCTAGATGACACAATGTACTGTGCCTAAGGAAAAGAAACACTTCCAAGCTCCTTCTCCCATTTCTGCAAGGAGAGAAGAGGGAGACGGGGATTGCATGGGCCAGAGACTGTCAGTGGCCATCTCGGCTTGTGCTTGTTGGCCTAAATCATGGTCTGGCATGCCAAGCAAACAAGATGAAAATTACAACTTTCAAACTGATTCAAAAGAAAAGACAACCAGGGCCAGGTTTCTTTGTAAACACTATATGCTGAAGAACAGTCCCTTTCTATGGATGGAAAAAATTATTTCTCCCTTACTCAGTGTCAAAAGCATCAAGGTTCCGCATTAGTCAGCAGGCATTTCTCAAGGTTCTGGCACCAGCCCAGCTCCGAAATGGAGACCTCTTGGAGAATGTCCAGCTTTGGATCTGGCCCAGCCCATCTGGAGCACTTGACATTTAAGCAACACTACGCTGCAGACAATAAAGCTGAGCATTCGGCCTCCCTCCCCATTCCACACCCGATGTGCCTTTTTAAAACAAATGCCGCAGTGCAAAAAAGGAGGAGACTGCTGGCCGAGGGCTCCGGAGAGGGTTTGAGGGTGCTCTCCACCTCCTCCAAAGGCAGCCTCCACCAGCACACAAGCGGGGCCCTCTGGGGAGCAGCAGATGTGCCTGTCATGGTGGGTTGTTCTCCAGTGGGGCAGCTCTTGCCTCTCCCCCAGTGATCTTGCTGATTTGCAGCTGATTTCACCCCACGGCTGGTGCAGTGTACCCTTCCCGGAATGAACTCTGGCCTGCCTGCATGAGGCCTCTCTCCTCGCCAGGAACTGGCTTTTATAGCGGCTGAGCCCTTCCTTGCAGTAGCAATAAAGGAGCTCAGAGCAGACATGAGGCACTCTCTGGTTTAATTAGCAGCAGGGACGGGGCTTCTGCAGTCCACAGCCAGATGCTGCCCTGGCCTTCCCTGTCTGGCCACGCGCCTTTTTTGCTGTTACCTCCAATCAGTGATCAGAGATAAGAAGGAATTTAGAGGCCACTAACCTTTAAAGAAAGTCTGGATCAAATTCACCTTGATGGGGTTCAGGCTGTTCTGTACCCCCAGCCAGATCATTCCTGCATGCACTGATCCCATGACCTACTTAATTCTGTGTTAGAATCAATTGAATATAGTGATGCTTGTATTCGTAATTGTGCTGACTTTATTTCTGTTTGGAGTTCATTGCTTCTGGTGCCTCAAACGTGCAGGCTTAGTTTTAATTTGTTCTGTGCTTAAGCGGCTCACCTTCAGTACATTTTAGCACTGTTGTCTCATTTCCTTTATATCCCACCTTTCTCCCTCTTGCGAGGAACCAGGGGCATTCCATTTTAGGTCTCCTGTCTAGTTTATGTAGAATAAGTTTGTGAATATGATACACCTATGAGATACGGATTTCTTCCCCTCCTTGATGGGGTTTCCAGAGTTTTTAATTAATTATGGGTTAATTAAAAGGGTTTAAAACCCTTAAAAGGGTTCCTTCACCATATCAGCCTGCCTGCGGCCACATTCGCTCTTCTGGCCCTCACACCAACTCCTGCAGGGGAGCTGTTTTCTTGGGAGGTGCAGTGCTCAGTTCCATCATTTTTCAGAAGGAGATAATCAGGAAATGCCAGGAGAATTTTTAAAAAAATCTCTAGCTGCTGCTGCTGCTCCGCTTCCAGGCCAGGCTGCCCCTGTTCTCACCTCTTAGATCGGTTTGGACTGAGGGTGCTAGATCAGTGCCCAGGGTGGCTTGGCACCCTTCCAGGGCCTGCCGTTCAGGGGCGGAGAGCAGGCATGGGCAGCTGGCGCCCTTCTGGTGGCCTGCCTGCAGCGCCTTCCCGATGTGTGGTCCTGCGGATGTCCAGGGAGCACAGCTCCCGCCCTCCCGGCCGGGGCTGACTGGGGTCAAACAAGCAGGGAGGAGGGTGTCAAGGGCCCGGCCAGGGGCGCACGGAAGAGGTGGGCCTGGGGAAGGGAGCAGAAGGAGGGCGCAGAGGGAGGGCTTTCCCAGCGTGGAAGTGCTCCACATCGGATGGGCCAGCACTAGTTTTATCCCCATTCAGAAACAGCCCAGATTTGTTTTTATCCCTTTCAGACAGATGCTGCCTAAACAAGACATGGATTCCTTTGGCAGCGGTTAATTCTGGCTCGGTTCATTGCCCAGAGACCTGCACACTCAGTCCTTGGCCGCCCGAGTCCTTTTCCTCTTCCCAGAGAGCTGGTAATTTGTGATGTTCGGCTGCAGATGTTGTTGGACAGCAGCTCCCCTTATCACGGGCTCTACTGGCTGGGGCTGATGGGAGGTGCAGTCCAGCACCACTGTGCCAAGAATCCGCCCATTAACCAGTGCTATTTTCGCAGCCTTTAACTGGGTGGCTTAATGGCTTCCAGACTAAGTATCAACAGCAGAAGTAAACACACAAAGACAAGGAATATTATAAGACCAAAGCGATAAAGCAGCAGCAGCTGATAGTGGCTGTATTACTGCCGCTCAACACCCTTGAGGATAGCGCTGCGAGGGGAGAGCTCAGCGCTTCTCTGCAGCTCGCCACCAAACGCCCCCTCTCGGCCGGCCGCCTCCCTGATCCCCAAAGGGGAGGCCGCTCGGAGAGACCGAAGGAGCAAGCACAGGCGTCGTGGGGTAGCAGAGAGGCCCCCTGGAGGACCCTGCCTGGTTAAGGGCCCAGGTGCGTTAAGGACAGAGGTGCGTGGGCGCAGCGGAGTGAACACGGGCGGGCAGTGCCGGTCTGGAGCGTCCCATGAAGTGAGCGGTGAGCAGCCGGGGGCACGCAAAGGAAGGCCTTCATCACTCAGAGCGACGCCACAGAACTTGCGAGCCTGAGAGGGGCCACGGCCGCGAAAGAAGGAGGCTTCGAAAGCTGGCGCGAGACGTTCCTGGGGCGGGACCCTGCTCGCGGCCACGTGGCCACCCGTTGCTCCACCCTTGGGGCGGCTCTGGCGATCCTCCCTGTAGAATTCCTGCGCCAGCGTGGTGCGTGTGCATGTGGGCGCCTGCAGGCATGTGCGTGCACCCATGGATACGGCAGCGTAGCCCTGAACACACACACTCCCCCCCCCCTTGTGAGGCTTTGGGTTGCGGTTTGGCCACAGGCTCTGTTTTGAAGGCTTTGCTTTGTTGGGGATTCTTGTTCACTGTCAGTCCTTCCGCAGAAGGATTTTCAGTACAGAGGGCGGCCAGTTCCGCCTTTTCCCTGCCTTGCTTCCTTTTCTGGCTGGCTGGTCCTTGCTGGCACGGAGAGTGTTTGGGGTGCTGCAGTTACGCAGGGGGGCGGGGGGCTGTGTGCTGCACGCACGGCTAATTTCAGCCCTTTTGCCGCAGAGGCAGGGCTCCCCACGAACTGCCTCCTGCATGGTTTGCCTGCCTGCGCGGTGCTTCCCTGCTTGTGCCAAGAACCGAAGAGGCATGGCATGAGGCCGGTGGTGTGGTGCAGGGTGTCGAATGCTGGGCTGGGGTTTAGATGGGCCCTGACTTGGCCGTGAGCTTCCTGGGCATCGTATCGTTTTTCTCCGCAAAGTGGCTGTGAGCCTTGGCATATTGGCTTCCAGACCTTCTTGGCAGATGGAAACAGTCCAAGCAGAACCAGGGCTTGGCTCTGGGACTGGGCTGACGAATCCCACTTGAGCTCAGACACTGGGAAACTACCTCCTTGCTGGCTCCTCCATGTTGGAGCACGACGGCTTGCCTGCCTCCTTTGACACCTGAGGTTCTGCAGGTCCGGCACTCTGGAACCTCAACAACTCTTCTTAAGATTAAGCACTGCTCACAACAGACTCCTGCTCACAACAAATCCACCATCTTTAGGAACGGAAGAAGAAGTTTGAGAAGGACGGGGAGAGGTTTTACTCCATGCTGGATCGCCATTTGAATTTATCTTCAAAGAAAAAGGAATCTCAGTTGCAAGAGGTAAGCGGAGAGGCCTTGGGAGGGAAAATCCCAGTGCTAAAGGGCTCACTGGGCCGGGCTGAGCCATTCTCGCCCGTCTGCTCAGTCTGATGAACGGGTGAGCTGTGTGATCTGCTTACGGGGGGATGTGGCTGGCTCCAGCCCAGCGTATGCATCAGCTCAGATAACTCTGCTCATGTCACTTAACACAGCGATAGAAGAGATGTTGGCTTGCTGTAGGTTCCAGCTGGAGTTCCAGGCTCTCCATTCAAACGGCCGCTCTGCTGCACGGCCTTTGCTTGGGGCATCACTGCCAAATGGCGCATATTGTGCCAGTCCATCCAGTGCTAGATTAGACTCAACTGGACTGGTCTGCGTGGCTCTGGTAGCCCTCCCTCCCTTCCAAAGGTTGCTGCAGGCAAGCTCCTAGCAGTGGCACGCCAGGGCAGAAAAGCAGCGGGTAGGAAGAACAGGTTGTGGAAGAGCAGGGAAGGGGGCAGGCTCCCCCCAAGCTCAAAAGGCCAGCCCCTTCACGGCATCCTCCCTTCTGATCTGCCAAGGGAGGGAGGCCTCCCGGGACTGCAAGGCTACGGCAGCCAGAGGGAAGGAACAGACTCCCGTGACGGTAGATGATGGCTGTTGGGACACTGCTAAAGAGCTGGGAAACTGCACAGGAGGGCCAGTATAATGGCCTGGTATGCCCCTCTCTAACACGCCCTCTGGCTGCGCCAAAGCAAGAGCTGGTTTGCTTCCCAGTTTCACAGGCGGTTTCAGTGCGGACAGGGCCTGAGAGGACCGACTGGGCACTGCCCGGTGCCTCAGCCCCCGAGGGGCATCCAATCCGCCCTTGGGTCTCCTGAAGCTGCCCTTCCCTGGAGCAGTGATGCCAGCTGCAGGCTCCATTGGCCCTCTCCCAGGCTTCTCATGTGCGCATCAGCAAAGTATTACTGCTTCCCAGGGAACCGTGTTTCTCTTTGCATGCCATAATGGATATTTTGAGGTTACTATAAGGTGAACATATAAATCTGGCTAATGTCGCTAATACACTTCATTCCTGGGGCAGAGAGACAGGGATGGAAAATACATGCTGGATTGTTTTTCCTCTTTAAAAGAAAAGGGAAAGAATTAAACCACAATGGCTCTCAACAGCTCACTCATTTAGGTCTTCCGTAAATATAACTTCCGTGTATCTGTAACATCCCTCTTCCTTCCTCACACAGGCTGATTTGCAGGTTGATAAAGAGCGGCACATTTTCTTCGAATCGTCCCTGGAATATGTGTATCAGATCCAGGAAGTGCAGGAGAGCAAGAAATTCAGCATTGTGGAACCTGTAAGCCAACCCTTTGCTCCAGTCCCCACCAAAGCCCCTCTCTTCCCTACCTCTGGGTTGGATTGTGATCTGAGCAGCCTCTTCCTGCACTGCCGTTTCCTAAGCAGAGATTTATCTCTTAGAAAATGCAAGCGGCTTGCGCTGTGAGCAATACCAAGGGGCGATATTGCTCCAATACTCCATGGCATAGGACCTATGGATGCAGGAGTTCCCCAGGCATGTTGAAGCATAAAGCTTCCACGGTGTGAGACCAAGGCTTGGGAAGGCATTTCTGCCTTTTGGAATGTGGGAGAAAGCTGCACCAAAGCTGGGAAACCACTGAAGGATCAATGATCCAGGAAAACGGGAGAAGCTGGGAGAAGGGGAGTGGCTGCCCGGAATACCCCACTTGGGCTGGATTTGCGCTGAGGCTCTGCTCCCTTGCTGAGAAGGAATGGTTCCTGGACAACCGCACTGGTGGCTCAGGAGTAGACCTCTCCAGCAGCTGGAGGAAGCCACCTGAAATGTGTTCCGTGCTTGACACTTGTCCAAAATGGAAGAAATATCCAATGT
Source organism: Varanus komodoensis (assembly GCF_004798865.1). NCBI lineage: Eukaryota > Metazoa > Chordata > Lepidosauria > Squamata > Varanidae > Varanus > Varanus komodoensis. Next base: position 609,285 of record NW_025335780.1, read on the forward strand.
AGTGATTAAGACTATCTGGCAAGTGCCAGCGTACGTTTGGTTGGTTACCAAATGATTTGGCAGACCGGGAGCAGGACAAACCTTGGCCGGGCAGGGCTGACGCTGCTTTCAATCCCCTCCCGGCCCCCTGCCCTCTCCAGGTGCTGGCTTTCCTTCACAGCCTCTTCACCTACAACAACCTGACCGTGGAGCTGACCCAGGACTTCCTTCCATACAAACAGCAGCTGCAGCTCAGCTTGCAAAATGTGAGTTAGCTGCAAATTTATTTATTTATTTAAAACTTTTTTAGACTGTCCCTTACTGTAGTCTCGGGATGGTTTAACAGTAAGACAAAAATAAAAATAAAACAAAACACAGCATCCTAGTCAAACTCTTAATGAGTCAACAATAAAACCCATATTAAAATAACAGTCAAACCTTAAAATATTGGGAAAATAGAAAGGTTTTAGCCTGGCGCCAGAAAAGAACAAAGTGATGGCGCTAGGCGAACCTCTCTGGGGAGTGTATTCCATAATCAGGGCACCACTGCAGAGAAGGCCCTTTTCCGGGTAGCCACCCTCCTAATCGCCTTCAAGGAGGGGTCCCAGATCTGCCCCAGATGCACCATTCTCCCCCCCTCCCATCTCCTTGCACAACAGAAATGCCTTGTGAGCGAGGAATCTTGTAATTCTCCCCACCACTCTATATCTATAGACATATAGCAATATGTCTTTTCTGGTTCTCTCTGATTTGGGTAACAGTGCAGGGGGCCTTCTATGTCACTGGACTGCATTTGCTTGGAACGGCTCTCCTGGGGTTCAGCAGATCTTGAGGCTCCTCCCTTGCCAGCCCTTCACCCGACAGACCCGTCGCCTTCTTCTTTCTGTGCTTATTCTGGGTCACACAAGTTTCTTCTATTTCATAGCTGTTGGGCACCACTGACTGGCTCTGTTTGAGCTGGCTGGATGAGCCTCTCCCTTCAGGAGCCCTCGCCCGGCTGAGGGCCGCCCTGAGGTCCTTCTGCACATACACCGGGCACCTGGTCAGACTTGTTCCCACACGGCCCCTGTTCACAGCGGGGCATCACACAGGGCCTTGGGTTCGGAGGTGCTTGCTTTTGCTCTCCTCGCAAATCCAGGGTCGGTCTTTCTACCCTCCCACAACAGACAAGGAACCACTTCACCAGTACACGTGAAGAGCTGGAAGACCTCAAGAAAAGGATGAAGGAAGCTCCACTGACCTGCAAGCTGCCCGGGAAGCCAACCATTGAGGGGTATCTTTATTCCCAAGAGAAATGTAAGTGCCGCAGAGGTGGCTTCTGGAAATCTCCTCTGCCGGAGGCCAGAGCCCTTCCCCAGACTGGGGATATAGGGTGGCGTGTTTCTCCTCTTTTCCAGCCTGTGGAATGTCATCATGAGCCCCCCAACTCCCCTCCCCACCTTCCTCTGACCAGTGCACTGCTGCAGAGGGTGAAGAAGGCAGGGAGGACCTCAGGGGTCTCTTTCCCCCATCGTCCAGCCGGCCTTGCAATCACCCCTTGGCACCCAGAATGAAATCCAGGCAATGTTTTTGCAGAATACAAAATGCCTCTTTCCTCTTTTAAAGTGACATTATTGCACTTTAAAAAAAAATTAAGAAAAAAAAGATCCAGCTTTCTCCCTACAGAATCATTTCTACCATGGACAGTGTAAAACCCAGCCTTCTCCGTGGAGTTCAGTAGTGTGGGGAGCATAACTTCCCAGCATCTCTGGAAATAAAACTGGGAGCTCAGGGGAATGAAGGGGATCCTGGACAGGGACCTTCTGTCCCTCCGGCTCCACACCTGCTTCCCCATCGTGAGCCCCAGGAGAAGTGTTTTGCCCATGGTGGGTGCAGGGGAGGGCCCACAGCTGGGGCCGTGCACGAGCACAGCAGCTGCTGCCTGCCCCAGAAGGGAGCAGAGGGGGGCGAGAGCGACCCCCGGGAGGCTGGCCCACCGCCTGCGTAAGACTCTCTGCAGCAGGGGCCGCATGTAGACGCGCCATGTCCCTCTCCCACGGCATGGCGTGGGCGTCATCTCTCCCACTCTTGACTTGGTGCAGGGGCACTGGGCATCTCGTGGGTCAAGTACTACTGCCAATATGAGAAGGAGGCCAAGATGCTATGGATGACTCCTGTGGAGCAGAAGCCTGGGGCCAAGCAGGTGAGTGTCTGCAAGCGCTCGCGGAGAGCTGGTTCTGCCTGCGGCCAGGCAGAGCGCGCAGCTTCGGGCACATTGCACTGACTCGCTGCTTGTTGTTCTGGGCTTGCTTGGTGGATTTGACATGCCCAGTCCAGGTTGTCTGGATTCCCCTTCTCAGTCATTTCCAGCTATGCACGTACCTTTCTGCTTCCCTCGGAACGGGCACAAAAGATTTCCTGTTTTCCTTAATGCAATCTGATTTAGCACTGGGATTAAATGCTCACTTCTTTTCCCCACTGGCAGGGACTCATTGGGTTAATGCTACGCCTAGTCTGGGGCTTTGAATACCACTCACTGTTCATGTAGTTACTTAATTGCCCTTGAAATCTCTCTTCCTCAGGGCACCGTGCATTTCATGTTGAAGTCCTGTGTGAGGAGGAAGACCGACTCCATTGACAAAAGATTTTGTTTTGACATTGAGACCATTGAAAGGTGAGTCCGAGCAGCTGGCAGCTGTTTCTGGAACAGCAGCACTGAAAATATCATGGCAACATTTTGCTTTTGCACTGCATTCATCTTGTGATCCTAATGGTTTAAGCATTAGAACTGCTGCAGAATTTCAGAGAAAGATTTCCCAGAAAATTTGGAAATCTTGCTCAGCAGCAAAACACTTCTCGCATTTCCAGCGAAGCTGAAGTAGTAACATTTTCCAGGAGGAAATTTCCCACGCAGTCCAACCCTTTGGAAACCTGAACGGTGCCGCTGGTGAGGCTGATCCCTTGCCAAAAGTTTCCTCTGCCTCCCCACCAGCATTGGCTGAGAGGTTGGGAACTGAGAGTTGCCAGAGGAGCTGGTGGCCTGAGATTTGTATTGCTACTGAGTTAATTCTGCAAACGGTGAAATTGTGGGCTGCTGCTCGGGAATGGTGCATAATGAATTTAGAGATCGTTCCCTCAAAGGTGTGGTTGATGAGCTTTCTTATTTTTGGCTGCACTTTGGACAACCCTAGTTACCAGTTTGTTTTCCATGAGTTTGGAATAGCCTCAATTGGGTTATGAAAACCTTTTAAGGTATTGGTTACTGCTTATTTCCACAAGAGTTGCCACTGCATTGTTTTCTCTTTATCGAGACAGTTTGTCTCCATTCAAGCTATTTCCTCTAATAGAATGAAAACTCACCTTTTGGTCTGCGCATCGCCGTCAATTAAGGTGCCATGACTTTACAAAGAGCAGGAATGCGATCTCAGCATCAGGAGGCTTTCTGTGTATTCTCCCTTTGTTTGGAGGTTTTACTCTTGGCTTTGTAAGAAGGATGGAAATGACCCAGTTTTTCACACTCACCTGTTTCCACTCTGATTACATTCCTCCAGACCTGGGTCCCTCACCTTGCAGGCTCCATCAGAAGCGAACCGGCGGCTCTGGATGGAGGCAATGGATGGGAAGGAGCCGGTATGTATCTGCTGCATGCACAGGAGCAGAGAAAATGTGTGCTCATCAGTCAGACTTTGACAGCTGTTTGCATGCATGTAAAAAATTAATAGAGTACTGATGAGAAACACCAACTTCTTTTAAACAAACAAACACAAAAATCAATGTCCACTGTACGTTTTCTGAATGGACAAAAAATCTATGGACTGCTTACTAGAATTTATTCCCAACTCCATGCACAGGTATTAGGAACTTTGGGTGGCCTCTTATTAATATGATTAATGAGAAGTAAGCCCCATTGAGTTCAGTGGGACTCACTCCCAGGTAAAGGTGTGCAGAATTGCAGCTAGGTCCCACTGAAATCACTATGATTTCCAGGTAAACAGGCGTGGGATCAGACTTAATCTGTTCTTGTTACATGTCTTCAAGTCATCTCTGACTTATGGTGACCCTAGGAATGGAAGCTCCCCTACTGTCTTGGCCTTCACGGCCCTGCTTAGTGCTTGCAAATGCCACAGTCTCAAAACTAAATGTCTATGCAGCACAGAAGAAGAGTTGTGCTGGATTGGCCCTAAGTTCTGTGTAGTTCAGCATTCTCCTCCCCAGAGGAGGAAGCCCCTGGGATGCCCGCACACACGGCCCCAGAGTTCAGCTCCTCGAGGTCCATGCCTTGCAGTGGTGTCTCTCCCCCTGGCTTGGCCCCTCCCCTTCTCTGCCCCCCCACAAGCCTGCTCTGGGGCAGTCTTTCTCTTCTGATCTGTGCATATTTTGCCTGGGTACTTTCCACAGCTATCCAGCCTCCCTGGATTTCCTTCCTTAAAACCTGCTCCAGCAATGCTCACTGTCGCCTTCCCAGAACTGTGTACAGATAGCGCGGAAAAGACTTATTAAGGATGTCAATGGACAATTAAAGCAGCTGCTAGGTACAATGTTTGGGCTGTGGCCAGGAACTTCAAATGCTATCATAACATAGGAAAGGAAGGGCACAGCTTCCAAGAACCTGAGGCATGAGACCAGATCCAGGCTTCATAGAATAACAGTGATGATGGTGGAGGGGGAGCAAACTTCAGCCTGGCTCTTGAGCCTGGAGAACAGGCACTTTGCTCAATTCCGCATTGGTCACATGCACACTTCTCGTTGTGCGCCAGTGAGGAAGGCCAGCAAGTCAAAATACAGGCAGTGGGGCTGTTCACTTCTGCTCTTAGGGGGTTGTGTTTGTTAATTTGCAGAACGATAAAGGTGTGTTTCATTACTTCTGCATACATAGTACAGCTTTTACTAGATGCTTCACATTTTCAAAGGATGTATTTAACAGTATATTGTCACTGTTGATAAACTAAATCTGTGGAATTTCATTCCCTAGTTCCCAAGTATGGTGTAGCCGTTTTGTTAGGGTTTATTTCCCTGAATCAGGGTTTGGTGTTCTTTTTCTGATCTCAGAAAAAAATAGATTTCCTTGAATTTCCCCATGGAGATTATTCTAGATTTGTGTGGTTTTCCAGAAACATTCTCAGACTGAACCTTCTATGGCTGAAATACCCCACCTCAGTTTGGAGTGAGCTTCATATGGGAAGCCATATTTCCCAAATGACCCGCATTCTAACTTGGCTTGCTTCTTTTGTTCCTGACTTGTGCAATGCACTTCATGATGCTGCAGGTGAAATGCAGCAATGCCTTTCAGTTCGTCTTTGTCCAGGTCTGCTTGGGAGGAGTGGGAGAGCGCCCGCCACAGCACACACCCGGTGCCTCCACTCTGGTTTGGTGACAGCCTGGCAAAGGGGTTTCCTGCCCTCCTGCCTCTGCCTTCTGTTTCGCCTCTTGCCAAGACTGTGTAGCTGGGCTCAGTGGGATTGTCACAGAGAGAGGATGCTTCAATGCTTCGATGCAAAAAGCAGTCCAAGCCCCAGTCCGGAACGTGGTCAGCCCAGCTCAGCACCCCGTGCCAGCTGCAATCCAGAGGGAATCCTTGAGCTGTTTGTGCCCAAAGGAACCATTTTTAACAAGGCGCACTCTGAGAGAGAAGATTTTCAGTACTCTGGATTGGGGGTTCACTGCTATTTTTGCTTCCGAATATAGTGGGCAGTTAAGGATGCTGTTTAAAAAGTGCACGTATTGTGCTGTGTAGTCTTGCCCTAAGACAGTTTACACAAATTAAAACGAGCATAGTTTAAATGTTTCACCTGTGATCCCGTTTTTAGTCTTTCGTGCTTCACCCGGTCTGTCATTTTCTGTTGTCCACCATTTGGTCTTGCTTTGCTGCTCCCTCTTTGCCTTTCAGATCTACCACAGTCCCATCACAAAGCAGGAAGAAAGTGAGTAGACCTTGTTTCTGTTTGGCGAGCTTCACCTAATCAACGCATCGGTGCGTGTTGTTGCGTCAAAGCCATGCTGAGTGCTGCTCTCTGCTGGTTATCGCGCGTATGGCAACAGCTCGACCTGTCCATTCAGGTGCTCCAAAACAGGGATGAGCACATCGTAACCTGCCCAGATGTTTTGCCTTGCCCCTCTGCTGGCCAGGTGGGAAGTGTAGGCCAAAACATCTGGAAGGCTGATTTAAGCTAAAATGAGAGGTGGGGAGGATTGGCCTGAAGGAGCACATCCCTGTAACATCAGGCAGGTGAGTCAGAAGTGCCTGAAGAACGACCTAGAACATGGCTGCACCTGGATCTTGCAGGAATATGCCTCCGCGATAGAAGGACAAACACAGAAAGAATACAGGTCATGTTTAAAATCCACAGCTTAGCATCAGAACAAACAAAGGGGAAACAGTGATGCGTTTGTCTGGATTATTTAATGAACACGTCAGTTCTACAGCCACAGTTCTGGCCACAAAATACCAGCAGTTCCTCTGTGCGGAAGGGCAGCAAAACAACGCATAATTACTAAGCTCACCATGCTGCAGAGTAGAAGAGCAGAATAGGTTGCCAGTGGCAAGCGCAGAGTCGCGCTTGGGCTGCCTTGGATCAGGTTCACACTGCTGTCCGTCCAGCTTGGATTTGGCTGATCCTGATCTCAGCTGCGGAAGGTCCTCCCTGTGACCTGATCCTCTAAGTGGGAGATGCTGGCTAGACCGGGCAAAGGCTGAGCTGCCCCACCAGCTCCAGTCTCTCTCCTCCTTTATTTGAAAGGCTCCGCTGGCGAAAAGTACGCACAAACCAGCACAGCTGGAGAAGTGCCGGAAGAGATGCTTTCTCCACGCTGGGGTGCATTTGGGGGCAAGCATTGCTGCGCGAGTCCTCTGTTGGCAGGAATTGCGCTTCTTGCATGATGACCCTCGAAATGACGAAGCTGTGAAGTTCCCGGGTGGCTTTGGGCCAGTCACAGACCCTCACCCAAGCCCACCTCACAGGATAGTTGCTGTGAGGATAAAATGGAGAGGAAAGGAACCTTGTGAGCCATCCTGCTCCCCCCCCCGCCCTTTGCAAGATTTAGAGCTTTAATATAGTAATATAACTAAATATGTCATCTTTATCTACCCTTTCCTGCTCTGCCAGCTGCCCACAGATCATCTTTCTCGCTTTTTTGTTTCTTTGTTTAACAGTGGAGCTGAATGAGCTTGGCTTCAGATTTGTCAGGAAATGTATCAACGCTGTAGAAACGAAAGGTAAGTTCTGTCCACAGCATCAGGAAGCAGTTTCTGCCATGGGATTCGAGCAGACTGAATTTTCTTACACAACAGTTTCCACAAGCAGTAAAAGCTTGTAAAAGCCATGTAATGGCTGGAAAAAATCCACCAAAAGACACTTGCAAAGTGTTGCTTGCAGACATATTTTCAGTAACAGAGCAGAGACTGGATTGATGGCTTCATTTAATGGTGAGGCTACATAACAAGACGTCCTTTGGGCTGCCCCGCAAATGAAGAATTCCCCTCGCCCTTCGGCATTTCAGGCCGTACCCTCTTCCTTAGAGGTGCTGTTCTCCAGCTAGAATTTTTTTGGGGGGGCAATTGTAAATGCACCCCAACACTGCAGGATGATTCCAGTTCAAAACTGCATGGGAGTTGCCCCCTGCTGCAGACGGTAGTGACGGTTTTCTCAGTCAGTGCCTGGTCTGTACTTTCCCACCTTGCATTTGCCATTCTTAAAGAATTCCTCTGAAGGTTTGGGAATACGCATCTTCACACAAAATACAGGCGCTAGATATTTATTTGATACACATACTAAGAAAACAGTGAGAACGTTTGGAGAAGGACCGGTCTCATGGAGAGCTTCTGATCCAGACACTTTGTACAGGAGTTCCCAAGGCTTCCATTCCTGAAGTATCCCCACTGCTGCCCTCTTCCCCTGCAGATCTGTCACACACACAGGGAGTTTCTACACACAATGCATGCAATCTCACGCAGAAGAAAAATCTGTGCACGCTTAGGGCCTCTTGTGCTTTGGAGTGTCGAACATCTGGAACAAACCGGCAGGAGACTGAAAATGTACCATTACGGAATAAAATAAAATGGGATGTTCTAATAAAGGCGTTCAAAGAATGCTGTCCCCCCTGGAATGTGTTGCATGCTAAATCTTATTTCCCGGGGAAAATGCAGGCTCTCTTACCCACAGCGTCACCGCTGCAGGGACTATTCCAAAAGCTCACTTTCCTTTCCTTCTGTTTTTCTTTCAAGGGAAGGCACGAGAGGGCGCAGTTGAGCTTTCTGAATGTCTAGTCAGGTTGTTGGCTCTGGTAGGAGTAATTGCTTTGTCTCTTGTTCCTTCCTTTTTGTCCAGGAATTGCAACTGAAGGCGTGTATCGAACGGTTGGCAGCAACATCCAGGTTCAGAAGCTGTTGAATGCTTTCTTTGGTAAGAAAGAGGCATTCCTAATGGAGATCCCGTCAAGATGAAATGGTTTGAGTTGGACAGCAAAGCAGCCCTTGAGAACAATCCCTTGCCCATCTATAACTCCTTCTTATCATTTTCCATCCTTACATACGTCACTCCTTTCTCTCTCTCTTTAAACTCCGCTAAAGGCCCAACCTTTTGCAAAGCTGGACCGAAAAAGGGCTTACAACCCTGCATGCCCTAGCCAACTCTGCAAGCCATTTTTCTGTCCAGATTTAAATAGGATGGCATCCAAATTTGCCTATTTTCAAGAAGTGAACATGAGCATTGTGGGTATAGTAGTTTCTTTGCTGTAAGGTCCAAATAGGATGAATGATGGGCCCAGTTCTCAGAATTACATCGCCCTAAGAGGTGTTCAGATTAATATTAAGGTGTTAATATTGCACTGAAGTCCATCTCTGCTGCTTCTGCTTCTGCCCATTGATGGGTTTCAGAGTTATGTACTTCTCCCTGTTGATCTGATGATCGGAGGACTTGGATGGAAAAAGTCTCATATTGTACTGGTGGACCTACAGATACAAGGACCTCCCAACTTTTATATATCCATAGCAGTGAAAACCAGTCTTTTGCCTTAAATGATTCAGAATAATTTGACATCTGTAGGCCATTTTATACATATCGTCAGCCTCCCAGACACCTTTGGCTATTGCATAGCGCAAAGAGGAGATAATGGTGTTCTAATCATGTTAGCATGATAAAGATAATCACACGAATATATAGAAATGAGCAGGAGTGAGTTCCCTGTTTGTTTAATGAGAGGTCTTTGCATCAGAGATGTTTCCTTGGGAGAGAAGGTGGATAAGCCAACTGGGATTGTGCAGCTGTCTGTCCTTGGTACTCAGCTGGTGACTGAGCTCATCTCGTGTCTGGATGAAGAGGGGTTGATGTCTGCACACGCAGCAGGTCTGAACATGCAAAGTCTGGGAGAAACTGCGCACACATCCATGATTCGGGCTGGGATTCACAGTGATCTGGGTAAATGAGCACGCGAAGGTGAAAGGGAGCAAGCAAACGCGTCTTTCTGTGGCAGGCAGAAAAGGTGACTCTGAAGCACCGTTCATGCATCCCCCCTTACATGTGTCGGAGGGGCAGGGCAGGCCTGGGCTGGGGTGAACAAGGTAGTCCAAGGATGGGCAAGAAGTTCGGATGTCCCGAATCAGGACGGCAAGACCTTTCTGCAGGTGCATCGTTACATGTGTCCCTTGGCAGGGACAGGGCCGGCACCACGCTGGCAGGCAACCATATATGCATATCTTAGTCTTGTGCTGCCACAAAACGTTGCGGTCGCCTGGGTAACCTAAACGCGACAGACACGTGCTCTGCTCTGCCTGCCCTTTGCTCTCCCCTCGGAGGGCTTCTGCTTCTAAGCAAAGAAGGGAACTGTTCCAGGTGCGATTTGGAATGGAGTGGGGAGAAATGCCAAACAGACATTTTAAGTGGAGTGTGGAACAGTGTTTCTGTGAGGTTTTCTCGGCCTGATGGCTTTCACCACGGGGTTTCCATTGTTTCACCTCAGAGACTAGTCCTGATCGTCTTGGCCAAGAGTGTTCGTTGCAGCAATCTTCCTCTGCTTGAATTGACAATGATCTCTTCCTGTTTCCGCTCTCAGAGGCACCCAGAAACAATCACTGTCATCAAGAAATTATATACAGCGTTTTTCATGATCAGTTTAACTCCTGCTCATTTCTTTGGGTCCCAGGTGTGACTTCCTTAGTCTGCATCCAACTCTGTCACCATTTTCTAGAAGCAAAATAAAGACCATTTTTTCTCCCAAGGTGCAAAACCTAACAATGAGTTGCTTTTGTCCCTGTCAATGGTTCATCGGATTTTTCTATTTTTAATATAATCCAGGCAATGACCCATCACCCCATATTTAGGGAGCTGTTCTATCATAGATTTGAATGAGAACACCAAACAAAACTTTGTTTTGAAATTTATATGTTCAGCAAATACTGAACATATAAATTCACTGACCAGATAAATCCTTGTGGGGAACATGCAAAGGGTGGGGAAAGAAGGGAAAAAGAAGGAAAGAGATAAGGAAAGCAAAACAGTCTTTCTCCTCCCTCCCTCCCTCCCTCCCTTCTAAATGGTCTGTTTAGAAGAAACCCCTTGTTGGATTCAAGCTTAGACAAAATGTAGAATGTTGTTTGTCTAATGCTTAAAGAACTTTTCAAACAAATCTGCACTGCATCTGTCCATCACTTCAAGTGCTACTATTTTACAAATATGCCCAGCAGATTTTAGGAACAGATTAATAAGGAGCAACTTCTCTCTTCTCCCCTATTCTTTCTCAAGACCCCAAGTGCCCAGGAGATGTGGATTTCCAAAATAGTGACTGCGACATCAAGACAATTACTAGCTCACTGAAGTTCTACCTCAGGTAATTTTTCACACCTTGTTTAGTTTGTAGTTTCCATGTTCTAAAGCAGATACATCTGACCTACGGTTAACTGCTCATCTGAGGGGAAATGCAGAACTCCTTAAAAGCGAATTGACTGTGCTTCTTCAGCAATATGCCTGCATTACAACCAGCCCCATACTGTCTGCTCCAGTTGGCTTTGGAAGCGTGTGTAGCCCTGCTCTGTGTTGCCTCTGGATGGCGATGCCGAGGAGCAGCCTTTGGACCTTCTGTGGGGAGAGCAGGTGCTGTGCGCGCTTAGGTTTTGGAGGCAGAGTAGCTGTGGAGGACGGGAAAGCCTGGAGGAATGTTGTCCATGGGGTCGTGATGGATCAGGCATGACTGTGCGACTAACAACAACAACAGGATGGAAGACAAGGCTCTTCCGAGATGTGCATTTGGATTGCCTGGTTGAAAGACTGCATGATAGCCACTATCCCACACTGCCAGGTGCATCTTTTGCACAAGCTTCTTTCTGTTTTTAGGGAAACAGATGTCCATGGCTTTAGGTTTTAGGTGCATGTGTGAAAAAGCCCCCATCGTACTAATCCACAGTTTTTGCCAATAAAAGATGGCCTGCATACAGTTAAAAGTCCCACGTGTTTCATAGTTTATTCTTCTGCTTCTCTTGTCAAGGTACAAACCTGTTTTATTTTCTGGGGTTACATCAGGACTAGAGGATCTTTTAAAAATGTTCTGAAATGCTCAGGAGACCAAAGTCTGTGGTTCTAGGAAATGTTTTTGCCAAGGTTGCCAGCTCCAAGCTCAGGGAGCTTTTGGGCTTTTAGGACCAGCATCACTTCTGTGCGTTGGAGCAAATGGGGAATCCGGAGGCTCATCGCAAGATTGACCCTGCCACACCTTTGGCAGGCTGGCCTTGCGGAACAGGAGCTTCTGGCCTCCAAGAAGCCCGGCTCCATCTGGATGCCCTTGCACAGTGACTGCTAAACAATGCCATGACTTGGAAATCCCGATCTACTCATGGCCTACTAGTAATTGTGGCGGTCGCTGGATGGAGAAGCGGTATGGATGTCTCCCAGGATGGGTCAGTCCCGCCCAACCAAGAGTGCAAGACGCTTCCATCTTCTCTTTAAATGGGATACTGTTTAGAAAAATGAAATAAAACCTTCACCAGATCCCAGGGGAAACTGTGGTGTCATTCACAGAGCTGGCTGTAGGCAGACGGCCAATCTTTCTGGAATTAATTTAGGCAACAAGTGAGATATTTAACACAAACAAAGACCAATGCTTCCAGACTAATTGAGAAGATGAAGAAACTTGTACCTCACCTTTGCTTTGGTTTTGCTTCCCTTTGCAGGAACCTCTCTGAACCTGTTATGACATATAAACTTCACAAGGAGTTGGTCTCGGCTGCCAGTAAGTGCCAGGGAGAAACAGGGCAGCTGTGGCCAGGGGAGCCCCTGAAGGCTCTTTGTCACGCAGATGGCAGCTGCATGAGATTCTGGCCTGGGGCAGTGGGCACCGGCTGCCCTCCGAGGCTCCCTGCCGGGAGGGGAGTGGGATGCCTGGCGACAAGCAGCTTCACGTTTTGTGGCTCTTCCTCTTCAGCAGCCATGGTAGGGGTGATCCTGGCTCCTCAGTTAACCACAGTTAACAAAAAAGGAGCTTTTTGTCCTTCTCCGGAGCACTTTGTGCCAATCCACTGTGGTTACACTGCTTATTGCTGCCAATATTAGCCACAGTTAAGACTGTGATGGTTTCCCAGATTCCAATATCTGAAATTCCCGGTGGTTGTAAGTGTGTTTCAGATCCTGGAGTAAGGGAAAATGCGATCAGGCATCTATCACAGCAAGGCTAATGGCTTAATCACAGTTGAGGCAGCTGGAGTAGGCAGCCCCAAAAGTTGCATTGGTCAAGTGTGTATCCGTCCTTTCCAGAGCATGGTACTCACGGCCACACATCGAAAATAATATATATAAAACTTGGCTTTTTTAACTTGGATGTCCTTTTCAGGTATTCCTGCTTCTTCAGGAAATAAGGTCTAAATAAGAACCTGTCCCCTTGTCTGAATCAGGCTCAATTCAGCTGAATCTCCTGCCTGCCCCAACATGGCAGCCGATTGTTATGGTGCTGCTGATGTTCAGTACACAGCTAAACTATATGCAGGGAATTTATAGGCACCATTTTTGTGATGTAAATAGGAGACCTGGGAGGAACCCCGGCAGAACCTGGAATGGGAGATCAAATCATTCCCAGCTCCTTCCCTGTAGTCCAAGCCCAAGTGTCTTCCTGCAAGCTCTCCCTGCTACCCCACTTTATCATTGGGAAAGATGCTCTTTTTGTATTGATGACAGGTTAAAAATTTTGTCTTCTTTGATTGTTTCCCGTCTCCCAATGAAGAATCTGAGAATTTGGACTACAGGCTGGGTGCCATTCATTCTCTCATCTATAAACTCCCTGACAAGAACCGAGAAATGTTGGAAATCCTCATCAGGCACCTTGTGCAGTGAGTTGACGCTGATGTGGTAATGCAGTATCGTACCCTCAGTTTTGGGATTTTATCCTGATTGCTCATCAAATGCGAGCTGATATGTGAGGGTAGCCAGAAGTAGTTGAGGAATAAGCAGAACTCTGCTCCTTCAGAGAGGGTCAACACTCCACCCTTTCTTCATTTCATGTTCTGTGTTTGCAGATGTGGTCCAGGCAGCCTCTTGAGGTGGCAAAACCCATGGAGATAGATAGATAGATAGATAGATAGATAGATAGATAGATAGATAGATAGATAAAAGATTGGCATTTTTAAAGCAACCACTCAAAATGCCAGAGTGTTAGAAGTCTGTGCCCAAAGGCCACCAAGAGCTGCCTGCCTCTGCATGAGGCTCCGGGTTCAAGCTGGGGAGCCTCACCGGCATCCCTCTTCCGCTCTCAGGCTGTTTCCCGTGTGCACCTTGTCTGATCCTTCCTTGCTCTCCCCCCTCTGGCAGCGTGTGCGAACACAGCCGGGAGAACCTGATGTCTCCGTCGAACATGGGGGTGATATTTGGCCCCACCCTCATGCGAGCCCAGGAGGACACCGTGGCGGCCATGATGAACATCAAGTTCCAGAACATCGTGGTGGAGATCCTCATCGAGCACTTCGACAAGGTACTGCCAACATGCCGCCTTTGCTGGATCACTTCTCCAGTAGGGGCTTTCCAGGGTTGGCCAGAACGTAAATAAGGTTCGGGAAAGTGCAATAAACCTTGGTAGATCAGTCAGGCTAGAAGGGATCCAGAGCCCAGGGGCAGGAGACCAGTGCACCGAATGGGAAATGAATCCAGGTGGAGCAATGGAGTCAAGGTAAAGGTGCAGAAGCCATTACCCCCTTGAAATGCAAGGCTCGGAAACGGCAGGTTCTGGGAAGCCAGGACTTGCGCGAGGCACTGACCACTGCTTTGGCAAAGATCAGATGCTCTGCTAATCCTGCTGCTTTCTTTCGCAGAGCTACTGAGGGCCATAAAATATATTTCCCCCACTGCTTTTCACTGGCATAGCAAAGCAGGCTTCAGCTCTAAGGGCTGGATCCAGCCTTGGTCAATTCTTCAAGTAGGCCTTGTTGAAGTCAATGGGACTTAAATCTGCCCACTCCAAAGGTTTGCTAGAGGGGCACTGATTTATCTTTGAGGGATTGTAGAGATAAGATTAACACATTTCAGTGTGGATTTAACATTAACCAGGGAGTTCTCCACAGCTTTAAAAACCAAAATTCCAATTCAAAGGCTCCAGCTTTAAAGAGCTGTTGATTCCCTCCCGAGAGCTGCCCTGTTCATGTCCGCTGGCTCTGCCACTGCTTTTCTTGGCGGGACACCAGATCTGCCGTGCCTGCTTGGGCTGAGCAATTCTGCCCACTCCCTGGAAAAATGCTTGTCCTTTTACCTCTCATTGTGGGAGTTCCGGCCCCTCCTCTGAAGCCGCTCCGGAACAGGTAGAGGCCAGCGACCTGGCTAGGCCTGCCAGGCTTGGAAACAGGTGGCTTTCTTGCCCCTGTGGGCAACAGGGATCCCCCCAGCAGCTCGTAAGTTGGTGCCGAGAGCAGCTACCCGTTGCCTGTGCTGTGGGAGCCCATGGAGGGATGAGAGGTCTTCCTGAAGGAGGTGATTCTGCAGGACTGCTCAACTGGGCCTGACTCGTTTAGTGTGATTGTGGACTCGCTCCTCTCAAAGCCAAGCCAGGAAGGAGAAACATGGCGATGTTGCCCCCATTCCTCTGAATGCCCCCCACAAATCCGCCAGCCCCCCTTCCTACCATGGCACCCCCTTTGGCCTTCCCCAAGCGGCTTCCCCAAGTGCTTTCCATGCGACTGCGTTCGGGTGAGACATGGCCCCGTGTTGGATTCCCACTCTTGAGGTCTTGATGGCGGCTTGCATTGAATTAAAATGTTTCCCAAGAAGATTTACGATAAGCCACGAGTGTCGAAATGAGAGTTCCCCGGCATTGTCGTCGGATGTTCCTCTTCCAGGGCTTTGATTTAACTGTGCGAGAGTCTAGCCAGTGGGGGGCGGGGGGGGGGGGAGCAAGCTATTTCTAATTTCCAAAATCAAGCTTTTTAATTAAAAGAAAGACAATTTCTTTCTGGCCTTTAATTCCTGCAGTGATAAGGTTAAGCTAGTTACACTTTATTAGGTTTGGCGCTTGTAAGTTTGCTTTTGGAGTCTAACATATTTCAGCTCACACATAAGCAAACACTTCAAATGAATTTCAAGCGGACATGATTTATTATTTATGCTCTGAATTATGAAGACTCAAAGGATGGGGAAAATGTTCTGTGACTCGGTGTGGCTAATTACTGCCTTGGGAGCTTTAAACTCAAGCAGTACAGCCAAATTAAAAAGTTGATCCCCTGGAAACAATTCTCAGCCTTTCACAGACTCTGTTTGCAAAGTTTAGATTAGATCAATATTGTTGCACTTACAAATAGTTTAAGTGTGACTTTTATGCCGTTATGTGGTGCAAACCCTGTGGGAACCTGTGTCAGCTTCTTGGAAAGGCTTGGATCATGCTATCTTCTCACTTTAAAAATGGGGGGAAGAGTCCCAGCTATTTGAATTTACGACCTGGGTGCAGCTTAATTCTCAGATGTATCTGTGGCTGCAGACAGTAAACACATTGTAATTCCAAGTCCAGACACTTCACCAAAAAGGCTGTTTTCTGGGGTGTGAAATAGCGTAAAGGGAGCATGCTTGCTACTTTGCATCTTTGTTTGGTTCAACTGCTGATGCAGCCTTTGCTATTTCATGTAATATATTCCCTTTTGTCTCGATATTGGATGGCAGTGAAGGCCAAAGCCCCACCTGGACTCTGAAGATCCTTTCAGCTCCACTTCTGTCCTTGCAGGTCGTGGCATGTGCAGCTTAGTCCTATCCCAGGACTGTCAGCTGAGCTGCCAGCAATTTAACATTTTGAAAAATTGAAGCTTCCACTTTGAGGAGGCAGACTGCTTGGACCACTACTGAATTCTGAACTTTCCAGAGAATCCCGGGAGACTCACAGACTTGAGTTGCAGATCAGTGTTTGGGGGTTGACATGTTCTGGCTGGCATCGGTGGCAAATGAAAAGCGAGGGGGTCTTGTCAGGACCTCCTGCCCTCCCCACGACCTGACGTTGCTCCCCTGAAATGCAGAGGAAGGCATCCCTCTGTCCTCCAGCTATTAATTGGCCCTGGCGAGGGGGATTCTGTCCCAGGGAAACGAAGCCCCCGGCCCTGTTCTAGCTAAGAGCTGGAAGGTGACCAGCTTGCTAAACATGCTGGGCATCCATCTGGCCCAAAGGCGAGCCCACGTTCCTCACTTTCAGCTCCGAGAAGGGAGCTGGGGTTTGGATGCAGACAAAACAGCAAATGGGAGCTGGGCGGTGGGGCTGTCGCTGTCCGGCCAGTCTAAAAGTGAACTCCTGTGCCTGGGCAACTGCCAGGCCGGGGAGCGGGAGGAGGCAGGGCCATCTCGCACGCTCTGAGCTGACGGCAAGCGCGCATCCATTGCCGTCTGGGAAGCAGGACATGGCAGTAAAACAGGGAGACGCTGTCAGTACCAACTTAATCAGTGGAACGAGAGCCACATTTCTTTATGGCACATATTTCGGTCTCTAAACTGAGCCCTGGGGATTAGAAGCCCAGGAATCCCTGCAGCCCATCGTCATGCCTAAATACGCTGGCAGACCTTTGTGAACCACATAAAAACGGATGCTGTGATCTCAGTCCGGCTGTGCCCCGTGACTTCCTTGCCCTCCCCCCACCCCAGCAATCGTGTAAAAATAGTGGGGGAGGGGGTGAAATGCTCTTCTGATGAGATCTGCCTGGGGTGATCTATCTGGAGCACCCCTGGAACGAGGGCTGGAGGCCATCAAGTGGGGCCATCTCCTCCCGCGGG
This sequence comes from Varanus komodoensis, assembly GCF_004798865.1. NCBI lineage: Eukaryota > Metazoa > Chordata > Lepidosauria > Squamata > Varanidae > Varanus > Varanus komodoensis. The sequence goes on from NW_025335780.1 coordinate 626,447, forward strand.
TCGCTCCTCTTGTGCAGGCTTTCTAAGTTGTAAATCACTTTGCGAGAAGGCGGCTATGCCCAAAGAGGCTGTTCCAAAAAGATGGCTGGCTTGGCAGGCAGGGTGGTGGAGCTGCTGCTACATTCAGAGGAACACAGGCCCCAACCTAAAAGTAATCAGGGGACCTGGCGTGCTCCAGTCGCCCGTCGATCTCTTTTTCTTCTCCCGCACTGCTGTCCAAGGTCCTGCTACACGCCGTGCGGCTTCTGGCCAGCTTCTCAAGGGGGGAAAGGGAGAGCTGTTTCTTTGTCATGCTTAGGGCTCTCCGCTCCTCTCCTCCAAAGAGCCTCGGACAGCATGCGTAATCCTCCTCCATTTTTTCTCTTCAACTTGTTGGGTAGATGAGGCTGAGGCTGGCCCAAAGCACCTTCTGAGCTTCATGGCTGACCGGTGAGTAGCATTTAGGTCTTCTGAGTCCCAGTCCAGGACTCTGAATACTGCACTTCACTAGCCCAGTGCCTGGCAGATATGTTGGACCACAACTTCCAGAATCCTCAGCCAGCACAGCCACCTCTGGGCTCAGGGGACCTTGGCTCTGGGCTCCCAATAATCCAATGGGCCACCCAGACAAGGGGGGAGGCCACCTGATGGTGCCCCTGCAGGACCATTTTCATGCATTTTCTGGGGAATCTCTGCATTCGGACATAACACCAAACTGGAATCAACTGTGTTTTCTTTGAAAGTTGAATTTGAATTTGAAAATTCTTGGGAAATGCACGCCATCATTTATCAGGTCTGGATGGAACAGTCACGGTCAGGGGTTGGCAACCTTTAACACTCAAAGAACCTTTTGGACCCGTTTCCCACAGAAAAGAAATCACCGGGAGCTGCAAAACCCTTTTGACATCTACAATGTAGATAACACTGCATATATCATTTTTTACCTTTATGCTATGTATAAAAAAACTATAGTGCATTGCATTTATGAAATCAATGAACTGCTACAGAGAAAACAATTTTTTACTTCTGCATGCAACGAAAACATTTTGAACTCCTAAAAAAAAGGAGTAGATCTATATCTTCATTAAGATTTAGCTGCAGCTCTTGTTCAGTCACTAAAAACTGTTATTTTTAATCTTGCATTATAAACTAGTAGGACTCCTTTCATATATTTTGAATAGGAGAACTGCTTTCTGCAGAGTCAAAGTCAGTGCTAAAGGACTGCATGCATTAAACAGCAAACCCCATAAGTTCATCAGCAGTAAAAGCAAATGAATCTACCCATGTACCATTAAACGTTTGGTTTTCTTCAGAAACTTTTCTTCAATTTATCCATGGTTGGCCTACAGAGGTGTGGGGGTGGAGGGGAAGCTCAGTAAATCGGCGCAGGTCCCAGATCGGCTGTGCCAGAGATATAGGTGTGTTTAGTGACTGATTAGCAGATAAACAGTCAAGTGCTGTGAATTGTGGCAGGTCCCAAGTGCAGCTTTTAACATTCAGATGAAGGAGATGACAGTGGGACAAAGAGAATCTTTTCAGCAGCGTTTGAGCAACATGAGAGCCTGCAGGAAGCTCGTTCCACTCTTTCCCTGCACAATAGCAGAGGAATGTCACAATTTACTTAACCAGCCTCTGTCGCAGTTCGGCCGCTGTGCCAGCGTGTTTTGAATGACGGAGCCGCAGCAGAGGGATTCAAGAGCCACGTGCAGCTCCAGAGTCACAGGTTGCTGATCCCTGGTCATGGTGCTTTGCCAAAATCCAGAAACACATCCTTTGGGTTTCCCCCTTGCAAGCACAGACGAGGAAGGGGTGGAGGGGGTAGGTGAGCCCCCCAGCGCAGCTTTGGCATGCAATTCCAAGCTGCAGTTTGGCATTACAGCTGAACACAGCCAATGGGGCACCTAATTTTGAATTGAAAATGGAAATAAACCCCTTCCAACTATATACTTCAAATTCACAGTCAAGCAGCATCCTGCTCTCTCTCCCTCTCTCACACACACATAATAAGAATGAAAATCAAGTAAGCGTTCTTTTAAAAATCTGCCGCAGAACTTGACCTGGCTTGAAATTTTGCTAATGGCAGCTGACACAGCCGAGAGAGTTCATTGACAGCCGGTATCAGCTCAGTTTCCCTTCGAGAACAGTAAACGTGTTTGTGTGATTCAGCAGAAAACTTTCTCCATATCAAGACCTGCCTTTTTTGTATCCATGCATTGATTGAAGTGCATTAAGACTCATTCTGGTAATTTGTTTAATTTGTTTAGCTATCAGAATGGGTGTGTTTGCTTAGAGATTTCAGAGAGCTGTCAAGCAAAAAGCCCATGCTAAAATAAGAGCAGTCTGCGCAAATGGAGAATTAAAGAAGAATTATGCGCCATCTGCTTTGGGTTCTGATTAAGCAGCGCATTTGCCAGGCTGTCTCTCCTGGGGCTGGTGCCCCTCGGTCTGGCTGGGACACTCTGCCTTTCACAGCTGTGTGAGATGGACAGAAATTCAACTCCCAAAGTGCCTTTTTCACGGCACCCCTGAGCAGCGATTGCTGGGGAACGTTTCTGGCGAATTCCATCTACGAGTTCCTTATTGCTTCCGAGCACATCTTCTCTTAGCTTCAAAACCTATTTCCACCCTGCCTGCCTACTGAAACGTGCAAAAGCTCACCATGCGCTTGCGATTGGGAACAGGGATTCTGCTGAGTTGGTGCTGGACCATGGCAGCCAGGAAGGCTTCAATGAAGCTCCGTGCTCCCGAGTGCTTAACCCTTCTTCCCCCACCAGATATACTCTGGAGCCCCCGAAGACAGTGCTGCGCCACCAGTGCCTCCCCCGCGCGTGGTCACCCGACGGCACAAGCCCATCACCATCTCCAAGCGCCCCCTGAGGGAGCGGCCGGTCTTCTTCGGTGGCTCCGTGGAAGGAACTGGAGGTTAGTTGGGTGGGCTTTGCAGGCACCTGCCCAGCCTCCCCACGTCTTGTCTCAGTGGCATCACAGCTGCACGTTTGCACGGAGAGAGCGGTGGGCAAGGGGAACACAGCTGCTGCGCCTTTGCGAGACAAAAGCTCTGTTATGTGGGAGAAAGAGCGTGTGTCTATATGCAGGCATGGAAATGCAGCTGACCCCTTTGCATCCGCCTGAGCAGCTCTTTGCATCCTAGCTGGAAGCTCATGGTGCATGTTCATTGTTTCTTTCTGATGCCAAGCTCCAAATGAAGCACACTCATCTTAGGAGCAGGGGTTTGACACATTCAAGGCCGCAAAATAATCTGCATCAGTAAATGTGTTTTGAGGAGCACTGGAATGGGTTCGGGTTTATTTAGTCCGGTGCCCTGGGCCCACACCACAAGCAGATGGTGCTTTGCATGAAGTCTCAGCAACCGCCCTTCATGCCTGTGTCCTCTGAGAACCTTACTGGATGACACTGTGGGGATTTCGACGAGAGGCACCCATGACAAAGATGTCCAGGGCAAAGGAAAAAGTCACAGGCTGAGGGATGCCCCTGAAAGCCCCTGGGCTGTGGTGTGAGGGGGAGCAGGTACAGTTTTTTAAAGGAAGTTTGGAGGTGGAATAGAAGGTTCAGCTTCCTCTGCTCCTGTGGGTGGTCACAGTCCAGATCAGGACCCTGCTTACTCCCAAGAAGGCAATTAATTTTTATTTGTATATGTATATTATACATGTATTTTTAGGCGGCCTATAACTGCTGAGGTCTTTCTAGGTGGCTTACAATACATAAAACATAGTAACAAAATAAAGCACATCAAAACCAATTAAAACACTGTGGATTAAAACACCTATGGAAACAATATAAAAAGGGACACAGTGTTCAGGCTAAGTATTTAAAATTTTCCTGAAAAGGTATGTCTTTGCCTGATGCTGAAAGGAAAATAAAGATGGTGCCGGGAGAATTTCCCTGGGGAGGGAGTTCCAAAGATGGGGAGCAGCAGCGGAAAAGGCCCTTTGCTGGTTGCTCCCGTAGAAGTTCTCGTAGAAGGGCCTCCTGAGCTGATCTAAGGGGGCAGGTAGGTATATATGGGTGCAGATGGTCCTTGAACATCATGTCCAGTTTAGCCCTAGCTTTCCAGAGTGACCTGGGGATGCACAGTGTTCTCTTCTGTCATCCACCTTTTGTAGAAAGACAGCTGGGAAAGCTTGGCATTGGCTTGCGCTTGTCTCAGGTCTTCTAATCCGGGATTGCTGTTTGGGTCCCCTCTAGTGGAGGACGGCTACAGCCCCACCCCCAACGGCACGGTCACCTCCGAAGCACCCAAGCCCGTCCTGCGCAGCAGGCTGCCCTTGCAGAAGGCAGGGGACCTCGACCCTGCAAAGGCCAGCTCAGAAAGCAAGCCGGAGCAGTGTTCCGATGTGGATGTGGGGCGCTTGGTGTCCAGACTCCAGGATGGCAGTGCGAGGTTCACCAGCAAAGCTGCAAATGGAGTCACGCCTGTCTCCAGCTCCCTCAAGGCCTCCACTTTGCATGCAAAGAGACTCGCGCCGAGGCCGGGAATCTGTTGCAAGGAAGGTGAGCCTGCTGCAGTTTTGTGTGTGCGTGTGCTTGTCCAAGAGCTATGCCCCTTCTTGACCTTAGCAAAACAGCTTGCATGACCTGAATGTTAGAATGGCATTCGCCACACAGCGCGCTTCCCGTCTTCAAAATCAGTGCAAAGCTGGATGGAAAAGCAGGTGCTAACCATTTTTAAAAAGAGCCTTACTGAGCATTCTGAGGGCCCTGGGATTGACTTGGATGCGCACCATCAAAAGGTTGTTTTTAGCCATTTCAAAGAAGTGAGTGGCAGCCCTTCAGGTGCACCAGGAATACTTTCTTGCCAGGCACCCGCTTACCGAAACGTTAATCTCCGAGCAGCACATCTGCCACGCTGGTGGCTCTGACCCGCCTGCTGCTCCTGATAATAGTTAGCACCGCTGCCTTGCTGACTCAGAGCCAATTTGACAAGCCCTCCAGGTATGCTTGCTGTGATTGGAGGAACAGACACTTCCAAGGCTGCTTTGGACAGAGCTTCATCAAAGAAGTGCAGTGGTTTCTTCTGGAACAACTGAGATGTAATCGTGATGTGTTTCTCTTCCTGGGCAACCTTCTGAATGCAGTTCCCCCTGTTCAGCTTCTCCTCAAGTAAATGCAGTTTAGGTTCTGCCCAAGTGGATGCAAATAGGTTCCAGTACTTGTACTGGGGAGAACAAGCCAGGATTAAGCCATGGCTTGAGGAAGCAAGCCAGAGTCCCCAAGCTTGCATGTCACTGGAAACTTCCAGGTCCCTTTTCCTGGTGTGCTTCAAACTCGAGAAAACTGCAGGTCTCATTGTGGTTTGTTCACATACAGGAGAATCGTCTTCCTCTGAGTCACGCCAAAGACCCTGTCAGGCACTTGCCTTTTCCTGCTCCATCTCTTATTGAGCACCCAGCTGGAATAAATCACTCGTAAAGTGGAAATGTGAAAAGTGTAGCAGGGAAAGATCACCCAGTAAGAATACTGGCTTTGTCTGCAGTGCAGAAAGTGGCTGATTTTTTTTTATTTTCAATTTATAGCCTGCCTTTTTCCTACAAAGGGCTCAAGGCAGCTTACATAATTTCTCCTCCTCCATTTTACTTGGGGGTTTGTTTTCAAGGAGTTAGATGAATTCAGATTGCTTTGGAGGGATTGGTGGCAAAGGAACAGAGATGTAAATCCTTGGTATGTGAACAAATCCTTATGAAAGAAGAACTTGGGTGTGTATATGTATCCCCTCCGTCACGTGATGGAGTCTGTGGTGGCAACACGGCTCCAGTCTTCCTGCGGATCCTTTCCAAACTGGATTCAGGCCTGGTTTGGGGACGGAAACAGCCGCAGTTGCTTTGGTGGGTGAGCTGCAGTGCAGAAACACAAGGATTTATGGTTGAGATTCCAGAGATCACAACCGGCCCTTGTGTAGTGGATCAGCCACTTGAACACTGGTTCAGAACATCGACTGGACTAGATGGCCCTGAGGTCTGATCCAGGATGGTGCTTCTAAATCTCACCTGTACTAGATGAAAGCAGAGGGGCACCAGGGTCCTTCGCACCTCGATGACACTGCTGCGCACACCCCTGGATATGCTCTCCCAGTGCTGCTGCTGCAGCTGAACCTTACGCCAATCCAGATGTTTCCATTTAATCTCCTATGCTTGCCTACTAGTGGAAGGTTATAATTTGTGTATTTTTGATCCTTGCATTTCTTCCTTCCTGTCCCATAAAATCAGTGCTCCTTCTAGAAATGAAGGACTCTGCGGGACTGTCGGCACATCTGTGCCTTCCCATCCTTCCGTCATATCACATGCCTTGCTTGTGTTTGTAACTTTTCCACTCAGGGGAGTATGATGGTGTCATTAAAGCGCGATCACCTGGGGAGAAGCCGGTGATCATGCGTCCTCCCGTGAGACCGCCGGACCCTCCGTGCAAAGCCCCTGCACTGCAGAAGCCCGAGGCGAAGCCGGAGCTGATCCTGGGGGCAGGGACAGGAGAGGCGGTTCCCTCTGTGTGAGTACCAGAGCAGGACAAGACAGAGCAAAGGACCTCTCTGATGGGAGGGGAGAGCCAAAGGGGTGCCCCGAGGGGAGATGGCGCCAAGTGGGCATGTCTGGGGGTGTGACAAGGACACCAGAATGTCCCAAGAAAGCTTTAATCTGCCCTTCCTCTGCCCATGGTTCAGTCCATGCTTGGCTTCAGGAAAAGGAGCAGCCCATGCAGTCTTCCCTGGGGAAGAGAAAACTCTCTGCGAGGAATCCAGGAGGCAAAAGGTGGCACAGACCTCACTCAAGAAGGGCTTCCTGCTTTTGGCCTCCAGGAACTCCCTTTCGGCCGCTCCTGCTGCTGTAATATAGCTATGGAGGTCAAATTTTTCAAGAGTGTATCATTTTCCTGTTAACCATTTCTCAGGAAAGGTCAGCTAGCGATGGTGACAGCTGTCCGCCTTGTGTCTCACCCTCACTTTCTGCATCGATGGTTCCCGCCTTTGCATCTGAGCAGTGGCCTTTAAGTGGAACACGAGTGCACAAGTTACCTTTGGCTTGCCGAGCAAGACCAGTTGGGCCAGACTTTCCCCCATCCAGCAAGAAATTACCCAGCATGCTGAAGGCAGAATGGTGAAAACTTGGCTCTTGGTGTGCGCTTCCTCCCTGGAGTTGCGCTTGCCTAGGGAAGAGAAAAAGTGGAGGAGACATTGGACCAAGTGAAGAGACAAAGTGGAGGAGGCATTTCAAGATGTGATAGAGAGGGGATGTTGTTTGCAAGATGGTGAGGAGTGACCAGAATTTTTGCTGGTCTCTCCAAGATGGTCTGTTGTCCTTTCTGACAAGCCACGCACAAGCCATTGCTCTGAAAACAAGCCATCCAGAACAATCTAGCAACAAGCTGTGGGTCCTCAGGGTGGTCTGGGCAGGGTGAACAAACCACCCTGAAGGAACCAGGCCATGGGTGGTGTTGTATGAACCGGGTCTGTGTGATCTGCACCTGAGTTTTCCTGTTGGGAGATTTGAACTGCATCCCAAAGAAAGACATTTTATGCTCTCCGTAACTGTGAGAGAGGGGCGAGGGGAAGCACCAGCTGAGCTTCACGGCTTAATGGGGGGCAGGGTGTGGGGAGTGAGGCAGGGGAAGGTGCCTCCTGCCCAAGAGACCCTTCTCATCTGGAGGGGGTAGTGGGGTTTGCACGGCACCATGCACATCCCGGTCTTTTGTCCCCCGGAGTCTTGTTTTTAAATTAGATTTCCTTTAAATCTGTGGATGGCAGAAGCCACTGCTTCACTGTGGGCAGCTTCGTTTGGTAAACCTTCCAAGTCGGGGAACCGACATTGGCCAGCTGTAGTTTTCCCCCGCAATCCCTTTCTACTCTGCTGTTCTGAAAACTTTTCCCAGAGTACCACTCCATCATTATCAGCAAAATGAATGCTCTGTGTTGCCTGCTTTTTGCAGAGTGGCCTCCAGAACAAAGTTTTTTGAGGGGGCTTCCTTCAGGAGAGGAAGGTAAGGAACACCAGTGTGAAAATGCCCCTGGGATTCTTCAGTGCAGCATGCTTATGGGGGGAGAACGCTATGGACTGAGAAAGATATTCAGAAAGAATTCCTGCTCCTATCTGCCTGCAGCTCCTGGCGGGGATTCAAAAGTTTGTTCATAACCATGACCCCTGGATCATGTTGTTAGCACTAGATGCATTGATGGCTAAATCTAAATGTCCCAACTTCCTGCTGTGAGGCAGGTTCAGGGACTTGGCTCTCCCGGGACTGTAACGTGATCGGACTCTGCATTACAAAGGGCATCGAGGGAGCTTCCCGGCGGGGGTCTTCTGCACTGTCATCCTGGCTTATGCCCAGATGTCTACAGGCCCGTCTGCATGCCCTGATGCTAGCCTGCCTTCTCTGTGCAACCATAACTGACACAAGGGGTGTCGCTGTGACGCTGCCCTTGCCTCACTGGAAGGATTGCGGAGAGGGCTGCGTTGAGCGTCTGAATTTGCTTCTGTCTGTCTTTTGCAGCTCTTCGTCCCCCCAAGGCAGACTCCCGAGCGATGAGGGCTGATGGGCTTAAGGTATGTTTTCATTGCACAGAAAGCAGGTGGCGGGTCCAAGAGATGTCACTGCCGGTGGTGGGAAATTCCAGCTGGGGATTTCCTCTCGGTTGTGCTCTGAAGCCCGCACCATCTGGAATATTCAGGGGCACATGCATGGAACGCCTAACTAGTGAGAACCGCTTTGGCACCTGCTTGCCGCCTCTCCTGTTATGTTCTTAGACTATGCCTTGTTCAACAATTGGATACCATGGCGCCTCCTTAATAGGAACGCGTTGCATTTGGCTAATTGCTGATGGTGCCTTCGAGCACATGCCTCTTTGAATCACAGCTTTTGACAATGTCCGATGGTTGCTTCTTTGGGGGAGGAAGTCGTTACACAGATAAACTTTGTACTGGAACAGTCTTTAATATTCATTGACATATGTAATCTTTTAAACTATTAACCTATTTCATGGAAATTAATGAATGGAAGAAAAAATGAATTCTCTGTACCAGTTTGTGAGCTAAAAGACAGATCTTCCAAATAGTTATTATGTATTAATTAAAAGCTTTTCTATCCCGTCCCCTACAAACATCTTGGAATGGCTTACAATACAATGTAGGAAGGAAAAGTTGTCACCTCCCACAGTGCAATGGAATGAGGACCTGACAGGGGCTTTGATATGCAAATGAGATACTTATTTAGATACTTGGACCACTTTTGTTGGACCCTATGTAGGAAATTGCTAGAAAGTCATATGCATTTCGTACAAACTCATATATCTATATTTAAAGCATCAGGGAAACGAGGCATTTTGGGTGCTGGCAGGCACCATGCTGGGGCTTCTCCTTGGGTGCCTTTGGGGGCGCCCATAGGTGCAGCTTTGAGGACTCCCGCTCATGCGGCTGCGCCTGGCAGGTCCCATATGCTACAGCTCCCCCCATAGGCTCTCCTGCTCCCTGGCAGATCAGTCATTCCACACGACAGTGCCTCTTGACCCTCTCACTGCCACCAGGGAAGGGAGTATTCCTCGGGAAGAACGTTTCCATCTTTCCTTGCTCAAAAGTTATCAGCTGCCGCTGCCATTCATTCCTTTTCCCTTTCTTTCACTACAGCCAAGCTTCTGCCATTGCCTGCATCCAAAGAGCACTACTTGTTTTCCCGTGGATTGCTTGGCAGAGGCTGACTGCAGGGCACAGCTGGCCAGGAAGGACCCTTGATGGGACGTGGAAGTGGAGTAGAGCCATTCATTCCAGCCGAGTTGATTCACATTCCTTTTCTTGGCAAAGAGGTGTTGCCTGGCAATTTCTGAGGTGTGCACTGACTCAGCTTCTGCCCGTTCTACTCCCTTGAGGAAATTCCCCTTTGGAGGATCCGTGCTGTCGATATACTGGCTGTGTTAAAACAATTGCTTGAAGCTGTTTTTCCCCACCCTTTTGGAAAAGTGCGGAGGGACAGGGGTCATGAGTACCGTGTTCAGTCTCCAGCAAGGCTGTTCTTGAGGCACTGCTGAAAACGCTCCTTCCCAAGCCAATGGATTGTTCTCCAGGCCTACCATCCGTCCGCCCTGCCTGCTCCACCTTCGGCACGGCTGAGACGGGGGCATGTCGGTTTCTTTCCAATTCTTCATGAGAATGTGACGGTCTTTGCAACTGGGATCCACCCTCATGCCAAGAATGACACTAGTCCCTGAAGATGCCCAGCCTTCTGGTGACATGTTCTCCTACTATCCAGAGCAGCGGCCAGCAATGGAGGCAGGAGATGTTCCAAACTGTGACTGCTGTCCACCCTTATGGAGGCTGCTTTCTGCTCGAAAAGCAACTTCGGACTTGCTTGGAAGGAGGCGAGACTGTCATGGAGTGCCACGTTCATTCCGACGCTAATCGTAGTGCAGAGAGAGTCTGTGTGGATGCCAATACCCTTTCACCAGAGCTGTGCATGCAGCTCAGCCTCTGGGGTACCTCCTCTCCTCTCCTCTCCTCTCCTCTCCTCTCCTCTCCAGAAGGTGTGGCAGTGGGGACTTTGTGTCTCATCACAGACGCTTATTTTCCTAGGTCCACTTTGGGTCCCCGCATGGTCTCAGGCAGCATCTTCTCCCAGAGCACTCCAACAATCACTGTCCCATCTCCCATCAAGGTGTTGTTTTTCAGGCTGCAACACCCTTGCATTCCGTTCATTAGAGGAACCGGGCGGATCCTGCAGCCCATCCCACTCTGGGGGACCAATGCCCAAAGCGTCAAGGCGGCACACTCCAGCAGGACTTGGCAGCCGAGCATGTCGCCTCCCTTTGTGTGCAGCCCTGCTTCACTCCCAGGCAGAATGCTGACTTTTGTGGCACATTATGCAGGAGAACATCATGAACATCCATTCTGTGCTTCTTTCTGTGTGCACATGCTTAGCAGTGGCAGAGAAAATAAAATGTGCAACGTTCGGCTGTGTTGATCTCCATCTGTGCTCAGCCTGGCTACTCACTCGAACCCTCTAAAATTGGCATTGAAATAAAAGACTGTCGTTGAGTCCACGTCGTCTGGCTTTTAGCTCTGGGCACAAGTCGGACAACGCAGTGGGAGGCAGAAGTGGTGGAATCAGAAATGGGCACCCTCCGGGTTTAAAGGGGCACCCATCAAACCTGAAGCCTTGGATCAGCCTCCAAGTTGGGGAAGGCTGCCTTAGATCAAAGCTCTCATTTTGTCTGGTCGGGTTGGATTCTTGGGCTTTCGGTGGCAAAACGCAGAAGTGCAAAACGCGGGCCGATTCGTCCTGTTCATTCCTTGTTCCAAGTACACAGGTAGTGGATTGTGCAGCTGCTGCCAGTCAGTGCATGGGAAACGATGAGGGGGAAGTGTTAGAAATCTGATCCGCCCTGTGTAGTGGCACAAGAGCATTGTTCATTGCAGCTTTTCAAGTCCACTTCGTGTGGCCGTTTCTCCATAGAGACGTGGTCACACAGGTCGACTGGGTATACTTTTCTCAGGCCTGCTTTTCATCATAAGCTAAAGATGTCCAGCAATTCAACTCTCTATTTTGTGAATTTCAAGGCACTTAAGATATCTTCCATCTGATGTATTTTTGTTTGGTAAAGGATTAGATTAGTTGTAATAATGTTTATAATGTTTCCATGGATTAAAAGAAGATCTACTTCATAGCCTTTGTCTGTGTTCTTTTCTTTGCAAAGCTACGCAGCCCTTGACCAACTTCTTGCACACGGTTTGTCAGGGAACGGCTGCGTGTGCAGGAGCGTTTTGCAGCAGCTGCTCTCCCCAGTCTGCCCCCGTCGATTCCATTGCATTCGTGCAGGGTTCAGCTCCCATTATCCCCAGCCAGCATTGCCATTGGCCACACTGTCGCATGATGGTGGTTCTGACAGTGCAAGATATCCCGGGGCTTGAGGGGGTTACCCATCCCAGGCATTTCCTTTAATGTTTTAGCTTTTTAATTGTTAAAACGTTTCTCAGATTAGATTGTATGGAGCTTTCACTGCGTTTTACAGTCTTGTTTTTATGGACTGTTGTAAACAGCCCGGAGAGCTGCAGCTGCGGGGTGGCATAGAAACAAAACAAACAGTCGTAACAGCAACTTTATCCCGCAGACCTTCGTGTGAACCCTGAAGACCCGAGCCCGGCCTATTTGCATAGCCCACGGCTGACGCAGCTCTCGATGCAGTCGAGTGGGACCGCGGCAGGGCCCAGAAGCCGACTCTCCGAGGGAAGAGCCATTCTATAAGTCCCCGCCTGAGATCTCGTTCCTTGGCAACACTGCTGATGCACCTCCATGTCGCAAGAGCTCGGAACGAAGTGTGCACAGCTCTTTCAAGGTCACCGATGGCACAACCAGAGTGCAGGAGGGGATGGCATTGCCGCCCGTGCGTCTCCCGGACCGGTGCCGTCCCTGCAGCTCCCGTGTGCATTGGCTCTTAAAAGAGAACAGATCTTGAGACTGGTTCAGAGACAACCGTCAAAGGCTTCACATGCTTAAAAATATCTTACCTGATGGGTTGCCTCAGCTTTCCTTGCTTCCTTGATCCAGCTGGCTGCTCTTGGGTAGAACAGTGCTCCTGATTGTAAAAATGCCTGGCTTTGCTCTACGCGCACGTTCCAGCAGGTGCATTTAGCAGCCCTGCACAGTTTGGAGTAGGAGATCACCCTTGTGCGTGATTTCAGATGCCTGGTGAGATTTCCTGGTTTTGCTGCCCCATGTACAGTAAATGTGCTTAAACTGAATTTATTCTGATTGATTAATATTAGGCGGAGAACCATCTTGTAAATGTGACTGTAAACAAGAATGTTAAAAGACGCACCCTCTCTTGCACAAGAACGAAAAGGAACGAATGTGCTGTTTCCCCCCGAACTACGCAGATCTATTTATTTATTTTTTATTTATTTATTAAAACATTTCTATGCTGCCCCTTGCCGAAGCCTCGGGGCGGCTCACAACATACAATAAAATGCACAATAAATTAAAACAATAACAATTAAAATATATATATTAGAATAAAATAAGCCGCCCTGGCCAAATAAAATTTCCATGGTATTAACATTTAAAATGCTGCTTAAATAAAAAAGTCTTCGCCTGGCGCCGAAAAGCAAATAACGACGGCGCCAGGCGGACCTCTCTGGGGAGCGCGTTCCATAACTTAGGCGCCACCGCTGAGAAAGCCCTCCTCCGAGTAGCCACCCTCCTAATTTCCTTCACTGAGGGCTCCCGGAGGAGGGCCTCTGCCACCGATCTCAGGGGGCGGCTGGGCATATATGGACGTAAGTGCTCCTTCAGGTAACCAGGACCCAAGCCGTTTAGGGCTTTATAGGTCATCACCAACACCTTGAATTGGGCCCGGACATCAATGGGGAATCTATGCATATATATTATGGTTATTTAGCGGTGTCCTTTAGCCTATTAAAAAGGATTGAGCGCAATCTAGCACTGGCTTTTCGGGCAGCAAAATGTGATAAAAGATGGGGTGTGCAGGACAGTCCTCGTGCATCAAGAGAGCCCTGGCCAGAGTTCAAGAACGTCGCCTTCAAGGAGGGGCGATGGGCAGCCACAAGGAATGCGGACAAGCCTATTGGGTCGCGAGACAAGATCAAGGCTGAAGCGGAGCTCCATGAATTTAAGAGCGCAGCAAGAATTCCTGGCTGTGCCTGAGGGAAACTCTTGCTTAGCAAGATGAAAATCTTGCCAGGGACTTACATCTTTAAAAAAATCCCTGTATTTCGCTCATCAATTCCCGTTTGGAGGCCCCGCTTCGTTTCCAAGGATGAACATCAAAGACTGGCAACAACCTGCCTTAGAATTCCCCTGTTGGAGCCTGAAATGAAAAGATGGAGCTCATTGAAGATTAAGTGATGAAAGAAGTCTGATGGGAGAAGGTGGGAAATTACCCGCCCAGCACAGGCCCTCCTCCTCGGTGCCATCGCAGCGGCAGAACTCCCTGGCCTGCGTGGCAGGCAAATGTCCAGTCCTGGCCTGGCTGGACCAGGACTGGATGGAAATGCTGCCTCGAATGGGGAAAGGATTCTCCATAACCCATTCAGACAGGATGCACATCAGGCATCTTGAAGCAGCCTCGACCTATTCCTGGGAACCCTGGAGTTCTCCAGGTGGCGGGAGCAGGCCCTCTGAAGGGGGGTTTGCTGAGCAAGGTAGCTGAGGGTGGTTTAATAAATAAAAGCTCAAGGAATGCTCCCATGCACGCCAGGGAGCCCTTCCCAGTACAGGTGTTTCCCATTTGCGAGGCCTCCTCCATGTCTGCCCAAGATGTGGTTCCAGAATTTTCGAAGGCATCCTGCAGATCTCTTTTAGCTGGAGTGAAGGTAAAAAGCCGAGTGTCAGCTCTTGTGGCAGCTTGTTCCCGACATTCACGATTCTATAGCGTGTGCACATGGTAGCCAAAAAGCAACAGAGAAGAGATAGTGTCACCTAAGAGGCTGCTGCAGGCATGTCTCATGCAAGCACCCCAGAAAGGGGCGTGGGTTTGCCTTGAACTTGCACCTGCCGGTGTGCCTGCAGCCATGCAAATGCAGAAATGAGGGGCCCGAGTGAAACAGGGCTTGGTGCGCAGGAGGTGCAGGCGGTGCCCAGGGGCTGCTGAGCTCGACAGAGGCTGTTGTGCGGGCAAACCGTGAATGGACAGCTTTAGGCCCCCACCCACCCTGCTCTCCCTCCTTGTCACAGGTCGAACTGAAGGGCGGCTGGGGGCTTTGCTATATGAGGCGTTCATAGTGCTCAGACATTCCCTCCCTCACAGGAGCGCCCAGGGCCTTTCCACTACGCCACCGTCCTCCGGAGCCTCTCCCATGTTTTCCAGGCTTTTTCATGGGCGTTTTTAGAGCAAGAAAAGTCTGCTATTAAATTTCAAATTGCAACAAGCAGAACAAAGGCCTCCTGAAAGTCACAAATCTGCTGCAGTGCAGCCATTTCAACAGTGCCACCTTATAGCTGGTTCGTAAAATACAGAGAAAGGCAATGAAATACAAACCTTGGGGGAGAAAGCCACACGTTCGAAGGATGGATTTTCCTTCTGGCAGTGAAAACAGAAGAAGACACCTCAGGAAAAAGGGCGGGTTAACCCCTTCGTGTAATGACGCTCTTGAATTGGCAATCCATCAAATGGGATCCCTTCATATAGAGGACTGGCCCCTTCCAAGCGCTCTTCAGATAGAGGACGGCACTCTGCAAAGTGGGACACCTGGCTACCCTACAGGTTTACTTTTGATGTGAACACTTTCCAGTCTGTAGCCACTCTGTACCTTCCCCCTGACACCTAAGCATAAGCATCCATTATGCTTCTGGAATCATGCTTTCTTCCTTCCTTCCTTCATTTTGGATGTGAAGAAATATTTATAAATATTTTAAGAACTAATGACCTTTAATAACATAAGACCTTTGCTCTGTATTTTGGCTTTGTATTTTATTGTTGTTGTTAATGTGCTATTGGTTTTTATTATGTTTTTATTGTGTTCTTATCTTGTGGTTGTGAGCCGTCCGCAGGAGCTGTGGCACAACTGGGTGGCATACAAATGTTTTAAGTAAATATATAAATAAGACCAAGTCCAGAAAGTGCCTGGAACCCATGACCTCGAGCTCAGCTTCACGAGGTTCACCTGTGGATCTGCACTGCCGCAGTTTTGATCAGAGCATTCCTGGCCTTCCAGCCACTGGGTGTCGCCTGTCCTCCCCTCGTCTGGACAAATGGGGGGCAGAAGGACGGAATCACTGGGCACGAGCCCCTGGCTCTGGAAGGTTCTGTTTGCAATCAGGTATAACCATAGAAAAGAGAGTGCATGGTAATTCCTCTTGTGCTCGGCATTCCCCATGACATTATCACTTTCAGTTATTAACGGTGGTCTTGGAAAAGAGATTGCTAATGTGATGACTGAAAGTAATTACAGCCCGATATTACTCTGTGCAGAAATTTCAGTTCCTGGAGCAGCATGCGCGTGCTATATTTCTGCAAAACACATTCTGGTCCTTTTAACATTTCTTTTAAAAAGGTTGCCGACTTGCACATACTTTTGAAAATTAAAGTAGGATGGATTGACTCGGTGGCATGTGCTTTCGGCTTCCCTGAAAATACGGTCCAGCTGTTGCACAGGGTCTGCCGCTTGTGCTGACCGAGAGCAGCCCCTGCGCCAGGATGGGCTTCAGCAGGGTCGCAGCTGCAGAGAACGGCTCGACCTGTTGCTCTCGTGCCCTCAAGGAAAGCGCCCTGCCCTTTCCCCATGGCAGATGCCCACTCCTGCCTGCCCCCGGAGAGGAGCGCCCCAGGGACCAGAATATTGCTCTCCCCAGAGCAGCAATAACATCCACTAGTGATCAATAATATCAGGAAAGCGAGAAAGCAGGGCAGAGAAAACGCAGCAGCTATTTGCCCCTCTGCCGCCCTGCCCGGTCTGTGCTGGCAGCAGGGAAGAGAAGGACTCGCGTCCACCAACCCTTGCTGGATATCCGCTGGCAGGGAGCCACGCACAAGAGCCTTGAATGCTGCGGGTCCCCCCCCCCCTTCTCTTTGCGTCCTTCTGATTGCTTTTTAATTAGCCAGAGAGGCTGGGTGTTGCTATGCTTCAGCCTTCATGAAATGCAATCCAGAGGTTACCGCCGCATGAACATCGGCTGAGTGCAGCCTGTCACTCAGAAATCTCCATGGAAAGGTTATGCTGTACCTGAAAATGTGTACTTTTGATTAAGTCAGCAGCTTTGCAAGTACATCTGGCAAAAGCACACTTGTGGCCCTGATGAGCTCAAGGCTGGTACAAGATTAAGGGGAGCTCATTGCAGAGACGGGAGGCAGCGGGATGAAAGCTGGAGCCTGCGCGATGGTGGGCTTGCTGACCTTCTCTCTGCAGTCCCGTCTTTCTGGACTTGGGCCCCGCAGAGGGCCAGTGCATGCAGGGCCTGCCCTGGGCTGCTGGCGAGACAGTTTGGATGCCACCTCAGCTTAGGGGACTCACTAGCCAGCCTTCCGCATGCTTCAAGATTCGACCGTCTGGACAGATTAGCCTGGGCCCAGTGAACAGTCTCCGTGAGGTGAACAGCTTGAACATTACAGAGCAAGGTGTCCACATTAGAGGATGATGAGCCTCCTTTTCTGTCCAGAGGAACAGCCCCCCCCCCCCCATGTTTCCACATCTGCATGTGAGCAAAGGATGCATTTTGCGGGGGATCCATGATCAGAATGGGCTACGCGCAGAGATGCGGCTGAAGCTCCCATGCTGGTCCCAGGGCAGTGGGGTCTTGCAACACCTGCTCAAATGGCGGCAGAACCCAACCTGAGCCTTGGAGGGCCTCCTGGCTGTCTCGCTCCCAACCAGAACAATCGCCAAGAGTCTCTGGCATCTCAGTGCCAGGACTTTACTATTTGCTGAAAATATGGGCTGCAGGAGCACCTGCCTGTGGCTGAGGCAGCAGGAGTCGTCCCCAGCACCACTGCGATTCGGAGGCTGCTGCAGCACATTGCCCAGCCTCCAGCTCAGACCTTGCATGAACAGCCCATTTTAAAAGGCGGAAGTAAACCTCAGAAGCCAAAGGCAAAGCTCTGGCAACAGCATTTGTCTAACTCCGGGCAGCCAACGAGTTACATCCTCTGGGTTCTCTGCGGTCAAGGAACTGTTCACGTCTTTCCCTTTCCCCCGAAATCCCATCCGTTCTGCCCCGCAGCTCATCCTTACTTCCTGGGCGCATTGCCTGCTAATCCCTTGATTCATCATTTCCATGGCACCGCCTCCGTTTCTGTCGCCAGCTCCGTCAGCCTTGTCCTGTCAGTGCATTCTTAGGACTGGCACGCCGGTCTCTGGACTGGGTGGCAGAGGCGGTGTTCTAATGAAGCCGTTTCCCTCTTTTGTGATGAAGCGGCATGCATTTCTCTCTAACCCCCAAACCCTGCTTTCTGGACTCTTAATGAGCATGGGGGCGAACTCCCTCTTTCCAAGGGCCAGTGTCCTGCTCTGCGACGTGCCCCACACAGCTCCAGCTCAGGGCCCACTGAGACCCACACGGGGAGTTCCATGTGCAGGGATGCAAGCCGAGTGCCATGAGAGCACAGGAGGATGCATGCAGCCGGGGCCATTTTCTGCGCCGCGTGGAGAAACACAATATCTTGCCATTTATAGTGTCATCCCTTTGGGTGTCACAGCAAGTGATTTAAGTTCCCCACCTGCTGTCAAGAGAAGCTATTCTGCAAATGCCCACGGGGAAAAATGCAAAACACATTGCCAAATGCACACGAGTCTATTCCAACAACCAAAGTTTTGCCTTTTTATTGAATTTGAAGCAACAATAGAATCCAAGATTACAAAAAAGGGAGAACTGAATTACAGCATGAAATTTGCCCTGGTGTCCAGTGACAGCCTCTCACCCTCCCTTGAAACCAGTCCTGGACTCAAGAAGTCAGAAACAAAAGCTTTTATGTTTGCTTTTCTCTTTCTTCGTATTACACTCTGCTTAACAATTCCTCCCCACGTGTGTGTATCAGACGCCCTCTGGGTCTCTCAGTTGGGGTGCCTTTGAAACACTACCTTTCAGATGGAGTATTTTGTTTGCGAAGGAATTCTGATTCTCAGAGAACAGTTATTGTGCAGGTCTCCTTCCTTTCCTTTCCTTTCCTTTCCTTTCCTTTCCTTTCCTTTCCTTTCCTTTCCACACCTGCACAGTATCTGTCTCTGCTGAGTTGCACCCAGCATCTCCAATCAGGGGTTTGATTCTGCATTTTGTCTGTTGGAGTCTAATGTCAGTCCCAGTAAAGACAGTGTCAATTTCCCCATCAGCTTCAGTGGGAAAACTTTTCATGTTGCTGTTTGGGCACCATTGGTTAAAGGTGACTGCCTGAAAGAATCCAGTTCCTTACCTACAAACTCTCGAGGTCACAGCAGGGCCTGCATAATGTGGCCTGTGCTCCAATTAGGATTTTATTCATGTATTGTTTTTAAATAGTCCTTCTAGTGCCCCTCAAAGATGAGAACAACCCCCTCCTTTGCAAAACTGCCATAGCTTTTATGCTGGTTTTGATATTTTGTTAGCTTCACAAGCTTATTTGGCTGTATTAAGACAAATAGAAAACTACAACTCCATGTACCTTGTGTCACTGCCCCCTCCCCACACGCACAAGTGTTGTGGCCTATGAGGCCACCCTCTCTCATTTCCCTACCTAACAATAAAAAACAAAAACACCCTACATATATGAAGACCTTGTTTTAAAAAACACACACCATAAACAGATTAACAAATACAACTTCTTTTGTTAAAAAAGTGCCACAATTTTTACAGAACCGCTCCAAAATCACTCACAATAACTGACTGTGCCCTGCAAGGAGGGTACTGGCTTCCTGGAGGCACTGTGAGCCGGAGGAAAAGCCCGGGGGCCACACCAAGGCAGCCTGGGGAGCCCCAGAACAGAGCAGGGCCTTCCCCCAGCCCTCTGTGTCCTGCACGGGAGGTGCGAGGGGGTGGGGAATGGCACCCTCGGGACTGGGGGAGCTGGAGAGCGAGGAAAGACTGCCCCTCGCAGTCCGGTGGTGCAGCTGCTCAATTGGAGGGCCCCCTAGCCCCCCGCCTGTGCAACTTGCACAGCTCAATGTGCATCTGCTGCTAAAACCCAGGCATGGCTCCCCTTCCGGCGAGAGAAGCCGGTGCCGGGGGCCTTCAAGGCATCTTTTGTGTGGCTTCCAGGTGCAGCCCCCTCAGGTGCAAATGTGATGCTAGCTAAGCTGTTTACTCCGGGGCAGTGCACTCCTCTGGACTTGCATCCCTGGAAGCTGGCACTCTCTCCAGTGGCAAAGCACCTTTCCCACGCTCCGAGCAGAGTCACTGGCACAGGGAGCTTTAGTGCTATCGAGTGGGGGGCGTAAGTGGGACGTCCTCTAGTGCAAATCATGTTCCTTTGAAACTACGTTCCCCAACTTTTCCAGCTCTGGAGGTACCAACCTGGTGACTGGATTCAGTGTGCCAAGGAACACTCTTGGACAATCAGATTTCGGAACATACCAGGACAGAAAAGAAAAAGGAAACAGAGCTTCCGAGATGGTGAGCCTGTTTATCCTGCTGCATGGTGGAGCAACAAGCTCCGAACCCTTTTTCCATTTTAAACGAACATTCTTTGGTAATGTCCCTACCAACACATTCTTTGGATAAAAACTGCTGCAAGTGAACAACACAAGTAGCTTAAGCTGTATAAGGTGCTTTGTACAAAAGGTGACGGCCAGGAGTCCCCATGGACGTCTCCAGCAGCAGAAGAAGAAAGGTGGGGAAGGGTATACACCATGCATAAGGCATCTTTAGTGAAGAAAACTCAGACTCCAACAACTCTGCAACGGAGGGATGCTGTTGTCAATGTCGTACTCCAAATAGAGCCAAATCGTCAAGCGCTTTCTTTGCTTGTATGCGATCAGCAAAAGATCAATGCGAACTTAGTTCGAGTGTCTTTAAGCAACATCCTCACGAGTGTCTTTAAGCAACATCCTCACACCACTTTCACAAAGCCAAAGAAAAGTTTGGATCAGAGAAGCAACGGAATTATGGGACAACGGCCACTTTACAGAATTGCTTTGTCCATGCTGGTATGCCTCCCTGCTAACGCAGTCGATTGTCCAGGAGGCGTAACATTTGCCTGTGAAGGCATGGCATTGTGCCTAGTTAAGGGGCACGTGAAACAGACAATTTGGATATGCTGGAAAAGGTGTAATGCTTGTCCATGTTTGCTGTGGTCTAACCAATGCGGGTCGCATTCTGCTCAACCGGGCATGCAACGGCATCAGGAATGCCAGCCAGGCTGCTTCCCCATCCCATTTTCCTTCCCTTCCCATTTTTTCAGAAGAAATGTGGAGGTGAGGAGACAGCAGTCTGATCGCAATGCTATGCGTTGAAGGGGAAAACCCTAGCGAAGAAAATGACTAAACTATCTGCGTTATGTTGTAAGATTCATGTGGCAAAACAGAATGCATTGGCACACATTTTAAAAAAATGCTTCATAATTGTAATAATGCACAAATGCATAATAGAAACAAGGATTGGTGGCTGAGACATTGTCAACACTTTGAGCATTTCTCATGTTTTCTTCTTTTATAAATGCAGCATCACATTGTAAATAAACTAAAGGAGGTAAATAAACAAGTCCCCGCTAGCAGAGTTCCTCCTCGCAGCCCCAATATTGTCACGGGGTTCACTGTGGATGCTTTGCAAGGATGCTTCAGAACTCCTTTGCAGCACAGCTGTGGTTCAAGGTTGCTCACGGGCCGTGGTTGCGTCTGGCGGCTGCACAAGCAGAGCTGCTCCAGAAGCTTGGCAGGAACACAGCTCAGCCGAACTCCGATTTAAAGAAGTGGCTTCCACCTCAGAGTGGAAAGAGCTTTCAGCAAGTCCTGCTGAATGTGAGAAATGGCTGTTTCTGCTCCAAGTGTCCAATGTGAGATATTCCCTGCCTGGAGACCCTTCCACATGATCTACCATCTCCTGAGGAGGGAGAAGCATTCATTCTTGGTATGGCTATATGAATTCCACCACTCTACTTTCCGCAATGCAAGAAGCAGGGAGATGTTTTTGAGCTTCCCAAGGAGCCGCAGCTTCCAAACTGTTTGGACCTAAAATTCTCTCCTAAGTATAATCAACGAAGCAACGGACAACATCATTGACAAGAATCAGCCAAATCGGCAACTGTCAGGGATGAGGCAGTGGTTACGTTAACGCCGCTTCTTTACAAAGCTAAGTTCCAACACGGAGCTATATATTCCACTGAAGGTCCAGGGCAAGCCAGAGAAAGTGGCAGCGCACTGGTGAACGGAAGGGGCAGATCAAAATGGGTGAGGAACAGCAAGGTTTCAGGCCTTCACAAGTCATCTTTCAGACCTGAAGTGTAATAAGTTATCACTGTGGGAAGGCACACCACGTGTCTCACCCAGCTTTAGAGAAATCCAGGAGGCCAAACTGGTGGAAAAATAAGCTTAGAGGAAAGAGCTCGTGGTGGTAGTGGGTGTAGGCACAGACACCCCAGAAATCGTAAATGGCATTCTTATGCAAATCAGTGGGTCTTCCACACATGCAGCTGAGCTGTCCAACATCATCCCCAATCACTGATTTTTGTTCAGCAAAATTATTCACATGCATTTCTTTCAGAAATAATCCTGACCATCAGAGATGGCAGTTAGGAATCCTTTTGTGTCAACGTGTAAGATTCAGTGGTCAGCAACTGCATGGATTCTAGTGCAACCTGATGAGGAGGAGGGGCATCTTTTCACAATGAGGGACACTTCTAGGGCTTGGTTCCAGATCCTTTTGGAGAACGTCAGACTGTAGTGCTGTCTATCTGAAATCACAAAAAGAACCTGTCCCCCGCCCCTGTGCATGATTTCCTGACAACATACAGCAATGCAGCAGGAACTAGATTTTTTTCACCAATCCACAATGGAGTGGGCTAGGACCAAAGTTCTGTGCAGTTTCTCGGCAGGTCCAATGGCACAGAGTTCCTGTTTAGTTTTGCTTCTGAGACCTTCATCCGTCTCATGCAGAAAGAGCAGGTCATGCAAGAAGGTCCTTAGATGCTTCCGGAGAACCACATGAAGTGGGGTGCAGAGCTAAGAGGAGGCATCAGAGGCTGGTGGTGCTGGAACGAAGAGCTCCAGGCAGCCCCCGGGAGGGGCAGCACCAAGACCACAGAGCGGCTTTCTTGAGAGGAGAGCATCTTTCAAGACATGAAAAAGAAAATGCTCAAAACTGGAATGTGTTCACATTCATTGGGCAAGTTTTTGGATTTGGCTCATGGTCCACAGAAGGGAAAAAACCTTGTGGAGCAGCCCCTGGAAGCTCCAGGGCACTGGGAAGGCGAGAAGCACCTCCAGCCCTTCTTAATGCTTTGCATGGTTTTGATGAGCACAAGGATCTCCATAGTAATCGGGCACTTCGTGTAGAGGGACGCTGCTGAAAGCACCTCCGCAGCCCGAGGAGATGCCCGCAGCACCATCAAGGCAGGGTAGGCACTGCGCACCGGCACTGTGGGCATCTGTGAGTTGGTGGGCTGGCGCAGCGGCTGGATGCGCCCAAGGTACGAGCAACAGCAACACAGTGGCACTCTGCCTGGACAGCACCAGACCAGGAACAGGGCTTCTTCACACGCAGAGACACGGCGGTTCGCACGGGCCTGAGCGATGCCAGCAGCTGTGGCAACACCTTTCCCCGCTTCCCTTTGCGCGCCCTGCTTTCCTTTTCAACCGCTGTATGCATTTTGCTACATTCTTTCTGTCTGGTTTTGGGTGCAGGAATTACAGCTCTCATTTCCTGGTTTCGGATACACTGTGGAATTTCTCCTCCATCTTAGAGAGGTGGGTGACCCAGCTGGAAAAGATAAAGGCAGGTCTGCGCCAAACAGTAGAAGTGTCACCCAAACTCAATAGGGAGTTCTCCCCTGACCCCAGTATTCAGTTTTTATAACCTGCTTGTCATCTTGGGTTTGCTCTAAAAAGAGAGAATGTAATCAACAGCAAGAGGGATGGCAAACGAAAGGAGATGTGCGCATGTGTTTCAAAATCAAATGCTCCCCCCTGTGGCAGAAGCCCACGAGAGCCACTGTGGGAAACGCACAAGCCAAAGAATGTAAACCGTGCCGCTCGGCACCACGCCACAACAACAAACAAAGAGAAAAGATGGACCAGACTCTACACACGTAAGGAGCTACTCAGAAGAGGCAGATGCCAGGGCAGGCCACCCAGCGGAGAAGAACCCAAACGAAAATAAGCCCCAGCAGGTAGTTCTTTGCAATTACGGTACATCTTTGCGACATACAGTATTCCAAGGCACTGCAGTGCAGTAGTGCAGAAATAGCAGGCAGGCGATGGCAGCTGAGCTGGGCTGGGCTGGGCTGGGCCCCTCCATCCTCCTCCATTACTGTTTGTGGAAGTAGATGGGCTTCACCTTCCCAGAGAGGATTTTCGGGACTTGCATGGAGATGATCTCGGCCATCATTTCGGGGTAGTCCACACTGACCATGTGGGACTTCACTAAGAGGTCAAATGTAAACTGGTGCAGCTCTCTGGCAATCTAGGGGAGGAAAGAGAGGAGAAGGGGTTACAGCCGCCATGTCCCAGAGGGGCTCCGTCTCCCACCTGTCAAGCGCCCCCCTGGGCTGCGGCAAGGCACACGGCCAGGTGCTTCCTGTGCCTGATGCTGAGGCTCCCCAAAAACACCTCCTGGCCCTTGGGGTGGGTTTTCTGCTTTGAGTGGAAATAAAAGTGCAGGCTCTGCTTGGGAGCTGCACCGGCACCAGGTGCCGTGTGTGTAGTGTGTGTGACAGTTGCACCGATTCCATAACAGCGTTGCTGCCTGCACACACGTATGCCCGTAAATATAAATGTCGGCAGGAGCAGACGGAGGGGTGAGGAGTCTCCCTGGAGAAAGGCAGGACAGGCCCTGAGCGTGCAGAAGATCCACTGCAAAAGGCCGGGGTCGCGAGAGGGCGCGAGCACTGGGGGGATTCTCCTGCGAGGAGGCCCAGAGGACCCGCTGGAGCTGGTGGGGGACAGGAGAAAACACAGTGGGCAGAATCACCCGCTGGGCCCATCGCGGGTCGCCCTGCTGCTTGCAAGGCAGCATAGGTGAGATGCAGACCCCGCCAGTGCGGAGGCTCCGTCCCGTGGGATGAAAGGGACGCCAGCAAGGAGCTCTCCCCGGCAGGCGTTCTGCACGCAGTACAGCCAGGCTTCCTCCCGCACTGCTTCATCCCCCACCCGTAACCCTTCTGCATCTTTCCAGTGCTGCCTCTTTTTCCGCACTGCAGAAAGTCTGGCTTTTTCCCATTTCTGAGAAGGACTAAAAAGGTGGCCCAGTCTAAGAGAGGGGAAGCCTTCCGTGCGAACGTTCCATCTTTTTGGGGACGTGGCTTGGACACAGACAGTGATGCGATGGGCAGGTGAACTAATCACAGCTGAGCAGAGATTCACTGCGACACTTGTGGTCGACTCCATTGTGCAGCCACGCACACTTTCTGCAAACAAATCTTTTAATCACCAATAGAATGTTTCACTCCCAACCCCCTTATTAAACTCTCAGTGAAACACCTGTTACAGGATTATAGCGCTAATTAATAGCAAGAAAAAAAGATCAGGCCACTATCATTTTAACAATATGACTTTCTTTCTAATTAAACACTTCCAATCCAAAACAAACATCAATCTTTCAGCCTTATTTTCACATTTCACAGGTAGTAATGAGAAATCACAGTTATATATGTGCTTTATAAATGGATTCTTTTTCAAAGAATCACTCCGATTATGTATATTTTGCCAGATGGTGGACTGGATCCTTCCGTAATCCACCCGCAGTAACCATGGCACACCCACTGGTGTGGATGGAACATAGCTGGGTTTGCCTGCAGAAGATTCCCAAGAGCACGGAAATTCAGCTGCAGTTCAACGATTCCTCAGCTTTAGGTTACTCATCTGGCAGCAGTCCTGGCCCATTGGTTTTAGTGGGCAGGCAGGTAGCCTTCATGGCCAAACCATTCCTGGATGGCATGCGGAGAGTCCCACTAAACAGCACTTCCTGCACCTAGCAAGTTCGACAGTAGGGAACAGGCAGTGCGTCAGTGTCGCCCGCTGGCTTTCCAAGTGCAGGGGGTTTGCAGGGAGCCGCTCAGCTGGGAAATCCTGCTTGCACCGTGAGGCTCCTCCACGGAGAGGTGGCCCTTTCACAGGGTAAGGCAATTTGCCCTGAAAGGGGAAACACGCCGACACCTGCCTTCATGCCATCTCTGCATTGGCCGCTGCAGGGTAATACCTTCCAGCTCACCACAGAAAAGGGAGGGCAACCCGTTCCTTTGGAAGGCTGGTGGGAAAGGACTACGAGGGACAGATCTGCCCACCCGAACCTGCAGCACCTCAAACACGTTTGTGCAAACGGTCCTTGAAATGCACCGTTGCTGTGCCACAGCTCAACAAGCATGATTTGTATCACTTTCCTTGGTGTTTTTGAAAACCTTGGGTGGGTGGGTGGGTGGATGCCTGCAAGCTGGCTGGGCTCCTGAAGAGGAGGCGTTCAGGAGGCTGATCCTGTCAGCTGTTTCCCCATCACACACACCCATCCCTGCTGCTCGCCACCTGCCCTGATAAATGTTTGGTGAGAGGCATAAAAACACGTTTCTTGAAACTACAGGTGTGCATGCAGAGAGACCTCATGCACACAGATGCTAAACTCTGGTTAGGCGTGCAGCCAAACTGCTCTCCCTGCTGGGAGGGGTCCATGGGAAGACCCCTTTCATGCGTGCAGCTAGCACAAGCCAGAGCCCTGCAAAAGGCCACGGTGCCTCTCTGAGGGTTTCCTTACAGCCTACATGGTGGGCGACGCAGAGGACTCGTCTCAGACACCAAGTGAGTGACGAAGGGGACGCGCAACGGGGTCAGCCTTGCCAAATACGGGGAGACTTTCTGGGGACGATGGCATAATTTGGTGATGCAATTTCTAGAAAGAAAGAACGAGTTCACATTTCCTCAATAAAGACTCGAGAGCAAAAATAGGGCCTGATAAGAATGGGACTCGTTCAACCAAGGCGAATCTAACTCTCGCATCCCCTGCTTGTGTTGACAAACTGTTTGTGCATCCCTTCGTGTCTTCGAACATGCATGGTTAGCCAAAGCTGGAGGTCCATCGGTAGAGCAAGAAGAAGCCCTCTCTGTGATGCCAAAGCCCATCCTCTGAAGGCCATGCAGAGGGTGGGGCTGTGGAGGACCAAGGTCCTCATCCTGCCAGGGTGAAGACAGGGCCCACGTGTGCCAGCAGTTTGCGCACCTTTTTCTACCTTTGGAGTCCCCGTTTGAACAGTATGTTCAGACTCGTCCTTGGAAAAGGAGATGTTGACCTGGCAGGGCTCCTGGGCATGGGTGGAGAGCTTCGTTCTCGTTGCTTTGTGCTTGTTTGACCACACTTGTTTGGAAGGTTGTGGGGAGGAGAGACCCAGAAGGGTTTATTCTATCCATCCACCCACCCATCTCATCTCCCCTTAGTTTTTCTGCAGTCCACTGCACAAATCAGGTGCTTACACCACCTGGGAGAGCATCATTACCTCTGTTCCCAACTCTGATGTCCTGAATGTCCCTGGATCCTGCCTGCTTTTTATTTGTGGCAGCTGCAAGCAAGTGAGCGATGGTAAATAATATATTCTCAAAGAGGCGATTCCGTGTTTGAGGAAAGAAATGGACGTAACTTTTCCTGAAATGGACTCCAGCTCTTACCACTCACTCACTGCTATTTGGGTTTCCCACCTTTCTCATCTTACATTTCCCAGGCATCTCAGCCTCACCAGCTTCTACGTGATCCCCCTCAACATTATGAACCATCTTTGCACATGTGGTCAGCTGGCCCCACAACTTACTGGCTGCACAGAGTCAAGGAGCTTGGTGAGCTGGTAGAAACGGCGAGAGCAGGACGTGGGATTCTTCCTCTTGCAAGCGATGATACGATCGAGTTCCTTTATGTAGTTCATCCGAAGTTCGTCGAAGAACTTCTGATTCTTCAGGCCATCCACTGGAACTGGAACACAGAGAAAAGGGAAGTAAAGTGCAGAAGGAGGGAAAACAACAACAAGAAAATGGATGCTTACACTGCCCCCCTTTTCTTTATTTGTTCCTGTCACATCGGGAAGTAATAATTAATGGTAGTTAAAATTGACAGAAGGGAGAATGAGTGAAATAGACTGAAATGAAAATGGGGTTGCTTACTAATACTGAAGAGGAGCAGAGCTTTCATGCAAAGAAATTCTTGGGGAGTGATTTGCAGCCATCCAAATTCTTGAGACATATGTCGCATCCTGACACACTGGCTGTACATCCTTGACTTGTGCATTCGATACCTAAGGAGAGAAGATGCCAGCAGAAAATGTAAAAGAGTGCTGCCATTCTGTACTAACTCATACTGAAAAATGGTAACGCATCTATGTTTCACTCCTGATGGCAGTCTGTCCTTGAAGGAAGGAAGGAAGGAAGGAAGGAAGGAAGGAAGGAAGGAGAAATTCCCAGATGAGAGAAATGCTACGGTGATTGCAACCTCTGTGCTCCCTTGCAAACATAGCACTCTGCATGATATGCAGTTATTAAGCTGGACAATGGACTCTTTGGTGCACGTCACCCGAAGTGGACACTTCAAGCACAGGAGGATGTGATCTGCTGAATCCTCCATGGGGCTAATATTTACTCCCACAGCTGTGACTTTGACCCCTATTGAAACTCATTCAGTGACTGCAAACTGCTGTCGCAGGTCCTCGTCAGGAGCAAGAACAAGAATAGGAGTCATTGAATTGTCTCTTCTCCCAAGCTAGCATTCCACACTAGTAAATTAATACCCAAACAAGCAGCTTTGCTTCTTCACCTGCAGTTCATCTCAGCTGGTTTTATCATTGGACAAGGTGTGTGCACATTTGCTGCCCAAGTTATTAACCGGGGGAAAGGTGCATGGCCATGGAAGACCCCAGCCCTGCGCATCTGTGGCAGGCCAAAGATGGAGAGGGCTGGGTGTGGAGCTACAGAAGGGAAGCCGCTGAAAGCCACGCTGAGTTGCTGAGTCGGAGTCCAGCAAGGGGCAGCTTCAGGTGTGGCCAGAGTGGACACCAGACCAGCAGTTCTGGGAAGAGGCTTCTGCCGGGGGGACCCCACCCTGGGGAGCCTGTTTCTGCTCACAGCGGGCAGACGACGTCCCTTGCCTTGCAAGGCACATGCAGAGTGCCCTGCTGGTCACAGCCTGCCCCTCACCCCTCTCAGCTTCAGAGGAGAGGTGGGTGGATGGAGCCAAAGTAATCGTGAAGAGGCAGCCAGTTGGCAACCGCACGTAGAGCGGGGCCAGCCATCTGGCCCTTGGCCTCAGACAGAAAGATGTCTTGGGACAGCCCTGTCAGTTGGATGGAGCCAGAGGATGGGTTCACATGCTGATTTCTTGCTTGTTTTACAGAAACCAGAGAGGAAATAATGCCTGCCGGAGGATGTCATTTGAGCTGACACTAAGGCAGGCTAAGTCCTGTAATCTGTTTCCCATATTATAGCTGAGCCATGGAAGATCTCAGGAATAGTGCTGAGGTGTGCATGGAATTTTCCTCATATGAGGTATTTGAAAGGTATCTTCATTAACACATGGATTTCTTCTGAATCTTTAGATTAAAGAACCCCCCTGAGACTTTTGGAGAAGCACAAAATCCCAATTTGCTATCTGGCTTTTCAAGAGCAGTGCAGAGGTCCTTCTTCGGTCCCACCAACAGCTGAGCTGCCTTCGCTGGGAACTCAAGAGGGGCCCTTGTTGGTGGCGGCGCCCTGGCTCTGGAACGCTGGTCCCTTTCTGGTGACTTATTATTATTAATCATAGGTGTTGCTGTCCATCACGAATGGTTGCCGAGAAGGAAGCGGGAGAGCTCTCCTCCTGCGAAGGCACCTGCTCTCAGGGCTTTGTGGATTCAGGACATGCCACCTGCCAAACCGACCCCTGGAGCACTCCGAGGGTAGCTCTCACTGGGGAGGGCTGCCCGATTTGGCACACCATCAGACTTGCCGTGTTGGCACCTTGCACATGCCCCACTCTCGGGGAGCTTCGCACCCCTCGCCAGGACCACCAGGAAGGCCCTTCTGCGCCATCCCTGCCGGTGCAGCTGCTGCAGGGGTTCCGCCAGGGAGCGTCTGAGGCACACAGGTTTGAGGGAGTGTGCGGAGGGCGGAGAGAGAGGCAGGTAAGTGACAGAGGACTAACAACCTGTCACAGATCCTGTCTCAGAAAGGCCCCCGGAGCAGCAGCCCCGTCCCCAGCATGCCGTCAAGATGCTATTCCTGGTTGAGTTCATTAACGCTTATGGGAGGTGTGAGTGACGCTGCAGCAGCAGCAGAACCACGGGCGTGTGTGGGGTGGGGGCACGATTCTTATATCCCAATATCACGGTGCACTTCTCTGCTGTGGGGAGAGAAGAGCTAAGGGACATGCCGGCCATTCCCCACAAACAGCGCCCTCCCCCGGCTCTTCCTCCTAGGACCAATTCCTCCTTGTGGAAGAAGGACTCACAAAGACTTCTGCACCTGTCCTCGGAAGAGGGCCAGCTCTCAGGGCTTGGAAATGGTTGCTTTTCAAGCAGCATCTCAGACACCACACAAGCAGCCATCTTCCACTGCGGGTGGGTCACCACCAGTCGCCTGGAAACTCCTCCAGCTCACTCGACCGAGAGCGCTGCTTTTGGCGAGTTCACGCCCTTGCAGCCACCATGGTGGCCCTTGGCAATGCATTCCTGCTCGCCGGCAGTGCAGCGGCTGCTCTGGTCCTGCTGGCAGCCTGGCCAGGAGGTGCAAGGCTGTTCTCTCAGGTAGAAAGGAGCCACAGCTCAGAGACAAAGGACCAGCATTGCACGCAGAAGATTCCAGGTGGACACCTCTTGTCGAAAGGCCAGGGAGAGTCACTGTTGGTCAGAGAAGCCAGACGGGGTTGACTGGCTCGATGGTGCCACTTTGTTCAAGGGAGTTTCGCACACTCCTGCTAGTTACTCAAGCACTGCAACACCCAGTGGTGTCTGCGACTGCGAGGATTTTCCTCACATCACCAGTGCTCTTCCATGAAAGCTGCTGAACCATCAGTGAGCTCTGAGTGATCAAACTGCAGATCAGGAAGTGGTGGCATGTCTGTCGAAGGATGTTCACAGACACTTGCCCGAACCAGCCATTGGCCATGGTGGTGAACCAACAGCACAGAATCCCGCCATTTGAGAGTTAGAAGGATCCTCGGAAGTCACCTGGCACGCAATGGAAGAACTACAAGATGGAATGCCTCTGCTAGAAGCACCTCCAGGAAGTCTATTCCTCTGCTGAACAGGGGAATTTCTTCCCATTAAGAAATTTTCCTAACAGTTAGCTGAAACCTGCTTCCTTGAAAAGACCCATCACTGGCTCTGCTCCTGTCTTGCCCAGTCATATCCGAAGCGGAGACACAGGAACAGGCTTCCCACCTGAATGAGAGCAAAAGGCTGAGAGCAAAAGCCTCAATTCAGAGATCACTTAAAGCAAGTATCTGTGTAACATCCAACCCACCTGCAGCCCTTTCACATGCCATCTAACATGAAAGATGCAGAGAGCTGCCATGAAAAGCAGAACTTACTCGTTGAAGACCAAGTCTGGAGCAAAGTAAAGCATCCGGGAGTTCACGTTTGTGAATGACCTCCATCCCATCGCAAAAATCATCAGGCCCATCCAGGAGTACTGAATTATTGCCATTTGGTCTTCCACATGCAGGTTGCGGAATCCTGCGGGGTGGGGTGGGTGGCACAAAGAAAACCCAAGTCAGGCTTGACGCAACCTTTTCTATCATGTCGGGGCCCTCTTGGCCTGGGAGTCGGGCACCTCCAGCAGGCAGGAACTTGTCAAGGGGACTGGCCGCTTGGACCCCACAAGCCTCTTTGTAAAAACATGGCACCCTGTATCTCCTCCACCTGGTAGGGCAGGGGGAAAAGGGGGTGCCAAGCAGAGAACTCAAAGCTTCTCAGAGTTTGTTGCTTCCAGCAGAAAGGAAAACAGGTTGAACACAGTATGAAACACAGCTCTGTTAGTGAGATTATTACTATTACGCATGTTAATTTTCTATTTCTACTGCAGGACCCAGCAAGAAGCACAATTTACATAACTGCTATTTTGAGCACACTCTTTCCCCCAGCGTTGAGCACATATGAGAGTCTCATCCAGTGTGAGGATCTGATGAACCAAAGCCCAGGATGGCCAAGTAGACTCAGGTGCAGCAAGCACCTCAAGCAGATGAGAAGCGGAGCTTCCTTTCATCTGATACTACCCAGCATGAAGTAAGGCACAAACAGGCCATCTGGAGAATTGTTGTCATGATCTTACAGGTTATTTCCCCAGCGAGTCCAGCTTCCTTTATTCAAGATTGTATCTTTCTCCTAACTCCAAAAACAAACAAATGACTACAGAAGCATCTACAATTAGCAATAGATAGATAGATAGATAGATTTTAAGGAACTGGATGTACTACTGTCAATTTTTTGTTTTAAAAAAAGATGATATAGCATTTAGTTCATAATTGCAGCTGCTGCATTTAAGCTTCTGTAGCTCGTCACAGAAGCCGTCAGTTTTTCAAAGTGAGATCAAATTTTGCATTCTTTTGCCAAATGCCAGCATGTGCCCCAAGCGTCTTTGTCAGTTTTCTTCTTAGCGCTCAAGCTCCGTCATATATTCTAAGTGAAGCTGGAATGAATGACCACAGGAAGCATAAACTTGAATATTGCCATTGCTTGCAAATGCCAAAAGGATGATCAAAACCTATCATGAGTCATGTGATTTCACTTTATGAGGGACATGAGCCTGAGTTCTCAGGGAAAAGCAGTGTGTTGAGGGAATCCATCATCCCAAAAAAGCCACAAATCAATACTTGTGGATGTTCATTTCATAACAGAATGCATAAATTATGACAGGATTTGCAGTCATGTAGCTGAAAACTCTAAAGGCAGCTTCCTTGCACCAGGTCTAGCTGAAGAAAATTAAACGGAAGTAAAGGATTTTCTAATCCCCAGAAAATATTCAGCATCAAATATATATATAAAAACAGAAGACCTCATATTTTAAGCTGGGGCTCCGTGAAGACTGTTTAAATGGGAAAAGGTCCAAAATGCCACTTGGTGTTAGGAAATACACATACAAAAGGTCTTTGTGATTTGCCCAATGGAGATGACATGTTGAAGAATTTTGTCTGCCATAGTTTAATCTCTTAAAAGGAGGAAGACACTGTTTCAATTCACGTCAGAACTACAGCAAATGTGTATACACTGATTCAAAATACTCAAATGTATCAAATTTGCAACTAACAAACAGACAGGCAAAGCTTCCCAGGAACTGCAGCTTTAGGTGCTTCTGAATTTCTGGTCTCAGTTTGGTTTTGAGGGGGTTGAGACTATCCTTCAGCACATAAACATAATGTCCACATCAAACTTGTTTCTGAATTTCAAAATCTTATTGAGGTTGCAAGTTTTTGGCATTAGAATAGCTGAAATTGGATTCCCCCCCCCTCCTTTTGCTTTCTATACATAAATAGGTGTCAATTACTGACCATTTCATTCTCGTCCTTAGAACATTTCTGCCCATTGGGGTACAAAATGCACCCAAGTTCTAGGTAAGTACTATGAATGGATTTTACAGCCAAACATTGGTTGTGGGAACAAACAGGAAGAAAAACGTCTTTAAGAAAATCTTTAACTTAAAAGCTCTTCCTACCAGCAGCTTTTGACCATGTGACGTTTAGTCTTTTGATGTGATTGCCTCTTTTTATCTATATTCTCTCCAACACGGCATTAGGAAAGGAGATATGAAAAGCATATCACTTCATGCAGGTGTTGTAAAGATGGATTGCTTACTTCATATAGCGATGACAAAGATGGAGCTATTTTAACTACTGCCTCACAGAGTTCTAGATTTATCCTGTGATTTGGATTCTTGAATCAACGCATCAGCGTGTTTTCTTGGAAAATGGCAATGTGGGTGTAGGAAACGGGTGCTTCCCAGAGAGTCTTGGAAGGATTCCCGGGTCAGAACCTAATCCAGAATATTTGGAAGATGGTCAGCACGGCTCTCTCTCTCTCCCTCTCTCCCTCTCTCCCTCTCTCCCTCTCTCCCTCTC